>NC_056585.1:6731752-7331752 GCF_018340385.1 Cyprinus carpio
CTAGTGCAGCAAAACATGGGAGACCCAAATGTGAAAATCCCTTGTTTTGCTATCCAGGATCATCTGACTTTTGTGGGGGTTTTCCAAAGCAACATTGGATTGGATAACCCTGATCACCAAAACCAGATTACCAGACTACAAGTGCTCTAAATTGGACTACATATCATCGGATCCCAAACAAATACTTGCAAACACACACATACTGTACCATTACCATCAACACAAATCAGAGCCACACACTCCATGATCTTACATCCATAATCTCACGTCACACATCTGTGATTTTCCTGTGAATGGGCTATTGTTATTATAAAAATGACTTTGGCAGGGTTAATTATAAGACATGAGATGTGTTAATGGGCCTGGAAAGTATTCTTCATAACTGTTAAAGCTGTGATTAAATTCAGCCTTTTCCCAGGGGCTCAGACACATGCCAGGCTGACAGATCTCAAAGTGACCACGATTCTCTAATGAAACCACCCAAACATTGTTGAAAAGCTGTTTCTTTTCCCAGCACTCTAAACACTGTGTGAGCGGGGGCAAAGGCAAACAGGAGAGCTGTAAGGAATGACTTTTCTGCTCCCGGGTCTCTGTTCAAATTCACTCTTAACAGCAAATTAAACAACGGCAGGGCGGGGAGAAACTACAGACACCTCATCCAGATGTGTGAAAATAAATCTGCTCCAGGGTGGAGTGTGTCTTCAACAATCATGGAAATTTCAAATGGCTGTGCCACTAGGAAGGTAATATGTGCAATAATAAAAGCGGTAAATTATTGCAGCACAAGGCAGAGGTTTTGTGCACGCTGTGAATTACGTGAGTTCTCTCATTGGCCTGTGACCATACATGGGCAAACACCATCTGTGACAGGTGTTTTAAATAAAAGCTCAAGAAAAAACCCAAAAGCAAGCTGCTCGGAAGATCATTATTTATAACTTTTGTCAGTCAACCTCTTATTTATTTTTGTTTAACGAACCACTGTTTATGCTTTTTACATTCAGGTTCTGTGCAATACTTCAAAGTTAGTCACTCTAAGCTTACAACTGTTAGTACAGTGGGGTCTATAGCCTTATTTAAAAAGGTCATTTAAGCATGGAAATAAAGATTAAATGTGAACATTTAAAATATAACAATAACCATCTGGTCTACAAATAAAATTTAGCAACCAAACACACGTGAGAATTGGTTACGGGAAATAACGGGAAGATCACATGAGAGACGGGGGCTCTTGGGCAAGACTGGATTTATTTGTGTCAAAAACGGTAGCCTGCAAAAAGTGTGCAAGTTGTCTGTACACTGATTTGCAGCAAAAAAAAAAAAAAGAAAAACCCCTGCAGGACTGTGAGTTGCCAACAGCTCCAGATAATTAGTGTGCCAAATATCTCACAGGCATCAGCAATGCAATGGTGCTTCTCTCAGATCGCGTCTTTGATAACACACACTACACGACTGTCACTCAAGTGAACGAGCACCACTTGTGATTTTCCACAAAACTATCAGAGAGTGAAAATTCATGGTTGAAATCATGCAGTTTAAACCCATCATAAGTAACCTTTCATCCTGCTGGCTTCCAAAGCATCTGGCTAATGCTCAACAGAATGGAACAGAATGCAGGACTCTTGAAAAAGAGCATTTTTTTAAAACCAAAAAAATTACTTTGCATTTGACACAATTAAAAATGAAGTGTCCATGGCATGAGACATTGAAAAAAAAAAGCAACAGAAGGAACAGAAAATTAATACCATAGGCTCCTGAGGCCTTATGAAGCGAAACAATCGGTCTGTGCAAGAATAGTTTTCACTTAAGATAAAAAAGACATATAAGATTTTGTGTGTGTGTGTTTACTTAATATAATAAAGACAACTTCGACAACCTGAATGTTAATTTTGATGTCTTTTTAAAATTTGCATATTACAAAAAAAAAAAAAAAAAAAACAGAAAAATAACCCATCAACACTCTGGTGTTGTCAAAATCTCCATTCACCATACCTTTCACCACAAAACACTACATTTCCCATAATCCTCTCTAGCCATCATCTGCACACTCAGCTCAATTTTTGACTTGCATTTTACTATAGAAGAATAAAACGTCATCAGCATGTGCTAGTGGTAAACAAAAACAGCATGATAAATCACACTTGTTCAGTTGTAGTTTTTAAATGTGCTGAAAAAAAAGTGGAAGTGGCAAAACAGGAAGGGATAAGAGCTTGAGGTAAGCAGTTTTATGTTTTAGTGCTGTGTTGCGTTGATTTCATGTTCATGTGCTGAATTTCTAACACTTTGAGAAAATGATCATAGGCTATCTTTGGGTCACAAGACCATGACAACGGCCATCTTTGAACCTCTCTCACTGACATAGGACCACCGTTTAGGAGCCAAGATCACAGAATCGCCACGATTGTTTCACTATGCTAATCTTTCGTCTGGGACAGCTGAAAATCATGCAGTGTGTAGAAGGCTTAAGAACTGCTTACCAAGTTGTTGCACATAAGGACTTACCCATCTACTCACCTTGGATACTTGCCTTTAAACAGCCTGTCTTCAGCCTGTTCTCCAGCCACGCCAGCCAGTACCTGTAGAACATAAGGACTCTTTAACCATCGTGCCATCCTCTTCTGTGATTGTGACAGGTCAAAATACTATTTAAACAAAATTGATTTTTATATATATTTTCTGTAGAGAGTGTTATTTGCTTTTAGACACTTAACAAAAACTGGCAACCATAATTTTCATTAAGACGAATATAAAAATGCACTTTAAATTAACAACGTTTCACTTGTTTCAGTGCAGCCTCAGACAGACTGACAGTCAGTTGCACAGTGGATTGCTGTGGACTGTAGGCCACTGATTGGTTTATGTTCAATGACAAGGAAATACATAAAACAATAAACTGACTTTCATTTGTCTTTTCTCAGCATATATTGATTAGCCTATGGGATTAATTTTATGAAGATTTTTGACAATCCCAATAATTTGTAACAAAAATGTTTGTATTAAATTTGATAAGAGTGGGAAAAAAGAGGCATTTTCACTAGTAATCCCAGACGTCAATGCACATGTGTGTAAACTCTGTAATAATGGAGCCATCATCGTGTAGATTAAAGTGCATTTCCCCTGATGCTATTTTTGTTTTCCAAAGCCTGTTCACACAGCAGTTGTGTCTTTAGGTCTAAATTTAACCATTTCTTTGGAAATGGAAAGGCCAATTGGAAAATAAGGACTAAATATTGCGTCTCCTGTGTGCGAGGAGACAAAAGAGCAATCTGCTCATTCACCATGGTTTCATCACCCCTGATCACATTTCCATAAATACCAGAGGAATGGCTAATACACACAGCTCTGTTGAATGATGAGGAAGTATTCATCATGCAACGAGTAGGTGAGGCGCTGGATTGGAGACGAGGGGTGTGGCGGATGAAAACGCTATTATACTGCAGGTTTACAGACTCTTTCCTTTTTGTTGTCTGTCAGCGCTGTGACTCGTCAGCGTGACTTGCCTGCGCTCGGGTGCGTTTCCACAGCACTGACGTCATGGGATGACCTTAGCTAGTGTACAGTCATTAAAGCCATGCACTCAGACGGACCTTGACACACGCACAATGTAAGTGTGAATATGACAAAGATTAAGACAATTGAGGAAATAACGCTGCCCTTCATAATCAACATCATTCCTGAAAGAATATACAAATGTTGAACTTTACAAGTGCATGTCTTCTTAAAGTCATCTGCTGCAACTGAATTAGTCGCTTTGCATTATTGTGCACATGTAAAAAGGTAAAGACAAAACAGCAAAAGGCCATTGTCCTTCCTGTCACCTTAGACCGAATCAATGTGATACGTCATAAAGCTCCTGAAACAATAGCCATTTATTAAGAACAAAAGAAGAGGAATCAAAAGTAGATTAATTTGCTTGAGGTTTCTTGGGGTTGGGGATTCTATTGTTTGTCAAACACACATTTTGATGCATTTTTTTGTTTGTTGTTGTTGCTACAAATATGAACAATATTTCAAATTGTGTGGTCATATTAGCCAGCTTGTTGGAAATATGTTTATTATTATTATTTTTAATTATTATCATTAAGTGATTGTACACATATTGTCATCTGATAGACAAGGTGATATATTTACACTGAAAGAGGATCTCGAGCCATATCCAGAGACTTTATAGACATTATCAACCCCCCAGAACACCCTAATATTCCCCTAGAAACCTTCCAGAACACCACAGCAACTGCATTGCAATCAGGGTCAGAAATTAAAGGGGGCTTGGGTGAAAAATGCCACCAAAATGAGCAGAAATGCCCCCTAAATTAAAGGTAAGGGGCAAAAATGCTCCTGCACAATAAAATAAATCTATTATAGCTATAACAATTAAAATGAAACAAAAATGAGAGAAATTGTCAATTGTGGCATTACATTTAGATTAGTAATGAAACCAGACATTTTAAAATGAATTGACCTTGGTGAAATAGGGTGGACCTCAGAGCCTACTCTCAAATTAAAGCACATCCTTTTACAATATGTAAAAACATAGGGAAGCTAATTTCTACAGCTACAAATGGCATCGGTTTATCGGTTTTTGACTGAAAGAGAAAAAGCCAAAAATATGAACCAATTGAAAATAAAAATGTGACTACTTAAAAGTGTGATGTTAAGCATCATACATAATGGTATCTTTTGTCATAAATCATTAAAAAGGTTTCAACTAGCAGAATACAACAAGCATAATTGTTTCAGGAGACCGAATAATACCAAGTACATTTATGCGGTATAATGTTGTGCTGCATTTTGGTTTTTAGCTTCACCAAATATTAGTAAACCATAGTAGATCACATACATTTATTTAGAGCAGGTGTTCTCGATTCAGTCGAGCTCAAACACAACATAACACAATCCTGAGGTTATCCTCATAGAGTGGCATTACATGCTGCTTTGCTAAAGCTATACAACATCCCGCATCTGATCGCATCATGATAATGTTCCTGCAATGTTTTCCAACATCATTTGAAAACATCATTTAAGTTCAACCAATAGAAAGTGGATCTCAGATATGGTGGTGTGCATAGGGATGATGAGTAAAGATCATTCAAGGAATGTTTTACAGGGGGAGTGCACTTGGATTGGATTGATCGCTTAGATGGACAGCTCCTTCTTTTACCATTGGCCACAGAATAGAAGCACACAGCTGGAAGATCAGCGCTCATCCATCATGATCTTATTACCTACTCTTTACAGAAATATATTGAGTGGGCCAGTGCTACCCTGGCCCTTATTTAACCTCACTACTGGTTTAGATCAGCTAATGTGGCATCAGATTTCTTTTTCCGCATGTTTGCAGCATTGAACACTATAACCAGTCACACAAGTTTCTGGTGAGCTTATGAATGCAATGTCCAATCAGAGGCATTTACATTAGTCACCACTGAATAGGCCAGTTTTGTTCCATGCACACGCTGACTCACTGAATTCAGTGGAGAAATAATGTAAGAAAGCGATTGATTTTGCAGTGTAGACCGCTTCAGGGATTAAAACAGGAGTTTTTGTGGGAGTGCAGAACTTGCTGTAGATTGATGGAGAATGTTCTTTGCTTGCTTTCTGTAGTGTATATGATTTATTCTCAGTTTGAATAACCATTTTGTTTTTCATGCTGTTTCCCCAGACACAAAAACTTTTTTTAATTAACAATTTCGAAAAAATCATAGTATTGTAGTCCCACCCATTTTTTTTTTTGTGTGTGTGTGTGTGTGTGTATATACTTTTTAGGCCTTTTACACCGTGTTTTTGTTTTGTAAATACGTTTTCTTTTTTTTTTCATTCTTGCGGCAGCATTAAATATAAATGCCATGTCAGATGCAGCTTCTGTTCTTCTGTTCTTTTGTTAAAGCTTAAATTAGAGTATGTTATTTAATGTTATTTAAACTGAAGTATTTGACGTAAAAGACAACACAGATATATTTAATATGTTATGAATAAAAACAGCCCTTGCAATGGAAAGAAATGCCACTGGAAATCAATTCCAAGGGGGCAAATATTGCAAACTTAATAAAACATAATAATTTCTGACCCTAATAGCAAAGCTCTGGCAACCCTCTTAACACCCTAATTATCACAAAATTTTCTAGATTTCCAATTAAAAATTTAGTTTACTTTGCGCAGTTTTCGTTTATATTATAGTAAATTTACTAGCTATCACAGAGAGGAACAAACACTAGCAATTCACAGAGACTGTTGCTCACTGAAGTCTCACTGTAGGAATTTCCGTAGCTGAGTGTAACAGGCCTCATTTGATCCTGATGATGCAGTCATGGTGATGTAATGAAAAAGACTCTGGAAGAGATATCACAACTGTGTCATAAGGGAGACAGTTTTCCAACTCATGTCTTTGACTTGAACACTTTTTTGTTGTGGAGGAGAAAAATCATTGCAATCATTATAATGTAAACAACGACAGATACGTTCAGGATATTAGATGGGATATAAACTCAAACCCATCTCAGGCTGCACATGGGAATTGCTTGTCATGTGGGAAACATCATTTCATATGCACATATGTGTCAGAGAGTCACAGTCACTACAATCACCTCAATCAACTCAGTCACCAGCGCTGACATTTACTAGATCACATTCACCTGACTTCTGATTCACAGCACCTGCTGCAGCCAATCAAGCTCCACTACATAAGCTCACTCAGTTCACTCACTCAGCGTCTGGTCTACCGTTCACATTGCTGAACCACGCCAGACTCCCTTGTGCTAACCTGTGTGTTTTTACCCTCAGAAGATTCCTGGCTCTCCTCCTTTCCAATTCTCCACGATCTCCTGAACCTCAGCCTAATTACCTGGACTATATCCCTTACCTGAGGATTCCCTTCTATAACCACTCTGGCATCACGCTGCACTCACTTAAGATTTTATCATTCCCTTCAGTCAATAAAGACTTGGATTTCAACTACCTTCTGTGTTTTGTAGCCTCGGTACGTGACAGTATGTTACTGCAATATTGTACTCCAATCTGTCAGAGGATGCATTTTAAGCAAAGAGACAAGATCAGTTCAGGAGAAAGACTGAGCTGACACTAATAAAACTATTACAAATGTTTCAATTTTTGGCGGTTCCTTTTTTGAAGTGACAAGAGAGTCATTATAAACTCTGCAAGCTAAGTCTACTTTCAGGGGAAGTCATGGCCTAATGGTTAGAGAGTTTGACTCCTAACCCTAAGGTTGTGGGTTCGAGGAAAATGCATTGTTCTTCACCAAACTGTTGTTGTGTTGTTGGAAGAAGTTGCTGTTGGAGGGTGTTTTGGTACCATTCTTTATTCATGGCTGTGTTTTTGGGCAGAATTGTGAGTGAGCCCACTCCCTTGGATGAGAAGCAACCCCACACATGAATGGTGTCAGGATGCTTTACTGTTGGCATGACACAGGACTGATGGTAGCGCTCACCTTTTCTTCTCCGGACAAGTCTTTTTCCAGATGCCCCAAACAATCGGAAAGGGGCTTCATCGGAGAATATGACTTTGCCCCAGTCCTCAGCAGTCCATTCACTATACTTTCTGCAGGAGATCAATCTGTCCCTGATGCTTTTTTTG
The DNA here is from genome assembly GCF_018340385.1 of Cyprinus carpio. Classification (NCBI taxonomy): domain Eukaryota; kingdom Metazoa; phylum Chordata; class Actinopteri; order Cypriniformes; family Cyprinidae; genus Cyprinus; species Cyprinus carpio. Next base: position 6,739,340 of record NC_056585.1, read on the forward strand.
GAGAGAAGTGGCTTCTTTGCTGCCCTTCTTGACACCAGGCCATCTTCCAAAAGTCTTCGCCTCACTGTGCGTGCAGATGCGCTCACACCTGCCTGCTGCCATTCCTGAGCAAGCTCTGCACTGGTGGCACTCCGATCCCACAGCTGAATCCTCTTTAGGAGACGATCCTGGTGCTTGCTGGACTTTCTTGGACGCCCTGAAGCCTTCTTTACAAGAATTGAACCTCTTTCCTTGAAGTTCTTGATGAACCTATAAATTGTTGATTTAGGTGCAATCTTAGTAGCCACAATATCCTTGCCTGTGAAGCCATTTTTATGCAACGCAATGATGGCTGCACGCGTTTCTTTGCAGGTCACCATGATTAATAATGAAAGAACAATGATTTCAAGCATCACCCTCCTTTTAACATGTCAAGTCTGCCATTCTAACCCAATCAGCCTGACATAATGATCAACATTCTCACCTGAGTTAACAAGATGATTACTGAAATGATCTCAGCAGGTCCTTTAATGACAGCAATGAAATGCAGTGGAAAGGTTTTTTTGGGATTAAGTTAATTTTCATGGCAAAGAAGGACTATGCAAGTTCATCTGATCACTCTTCATAACATTCTGGAGTATATGCAAATTGCTATTATAAAGACTTAAGCAGCAACTTTTCCAATTTCCAATATTTATGTAATTCTCAAAACTTTTGGCCACGACTGTAGGTTTGTTTTATCTTGATAATTAACTGTCATGTTTGAATTTATTTCTGGTTTTAACTGCTGTTTGAACTTTATGTGGGAAGAGTCTATTCATAAGTAGGTAGCACTATTCACATTAACTAGTTTCTTTTAAGCTTGCATATTACTAGCACATTGGCTGTTTATTAATACATAATAAAGCACATGCTAATTTCATATTCTAGATTCCGTTAAACGTACCCAATACCTAAACATAACTACTATAATAACTACCTTGCTAAATATAAATAAGCAGCAAATTAGGAGTTTATTGAGGGACAATTTTTAGTTAATAGTGAGCATGTGTTCCTCAATCTAAAATGTTATTGGTAAGATTAAATCAAAAGTCCTTGGAGATTACTTTGGATGTGTATCAAAATCTGTCTACATATGGGATCAAAACAGATATCCATTACATAAGGGATCAAAGCAGATGTGTCAAAGGTGGTGCAATACACATCCCATTAAAAAAAGCTGTACATTTTATGGCTTTCTGTGTGTCTATATTTGTTTGCTTAAACGTAATTTTTGATTAGTAATATGTATTGCTAAGAACGTCATTTGGACAACTTTAAAGGCGATTTTCTCAATATTTTAATTTTTTGCACCCTCAGATTCCAGATTTTAAAATAATTGTATCTCAGCCAAATATTGCTCTATCCTAACAAACCATACATTTTTTATTCAGTTTTCATATGATATATAAAGCTCAATTTTGAAAAATTTACACTTAAAATGGGTTTTGTGGTCCAGGGTCACATTTCTTTTTCAGGAATTTGCATTTAAAATCTACTTGGCTTACAAATCTGAGGAAACACAGACCCTGTTAGAATATGGGCATTATGCTTCTGTAGCACATCGTAACAAAACAAATACTCTTGAAGTGGAAAAATGTACTCATGTTTTTCTGTAATGTGTCCTTGGCTGCAGAACTGTGTTTTGAACATCTGATCTAATCTCGCTGTCGACAGTGGTACTGTGTAACTGGAATAAAGGGCTTGTTATAATTAATGTAATTCTACCCATCTTGTTTTTTTTTTTTTTTCAGTTTTGACAACTTTAAGTATTTTTTCCAAGCCGTCACTGAATGTGCAGATTAGTTTTTTCCCATGACTCTTTCTTGCTGTTTCTTGTGTTGATTGTGACCCTGACATGATAAAGAGACAGATGACATGACTTGATCTCTCTTCAGCGAATGGAAGCTCCTCACAGTCTTCCGTCCAGAACAGAGATCAGCCATAGCTCTCTTATCCAAAAGCCCATATAAATTTAGCAACTGATGTTATAGTATAAATACAAACACTTTTGGGCTTGATTCATGGATGGGAAATGGCATAAAAGATGGAGTTCATCTTATTTTTGTCAGGCATTGATGTGTTTTCTTTGGACAGCACTTCATGTTTAATTGTGATGGAAATGTGCAACAGATGTGAGAAAGACAAAAAAGGACAAACAAGAAAGCTGTAATTCTAAGCACTGGACAGATGTTTTTAATGTCATAACACTAATAATGCATGCATTATATAACATGAATATTTTTTCATAGGAATTTATTCTTTATATGTTGTCACATAGTTTTCCTATTGATGCATTGTGGGTATTTACACTGGCTATCTTTGTACTGCAAATGTCTGAACAAGTTGGAATGCATCACTCTTCACCTGCCATTGTTTTTGCATCCATGTGAGAACAACTTGTAGCACACTGTCATGTGAGGTCAGATTTTAATTTGTTAAGCGTCTCAGACTGCCTTGCATGCTCTGTCAATGCAGGATAACGTTATAAAAATACCATTATTGTTTATGTCGTGATTTCTCTCCTGCTGTGACAAGTATGGGATTAGTGCTGGCTGACATGACATCAGACTCATGAACAAGCAAAATTATGTTTAAATGATGTCACCGACTTCAGATAAAGGCAAGGAAGAAAAGGTGAAGAGCAGAACCACCCCACGTTGAGAGGAATTTATCCAATCTTAAAGCAGAATGTTTGTTGAGTTTGAGATTAAGTGGTATTTGCATGTTCAAAGAGCTCCTTCACGTTCCATATAGCAAACCTGTTCTCTTAAGCCATGCTGAGAAAGATGTTACATTGTATTTTCCATTCCGTACAAAAGCCAAGGAAAATAACATAAGCAATGTGACTTCAAAGGTGGGTATATGCTCCTGTTCACATGCCCGTGGCCAAAGCACGCTGCCCAGTTTGGCTGGATCAGTCGTCATGCGTCTCGTGCTGCATTTACATAAGAATTTTCAGCTTGAGCGAGTTTTTCAGGCAGCATTAAGTCAAACAAGAAAAACAAAGTGACTGGCATTGTGAACGCTGGACGACTTCTCCACCTTTGTGCCTGGCATCAGCTCAGAGACAAATTAAAGTATGCACTGCTGCCTCATAGGACTAGAGTGTCACGTTGGACGAGGGCACCCATTCTCGAGCCAACACACATGCATAAAACTGTTTGTTCAAGAGCTTTTTTGTATCATTTCCCACAGCCTTACCCAAAATCTGCCATGTTCAATTTATTCTTCATAATCAATGGCTCTGGCTCTGAGCATTTTCTTGCGTTAGAGAAGAAATTGGGTGGCTTATCCAATGGCGATGATTTGCGAGAGTTGCTATCTCAGATGCTTCCGTATTCAGGAGATATGCCTGTTTTTATAGTGCATCCCTAATGATGAGGTATCATTTGGATCATTTGGGTCAACATTTGACATAAACCTGACGAAATGTAAGGCATTATAACTCATACAAACTACTGAAACAACAATTCAAAGACAACCCAACCCAAACGTGAGAACCCAACCATTTTACACAAAGATTATGAATAGAAAGGACGACCACACCTGTTTAGATTCTGATAAACTGCTGCGTGGCCTGACTTCCAAAATCAATGTTGTGTCACGTCTGTAGCAGAGGACAGAAGGAAGCACACGGTGTGAAAGAACACACCCGTGACAAAGTCAGTTCAAAACCTCATCACCTAAAGTCTCATCCTCCCCACAAAATATGACCTAATATGTCATATAATTTCCATCATTCCGGCTTTTCTTATGTGTAATGTTACTCTAATGGTGCATTTTACAGTATTTTCAGGCTATAATGAATTGCTTTGGTCAGGTTATAATCTAAGTTAAGGAGAAATATCTCTTTTATGCTGACTGAGAACAAGATCAAATCAATGTAATACTAACTGCCAGTGCAGACTGAGTAAGTTGTCCTGGGCCCTGTGATGAGGGATGCACACTAGGGTTTTCCACAATTCATACCGACTGTCAAGTGATGAAAAAAAAAAAAAAGTTTATTGATGTTAGTATGCACAGGTTGAAACATATGCAAAATGAGTAACATGACATTGACAGTAAAATTAAAAATTTTTAAACACATAAACAGCAGCATAAGTGTGATTGGTCAATTGCTATGCTTCATCCACATATTTTTATGCAAATTTTGTGATACTGCATAAAAAAATCATGCATGGAAATACTAAGATGCGGGTAACATCTTAAAATGTGCCTAAAAAAAACCCAAAACATATTTGCTCAATTAAGGCAGATAACTTTTTTGTTTACCAATAAGAAAATGTGCATGGACTATGATGGAAAGATGTTTAACTATTAAATTTCTGTATGCTCAACAAAAAACTCATGTAACTTTGGCTTAACAGATCATGTGATGGGATAACTCTAACCAGCGCACCAAATCTCATTGCACACCATATCAAATATTGTTTTAAAGGGGTCATATGATGCGATTTAAATTTTTCCTTTCTCTTTGGAGTGTTATAAGCTCTTGGTGCATAAAGAAGATCTGTAAAGCCCCCCTGAAACGCCTTGTTTAAACATGCCCCCACATCTCTATGTCACTATGTGGGAAGATTTGCATAACACTGCCCAGATGTTCACGCAAAGAAAGAAGGCTTAAGTTTTATTCTCACTGTAGTATAAGCCTTTATCACACTTCCGCATTTGAAAAGCGGAGGATTCAAATAGTAGCCTAAAAGAACTTCTGCTGCAGCCTCTAACAGTAGGATTGTTTGAGATGTGCCTTGCCTCGCCTCGCCTGTAATGTAGGTGGCTGCAGTGAGAGAAGGAGTGATATAAGCACAGTCAAGACGGACAGTTCTGAGCTCTTGAAGTGGAACAGATACCAACAAGATCAAAGGCAGATATCACGTTATTTACACTCACATGCTGTGTTGCTAATAAACATGATATAATTTCAGTTCTTTTGCTTTTATATAAAAATAAATATGATTAAAGGGATCAGGTGATGTGATTTCAAGTTTTCCTTTCTCTTTGGAGGGTTACAAGCTCTTGGTGAATAAAGAAGATCTGTAAAGTTGCAAAGACTAAAGTCTCAAATCCAAAGAGATATTCTATAGAAAAGTTAAGAGTCAACCACACCCCCCTGAAACGGCTCGTTCTAACACGCCCCCACATCTCTACGTCACTGTGTTGAAAGATTTGCATAACGCTGCCCAAATGTTAACGCAAAGAAAAGTAACTTTTATTCTCACTGTTGCCGCCGCTGCCATGTTGTGGAGACACTGTGTGTTTCATTGTGAAAGCGAAACTACTTTGTTTGGCTTTCCAAAAGAGGATATGACTATAGAAATCAGTGGTTAGGTTGTATTTCAACACTGTTCCAGAACAGTCCAACCCAAATATTCAGATGTGTGCTGCACATTTTATGGAGGATGAAGACTGTTTCCTGAACCAGTAGCCTGCAATGCGTCTGTGGCACAACGGCTGTTTCTATTAAGTTGGGCAGTTCAAACTTTGCAAGGACAATCTGGCGCTTCTGACTCACAGCATGTAAGTACGTTTTTTATATTTAAATTATTTGCCAATGATGACTCAAACACAAGTTTTGAGCAGTGTAGAGTAGCGCTTGTTTGTTGTTTCTCTGATCACAAATGCAGACATGGTTTTATGTTTACGCAGCGCGATATGTAACGCAACGCATAAAAAAACAGTATAAGTCATTATAATCATTAATTATGTCTACACTGGATGCAACAAATGCCTCATTTGTAATGTGTTTTATCGGTTTTGTCTCAGCATAGAGGAGAAACAATAATGTACATTATATGGAAAATAATATGTTTTTTGAACCTTAAACCGCATGAACACATTTCATTACACCAAATGAACAAAATAATGTTCTTTTTAACAACATCATATGACCCCTTTATCAAGACACTCAATGTGCTTGCTATTTATTTCCATACGAAAGGTGTATTTATCATCCAATTTTACTTTAATACAAACATGTATTTTAGATTTTTATGGAAATATGGCAACAATCACATATCTCACAGAGATCGCATTGTCATAGTGTTTGGGAACATTCATGCATAATTTAAATACATAATCATAAAAAAAGAACACAATATCACGGTTGTCTGAACCAATTAGCATTAAGCTGTGTCATTTCCCATCTTACATTTGATCAGCACAGTCGGTGGAGAGCAACTGTGCTCGACTGCTCAATCCGACACAGCTGCCTCGCCGTCGCGAGAGGTTTTTTTGGCACACGTCAGCATGACATCAAAGCACATCGGACATAACTCAGACACTTTTCTAACCGGCATGCATCCCGCGGTGATTACCGGTGATCGGTTCTGTGCAGATTTTGCTCATCTCAAACAAGCCTAGTGGCTGTGCCTATAGCACGGCAATGTTGTGGATTATTTATGACAAATTCAGCACATATACATCTTTTTAAGACACCAATCTCAGTTTACAACAATTAATTGAGTATTATGAAACAAAGGAATATGTTGTCATTATCCTGATGCATATTTCGAAACAGGAGTGCGCGAGCCATACTGTATGTGTATAGCCAATTCTTCACAGTCTGATCACCTTATTTCATTTCAGAACAGCAAGAAAACCATACAAACATATCACATTAATAAGCATTAGAATTAGCCAAAGCTTAAAACATTAATTATGACTAAAGGCTGTATAGAAGGATTAAATTAAAGGTTTAGGGCAAACTTTTTGTATTAAACATAATGCTCACATTGTGAACAATCTCAATTGCATCAAATTGAAGTCTTTAAAATAAAGAAATATTTCCAGCCCATAGACGATAATTAAAAATAAGTTTGATCATCCTAATCGAGTTATGTTCTCAATATTCATGCAACGATTGAATGTCATTACGCTGTGAAAAAGAACGGGAGGTTAATCACAATAAAATAATGCAAAAATAAACAAAATAATATTAAAAATTAAATTAAATCAGTCAGAGTATTCCTCTGGCAGTTATTCGAGCTGTGTGCTCTTGATTAATCTGACTGGCAACATTAGCAGCGCTGACAGTCACGTCACTCAGATGTTACACATTAAAATGAAGAATAACATGATGCATGGTATGGAATCAGTATAAATGCGCAGTTTTAACACTGATGTTTATTGTGTCAATGTTCAATTAAACTAAATTAGTTTAATTTTCTTCACAAAACTAGTGTCTGTCCATTGACAATAAAGCAAGAGGAAATTCCTTTGCGCTACTCATTAAAGCCAGATGTGATGACACGCGGACTGTGATAAAGACCTATTGTTGTTGCCGCCATGGAGACACTGTGTTTCATTGTGAAAGCGAAACTGCTTTGTTTGGCCTTCCAAAAGAGCTTCTTCATGCCTAGAGCTGATCCGTGCTGGTCGCTGAGGTGATACATCAACTTCGTGCTTGGATCGCCGAAATCGGCTTTCACCATGGACAAAGCAGAGTCCAGCCTGGGGTCGTCACATGTGTCCTTTGTCGAATCTGCTGGCTGTTCCTTACTCAAGCCTGCAGTGTGTGATGCTGTGTGACACATTTTATGGAGGATTGTTTCCTGAACCTGCAGACTAGCCTACATTGGGTCTGTGCTCAAAAGTTGTTCTATAAAGTGGGGCAGTTCCAACTTTGCAAGGACAGTCAGGCATTTCTGACTCACAGCCTGCAAGGACATGTTTTATATTCAAAGAATTTGCCACTGATGACTCAAACGCGAGTTTTAAGCAGTATAGAGAAGCGCTTGTTATTTATCGTTTCTCTGATCACAAATGCAGACATTATTTTATGTTTACGCGGCACGATACGCAATGCAACTCAAAAAAACCACAGTATAAGTCATTATAATCAGTAATTATGTCCCCACTGGATACAAGAAATGCCTAGTTTGTAATGGGTTTTATTGGTTTTGTGTGGTCGTGCCGGGAGACGGCATCACAGTATGTTAAGGGGCATAACATTTCCGTCACACGCTTGAGGTATTCAGCCAATCACAATGCACTGGATAGCTGGCCAATTAGCGTACACATCGCTTTTCAGAACGATGAGCTTTGTAAAAATCTATGCATTTCAGAAAGGTGGGGCATAGAGGAGCAACAATAATGTACATTATATGGAAAATAATGTGTTTTTTTTACCTTAAACTGCATAAACACATTGCATTACACCAAATAAACAACATAATGTTCTTTTTAGCAACATCATATGACCCCTTTAGTCATTCTAAAATGCCTGAGCCAAAGTCCGTCTTCCAAATGATTTGGTATGTTACCTCCCTGAACTGAAATTATTTGGTATGGTATATCTCACACGATTGTGTTCCCAACCATCATCCGCTTTTGAACATAAGATTACATGACACAGTTTGTTCCCTTTCAGGCGGTCACTCTCGGTTTCATGTCGGATGACCAACGAATTCCGATCTTGCTTAGAGAGACCAATCCACTTTGAGTGTAAACTAAACAAGCCAATGCACATCGGCAAGCAATTATTGCATCCAGCTGCTGCTGATCACAACATGAGTATAAATAGGAGATGAGCTGTTTCATCGTTCTGCTCCTGACCTTCTGCTTCGTGTGACCTACAAATCGAGTACAGCATGCTCTTCAGAAGGTCTCGTGCCGGTGGTATGGCGCTTCGGCGGCGGCTGTTCTTCCCATGTTGAGTGGGTTGCACACATCAGGCTATACTACCCCCTGTTTGTGTTGCAGGCGGCCATCTCTCCTGTGCACTTCAGCACTCTAAAAGAGCAAGTTCTAAAAGAGCATTCACGGGTGAAAAGTTTTTTTAAAGACACGTCTGTTCAAAGATGCCCTTCCATCCGTACGCTACTTCTGGCAGTGGCTGGACTGGTTTTACAGTGACAGTGAGGAATTCCCCTCCGTGGAACAAACCTCTGAGGGCTCCTCCTTCTGCTGGCATGCAGCTGCTGCCTCCACCCCACCACTGGTGGCAGCATCTCAGTCTACTCGTCACCGAGGCCAGCTCCCAACCGCCACCACCCCCGCCCCCGCTCCCGCACTGCAAACACAGCAGCCTCCAGGAAAGCAACGCCGTGGAACCAGCTGTAGGGCAGCCACACTGCCCATCCAGACCCCCGCCAAACCTAGTGGCAAGCGGGATGATGATGGAGATGGAGGGAACTGCTCTTTGGGAGATGGTGAACACACCACTCCCTCCCCCAGAGGAGGGCCGGGCGGAGAATCTTTTGTTTCTTTTTTCCCCGCCACTGACTTCATGGTCAGTGGTACCCAAAACCTTGACAAAAGAGCAGTTTCTTCTATCTCTGGGTCCCCAGAGGGGACAGGGAGTTGTGGACAGGCCAGTCTCGGATAGCAAACACCCTCCTCTCTTGCCAGTGAGCAGCTGTGGGCAGTTTGAGAGTGCGATCAATTGTACTACTCACACACCCTCTGCCCGAACACAGGTAAGTGTTGCGAACATGCTGACCCCGCTTCGGACAGGCAACAAGATGTCCAGGACGGGTGCCTACGTTCACCCTCGCTGCCCCACCGCAAGTATGTCGGTGGTTCCGTTGTTGCCTGGAGCCTTTCTTGGAGCCTGGCTAGCGCTTCCCGGGCCATCTCGATAGCTCCGTCAGACCATCAGACTTAGGCTATGCGATTCAGTTCGCCCAGCATCCTCCCAAGTTCAGGGGCATCCAATTTACTTCAGTGAAGGCAGGAGATGCCCCTGTCTTGTGTGCAGAGACCACAGTCTTACTGGTGAAGGATGTGATAGAGCTGGTCCCTCCAGTCGATATGAAGATGGGATTTTACAGCCCATGAACATAGTGTCCGTGAAGTCACCCATAGACTCCTCAAGAGCGGTTTTGAAGCTCAAAGTGTGCAGAGCGGGCCGTCGCCATCTTGGCAGTGCATCACCACGCGACTCTCCCGGATAATAGAAAATGGGCAAAAAGGCGGGACCTGGTTGCTGAAGCCACGCCCACCTAGCGCGACGGCATTGTCAGCAGCGGCAATCCACCTGTCACTCACGTGGTCACGCCCTTAATTATGCAGAACTTTAAGGCTTAATATAATTTAAACGTATGAGTTATAAAAAAATTCACCCCCCTCACAGTTGTCATGAAGGACAAAATTAGCTATATACACTCACCTAAAGGATTATTAGGAACACCTGTTCAATTTCTCATTAATGCAATTATCTAATCAACCAATCACATGGCAGTTGCTTCAATGCATTTAGGGGTGTGTTCCTGGTCAAGACAATCTCCTGAACTCCAAACTGAATGTCAGAATGGGAAAGAAAGATGATTTAAGCAATTTTGAGTGTGGCATGGTTGTTGGTGCCAGACGGGCCGGTCTGAGTATTTCACAATCTGCTCAGTTACTGGGATTTTCACACACAAATATTTCTAGGGTTTACAAAGAATGGTGTGAAAAGGGAAAAACATCCAGTATGTGGCAGTCCTGTGGGCGAAAATGCCTTGTTGATGCTAGAGGTCAGAGGAGAATGGGCCGACTTATTCAAGCTGATAGAAGAGCAACTTTGACTGAAATAACCACTCGTTACAACCGAGGTATGCAGCAAAATATTTATGAAGCCACAACACGGACAACCTTGAGGCGGATGGGCTACAACAGCAGAAGACCCCACAAGGTACCACTCATCTCCACTACAAATAGGAAAAAGAGGGTACAATTTGCAGGAGCTCACCAAAATTGGACAGTTGAAGACTGGAAAAGTGTTGCCTGGTCTGACTGAGCCTCGATTTCTGTTGAGACATTCAGATGGTAGAGTCAGGAATTTGGCGTAAACAGAATGAGAACATGGATCCATCATGCCTGGTTACCACTGTGCAGGCTGGTGGTGGTGGTGTAATGGTGTGGGGGATGTTTTTTTGGCACACTTTAGGCCCCTAAGTGCCAATTGGGCATCGTTTAAATGCCACGGCCTACCTGAGCATTGTTTCTGACCATGTCCATCCCTTTATGACCACCATGTACCTATCCTCTGATGGCTACTTCCAGCAGGATAATGCACCATGTCACAAAGCTCGAATAATTTCAAATTGGTTTCTTGAACATGACAATGAGTTCACTGTACTAAAATGGCCCCCACAGTCACCAGATCTCAACCCAATAGAGCGTCTTTGGGATGTGGTGGAACGGGAGCTTCGTGCCCTGGATGTGCATCCTACAAATCTCCATCAACTGGAAGATGCTATCCTATCAATATGAGCCAACAATTCTAAAGATTGCTTTCAGCACCTTGTTGAATCAATGCCACGTAGAATTAAGGCAGTTCTGAAGGCGAAAGGGGGTCAAACACAGTATTAGTATGGTGTTCCTAATAATCCTTTAGGTGAGTGTAGACCAAAATAATTTTTTGCACCAGGCTGTAAACATGTTTTTTTTTCTGCTGTAAAGTTGGGCATTTTAACATGGGAAGCCTATGGGACTGACTCCCTTTTGCAGCCAGCCTCAAGCGGCCAGTTGACAAATTACAGTTTTACTCACTTCCTTGTTGGCTTCACGAGAGAGAGTGTGAGGTTGCCACTCGCTTTTTTCTTATAACAAAAATAACTGAACATTTAATTACAATAAAGCAATACAGAAAAATATATAAAGTTAAAAGTTTTACACAGATTAAAGTGCAAAAGAACTATAAAAACCAATAGGTACCACTTTACAATAAGACCTCATTAGTTAACCCTAGTTAATGCATTAACATTCACAATGAGCAATAGCTACATTTGCTACAGAGGTTATTAATCTTTGTTAAAAATACAAGTCTTAGTTCATGTTAGTTCACAGTTAATAACACAGTTGCAACTTTCGATTTTAACAGTGTTTTATTAAATATTGGAATATCTAAGATTAATGATTGTTCAGAATAATTTTTCATTGGCAGTTTATGTTTACTAATGAATTTACCAATGAATTTACTAATGTTAACTAATGAAGCCCTAATGTAAAGTGTGAACGAACAATAAAGAATCAAAACACTTTCAAACAATATCTAGGGCATGTTGTAGTCCAGATTAAAATGTAAAAAACTTTTAAAATGAATAGCTTATTAAGTCTAAATATTTAAGTATTTGGTGCTGTGATGAACACCATAGCAAATCCACAAATCTGAATGGCTATTTAAATCTATTAAAAGACGTTTTAGAAAGTGGTGCAGCTGCTTTATTTATGGGGTTTCCAGGCTGCATTTTCTGCAATTTAGTGCCATCTGCTATCAGAGAGTGAATGTGCTTTCATTCAGCGCGTCTCTCACGCATTCCCCCATGTGCTTCTCATGTGTGCTTGTTTACATCAGAGTGCACATGCATCTTTCAAGCAGCATACAGCGGTGCTGTTAATTTTGACCAGTTGATGGGAAAAGTATTCTTAAAATGCATTCCAAATTCTGAATAATTTGTATTACATAATTATTCATGGTATTTATAAGTGCCCACGATAACAATATCATGCATATTCATTACTGCGATATATCGCATTACTGAATACCGGCACATGTCTAGTAGGAATCGGTCAAAGAGACAGCACGCCTCACACAGGAACGTGCTCATTCAGTGTTGAACTGCTTGAATAAATTCAAGAGCAGGATGACGTTCCCATTGAAACAGTTTCAGAGGCTCCTGAGGCATACGGCAGCTGCAGCGGCAGTCACGCCGCTGGGGCTGCTTCATGTGAGATCACTTCAGCACTGGCTCCATGGCCTAGTCCCGAGGTCGGCTTGGCAATGCGGCACTCACCGGGTCCAAGTCACACCAGCCTGCTGCCAAACCTTCACCCCGTGGTCAGACTTTGTATTTCTCTGGGCAGAAGTGCCCGTGGAATAGGTCTACAGGCATGCTGTGGTTCACACGGATGTCTCTACCACCAGCTGGGGGGCCACGTTCGACGGACTTGCAGTGTCAGGGGTTTGGACCGGGCCCCAACTGCACTGGCACATCAATTGCCTTGAATTGCTGGCAGTGCACCTTGACTTGATCCGTCTCAAAGGGTGCTTATGATGCAAGCATGTTCTAGTCCACACGGACAACACTGCGACCACTGCGTACATCAACCGACAAGGTGGTCTATGCTCCCGTCGCATGTTGCAACTTGCCCGCCACCTCCTCCTCAGGAGTCAGAAGCATCTGAGGTCACTTCGTGCCATTCCTGGTCTGCACAACCGAGCAGCCGATGAGCTGTCACAAGCTACGATCCCAGGAGAATGGAGACTCCATCCCTAGATGGTCCAGCTGATTTGAGTCGTTTCGGAGCTGCTCAGGTAGACCTATTTGCCTCTCCAGAAACCTCTTACCAGTTGTTTTACTCCCTTGACCGAGGGAACACTCGGCACGGGCGCACTAGCACTCAGCTGGCTGCAAGGCCTTCATAAATATGCATTTCCCCCAGTAAGCCTTTACACCTAAGGGAGGATGAGGAGCAGGTCCTGCTCGTGGCGTTTTAATGTATGAGTTTGACTTGGTTAGCGTTCCTAATGCTCCTCGTGACAGCTCCTTCTTAGCAGATTCCTCTGAGGAAGGATCTACTGACTCAGAGATGTGGCAACCTGTGGCACCCGCATCCAGACCTCTGGAAACTTCATGTCTGGTCCCTGGACAGGATGCGGAGGTTCTAGGTGACCTACCCCAAGAGGTAGTTGACACCATGACTTCAGCGAGAGCATTGTCTATGAGACACGTTTACGCCTTGAAATGGAACCTGTTCATCGAGTGGTGTTCTTCTCACCAAGAAGACCCCTGTAAATGTCTGATCAGAATTGTGCTGTCCTTTCTGCAGCAGGGATTGGAGTGAAATCTGTCTCCCTCCACCCTTAAAGTCTACATGGCTGTGATTGCTGCCAACCATGACCCCATGGAAGGGAAGTCGGTGGGAAAGCATGACCTGATATTCAGGTTCCTTAAGGGGGGCGAAAAGGCTAAATCCTCCACGGCCGCATCTATACCCTCTTGGGACCTGTCTCTAGTGCTCAGAGCACTACAGCAGGCCCATTTGAGCCTTTGCAGACAGTCGAGCTGAAGTTTCTGTCAATGAAAACTCTGCTCCTGCTTGCATTGGCCTCCATCAAGAGGGTAGGGGACCTGCAGAAGGCCCATTTGTTTTCTTTCAGAGATTCGTGCTTAGGGTTCGGGCAGGTTTTCTGTCAGGTATTTGTTATATTAATAAAAAACAAAATATAATTATTTTATGTAATATTTATTTACCCAGGAAAATGTGACAACATTAAGTGTAACAGACACACACACACACACACACACACACACACACACACACACACACACACACACACACACACACACACACACACACATATATATATAGGGTTAGTACGGTTAGGCTAATACAGTGGGTACGGAAAGTATTCAGACCCCCTTAAATTTTTCACTCTTGTTATATTGCAGCCATTTGCTAAAATAATTTAAGTTCATTTTTTCCCCATTAATGTACACACAGCACACCATATTGACAGAAAAACATAGAATTGTTGACATTTCTGCAGATTTATTAAAAAAAGAAAAACTGAAATATCACATGGTCCTAAGTATTTGCTATGACACTCATATATTTAACTCAGGTGCTGTCCATTTCTTCTGATCATCCTTGAGATGGTTCTACACCTTCATTTGAGTCCAGCTGTGTTTTATTATACTGATTGGACTTGATTAGGAAAGCCACACACCTGTCTATATAAGACCTTACAGCTCACAGTGCATGTCAGAGCAAATGAGAATCATGAGGTCAAAGGAATTGCCTGAAGAGCTCAGAGACAGAATTGTGGTAAGGCACAGATCTGGCCAAGGTTACAAAAAAAATTCTGCTGAACTTAAGGTTCCTAAGAGCACAGTGGCCTTCATAATCCTTAAATGGAAGACGTTTGGGACGACCAGAACCCTTCCTAGAGCTGGCCATCTGGCCAAACTGAGCTATCGGGGGAGAAGAGCCTTGGTGAGAGAGGTAAAGAAGAACCCAAAGATCACTGTGGCTGAGCTCCAGAGATGCAGTCAGGAGATGGGAGAAAGTTATAGAAAGTCAACCATCACTGCAGCCCTCCACCAGTCAGGGCTTTATGGCAGAGTGGCCCGACGGAAGCCTCTCCTCAGTGCAAGACACACGAAAGCCTGCATGGAGTTTGCTAAAAAAACAGAGAAATAAGATTCTCTGGTCTGATGAGACCAAGAGAGAACTTTTTGGCCTTAATTCTAAGCGGTATGTGTGGAGAAAACCAGGCACTGCTCATCACCTGTCCAATACAGTCCCAACAGTAAAGCATGGTGGTTGCAGCATCATGCTGTGGGGGTGTTTTTCAGCTGCAGGGACAGGACGACTGGTTGCAATCGAGGGAAAGATGAATGCTGCCAAGTACAAGGATATCCTGTATGAAAACCTTCTCCAGAGTGCTCAGGACCTCAGACTGGGCTGAAGGTTCACCTTCCAACAATACAATGACCCTAAGCACACAGCTAAAATAACGAAGGAGTGGCTTCACAACAACTCCGTGACTGTTCTTGAATGGCCCAGCCAGAGCCCTGACTTAAACCCAATTGAGCATCTCTGGAGAGACCTGAAAATGGCTGTCCACCAACCATCCAACCTGACAGAACTGGAGAGGATCTGCAAGGAGGAATGGCAGAGGATCCCCAAATCCAGGTTTGAAAAACTTGTTGCATCTTTCCCAAAAAAAACTCATGGCTGTATTAGATCAAAAGGGTGCTTCTACTAAATACTGAGCAAAGGGTCTGAATACTTAGGACCATGTGATATTTCAGATTTCGTTTTTAATAAATGTGCAAAAATGTCAACAATTCTTTGTTTTTCTTTTAATATGGGGTGCTGTGTGTACATTAATGAGGAAAAAAAAATTAACTTAAATGATTTTAGCAAATGGCTGCAATATAACAAAGAGTGAAAAATTTAAGGGGGTCTGAATACTCTCCGTACCCACTGTGTGTATGTGTATATATATATATATATATATATATATATATATATATATATATATATATATATATATATATATATATATATATACTACAGGGCTGTTTAATGCTTGAATCTGATTGGCATCTGATTGGAATCTGAGGTGTGCAATTATTTTCTGGGAAACGCATGGCGAACGTAGTTCCAGGCAGCTCTCCTGGCCGCATTACAGTTCCAAATCACTTCACATTGTTAACAGTAATAATGTGTCACGGTTCATGAATGCACTGTTTCCTGCTCGTCTCATGTTACGTCATGTTGATTGTTTTATGTGGGCTGTTGGAATGAGCTGCAGCAGCCGCTGATCATGATGAACAGCGGCTGCTGCAGCTCATTCCAACAGCCTACTTAATGCCCTTACTTTTGTCTCTTGTTTGTCAGATCGTTGTTTGAGGTCCTCCGTGCGTCATGTCTGTGTCTCATCTGCTCAGCATTCCTCCTTGTGTCTTCGTTCCTGTTCGTTTTCTGTGGATTACATCATCATCACTCGGATCCCTCATCATCACTCACCTACGCACTCAACTCACCTTCTCACTGATCTGTGCTGTCATTGAGGTCCCTGCGCCACCCACCATCAACCCAGCCTGACGTTACGTATCTTAATAAATCTGTTACTTGCAACTTGCTTCCTGTCGTTTTATGCCCTGACAGAACGATCTGACCCTCATGGAAGCAGCGAGTAACTCATCCTCGTCGTTAGAAGAGTTCCTCAGTGCCAGTGCTCGAAGGATGGACTCCCAGGAACGGAATCTTAACGACACTGGTCGTGCTGTCCAGGCATTGGTGGTGCAGGTGTCCGAGCTCACCCAGCAATTACAACTCCTAGCAAATTTTTTCTTCTTCAAAAAAGCACCTAGTGACAAATCTTTAGGGTTTGCCCAAACCTTAGGCCTATTTAGTTTCTGAGACTTGCCGTTATTGCTGCGCGAGGTCTTTGCTTTCTCTCTCGCATATGATGTTGCTTCTCTAATTTTACATGCAAGTGTAGCCGAAATCACAGCACAGTTGTTGTTTTTATCTTACTGTATGTGTATTTGATTTCATCAGATGACGGCTCGATTATCAGGATTTTTGTACAGATTAATGTTTTGGAAGGGAGAGCTGGTCACTATTTCATATTCATTGTCTGACAACAGAAACAGTAAAATATATAAATGAAAACAGTTTTTTTTTTTTAGAATTTAGCTGCTTCCAAATACAGTATGTGGGCAGAGAGAGGCAAAATTTTTTTAATAATAAATAATAAATGTGCATTTTCAGAAGAAGTGAGCTGAAAGTGAGTCTCCGGCTGCGGAAAGTAAGTCGTTCGCTGCGTGAGGTGAGTGTGTATATTTATGCACCGCCGGCCTATCAGTGGTAAACTCAGTGGCTACTGGCAATTGTATAGTGAATTCCCGCGACAAGTCGGTAGCCTTATTTTTGGACCGGACCGGACGCTATCCAGCCATGGACGTGGTTCTCCTTGCAGCTCTAGACGGGACCGCCTTGTGGCCAGAGATCCGTGCATCCTCTGTTTGCGTATCCTGATTGGACTGTACGTCAGCAGACAGCAAAGCATTGGCCAAGAGCAGAAGGCCCTCCCTCCAGGCTTTTTTTTAAGTTGCGAGTTTGCGAAGCTTAATTTTCGCTCAGTCTGAGTTTCAGAGTTTCAGAGCGGAGCTGCGTGACAACGCTGCCACTAATCAAGTGAGTCGCAAGCTCGCAACTGTGTGGGCGTATCTTTTCGCCCTTTCGAACCTCAGTTTTCAGAGTTTCAAAACTTTTTTTCACCTGTTCGCACACCAGTTTTCAGATCACTATTTACAAGGTTTCAAATCTGGAAACCAAACTATACACTGGGAGAACAGTGACAAATTCGAAACTCTGAAAAAATTATTGCACAACACCGTAAAAAAGAGTGTTGCACTTCTGAAGAAGGAAAACTCAAAAACAAAATTATGTTTGCAGAGATTTTTTTTTTTTTACCACTTTGCAAGCCTGCAAAACTCTGTTTTCAGAGTTTCAAAACTTTTTTCACACACTCGCACACCAGTTTTCAGATCACCATTTACAAGGTTTCAAACCTGGAAAACAAACTAATACAGTGGGAGAACACTGACAAATTTGAAAATCTGAAAAATTCTTTGTGCAACATTGTAAAAAAAAATGTTGCAGTCCTGAAGAAGGAAATCTCAAAAACAACATAATGTTTGCAGAGATCTTATTATTTTTTTACATTTTACAAGCTTGCAAATCTTATTTTTCGATCTTGCAAAACTTTTTTTTGTAAGATTTTGAGCTTTCGATCACTTAGTTTCAACCTTTCAGAACTTTATTTTCAGTTTTGAATCATGGCAGGATAATAATCCCATAGATCTACGCCCTGGACCTTCCGACCTCGCTCAACGGACTCATAGAGTTGGCACTAAGGGCAGATGCATGACTGACACAAATAGAACGACGTAACCTACCCAATCTTACACCGAGAGCTCCTACTGGTACCCGGGTCAGCAGCGGGGACGCGGCCAGCCCCCTCTACGATCATGAGCCCATGCAGGTAGGACGAGCTCGGCTTTCCCGGGAGGAGAAGGAGAGGTGGAGATCCCTGGGCCTTTGCCTCTACTGCGGTGGAACCGGTCATCACGCCTACATCTGTCCAGTAAAAGGCCAAGCCCGGTAGTAAGTATGAGGCTACTATCGGGTGGGATCTCCTCCAAGAAGACCTCATCATCATCTACGCTCCTCCCGGTAAGACTGAGATGGTCAGCACAATCTCATGACTGTCAAGCACTTCTGGACTCCGGGGCTGAAGGTAATTTCATGGACCATGCACTCGCACACAAGCTTCAAATTCCCCTCAGACCCCTCACTCAGCGGATCGCGGTTCACGCCCTCAATGGACAAAGACTGCCTGTCATCTCACTCACCACTGGAGACATTACCCTCATCACATCAGGCAACCACTCTGAGATCACCTCCTTCTATATACTAGACTCTCCCCTTGCACCCATAGTTCTTGGACACCCCTGGCTCCTCCGTCACAACCCTAAAGTGGACTGGCAACTTCGTTCTATCTTGGCCTGGAGTAATAAGTGTCATGAGTCTTGTCTTGTGTCTGCTTGTCCGTCTGTTTCTATGTCTGTGTTTCAGGAGGAAGCAGTGGATTTGTCTAACGTGCCCGCGGAGTACCTCAACCTGAAGGAAGTGTTCAGTAAGTCTCGTGCTGCTCTCCCTCCGCATCGTCCCTATGACTGTGCCATAGATTTACTGTCAGGTAAGTCTCCGCTTAAAGGCAAATTATATTCACTTTCTGTTCCAGAAAGGGAGGCTATGGAGAAATATATTTCTGATTCTCTAGCTTCGGGGTTCATCCACCCTTCCTCTTCTCCAGCGGGGGCGGGGTTCTTTTTTGTGGGGAAGAAAGACGGGTCTCTGCAACCTTGTATCGATTACCTGGGACTGAACAGCATCACGATAAAGAATACTTATCCTTTGCCGTTGATGTCTTCAGCCTTCGAGAGGTTGCAGGGAGCATCGATCTTCACGAAATTGGACTTACGTAATGCTTATCATTTGGTCCATATTAGGGAGGGGGATGAATGGAAGACCGCTTTTAACACCCCCAGGGGGCACTTTGAATACTTGGTCATGCCTTCGGGCTGTCCAACTCCCCAGCGGCCTTCCAGGCATTCGTCAACAATGTGCTGCAAGATATGGTCGATCAATTCATATATGTCTACCTGGATGACATATTGATTTTTTCCTCTTCTCTCCAGGAACATCCGATGAGTGCTTCAGAGGTTGCTAGAGAATGGGCTTTTTGTCAAGGCAGAGAAATGCGCTTTTCATGCACAGTCTGTTCCTTTTCTTGAATTCATCGTGTCGACTGAGGGAATGCGTATGGATCCCAAGAAGGTTAAGGCTGTGGTAGAGTGGCCAAGTCCAGATTCCTGTAAGGCCCTACAGAGGTTTCTGAGGTTCCACATGAACTACGTTCAGGTGGTCAGACACAGCCGAGGCTGTGTTTGCCAAACTGAAGGGTTGCTTCATTTCGGCCCCCATCTTAATTAACCCCTGATCCATCACGTCAGTTTGTGGTGGAGGTCGACGCATCAGAGGTGGGGGTAGGTGCGGTGTTATCCCAACGTTCTCCCTGAGACGACAAGATGCACCCCTGTGCATTTTTTTTCCTACCAATTATCCTCTGCCGAATGTAATTATGATATTGGTAACCAAGAATTGTTGGCAGTCAAGATGGCATTGGAAGAATGGCGCCACTGGTTAGAAGGTTCGGGGGTTCCTTTTATAGTATGGACCAACCATAAGAATGTAGAATACATTAGAACTGCCAAAAGGTTGAACTCCAGGCAGGCTCGGTGGGCACTTTTTTTCGGCCATTTTGATTTTACTCTCTCGTACCGCCCGGGTTCTAAAAACATCAAACCCGATTCATTGTCACGTATTTTTGACCGTTCCGAACGCCGGTCTACTCCCGAGTGTATTTTACCAGAGACATTAGTGGTCTCCACACTCACATGGGAGGTCGAATCGAAGGTCAAGACGGCCTTAGAAGGGGTAACGTCTCTGCCCGGGTGCCACCGAATCGGTTATTTGTGCCGGAGGGATTACGGTCCAACGTTATTCAGTGGGGGCATTGATTGTTCCAATATGGCTTGTCATCCAGTAGTTAACCGTACTAAGTTTTTGGTCAAGCAACGATTCTGGTGGCCACTTATGGCTCGCGACGTTCACAGTTTTGTTTTGGCTTGCTCGGTTTGTGCCACTGGTAAGACTTCCAATCGACCCCCTGATGCGTTACTTCAACCACTGGCGGTCCCTTTGAGACCCTGGTCCCATATCGCACTAGATTTTATTACCGCCCTCCCAGGGCAACACGGTAGTATTGACCGTGGTGGACCGATTCTCGAAGGCGGCCCACTTTATTCCCTTGCCCAAATTACCCTCAGCCAAGGAGACAGCGTTGACCGTCGTAGATCATGTCTTTCGCTTACATGGCCTCCCGACAGACGTGGTTTCTGACAGGGGACCCCAGTTTGTGTCCAAATTTTGGCGTGAGTTTTGTAGATTGCTGGGAGCGACTGTAAGTCTGTCCTCAGGATTTCATCCCCAGAGCAATGGTCAAACCGAGAGAGCCAACCAAGATTTGGAGAGGGTGTTGCGATGTCTGGTCTCCAAGAATCCTTCCTCTTGGAGCCAACAACTGTCGATGGTGGAGTATGCCCACAATACGTTACCTGTATCAGCTACGGGCCTATCTCCGTTCGAGTGTAGTTTAGGATACCAGCCACCTATATTTCCCAGTCTGGAATCCGAAGTTGCGGTCCCCTCCATTCACGCCTTTGTCCAGAGGTGTCACCGCACTTGGACTATTGCCTGTGAGACTTTGATCTAATTCGGGTCGGGGAGCGAGGCTAGGGTTGAGCTGAACGGGTCTGGTCCTCCCATATACGTCGTGGGTCAAAAAGTGTGGCTTTCTACCAAGAACATTCCTCTCCGTTCCGTCTCTAATAAGCTTGCTCCCAAATTTATTGGCCCGTTCACTGTCACCAAGATCAATAGTCCGGTGGCAGTCCACCTTAAACTTCCTCCAGCGTACAGGAGAATTCATCCCGCCTTTCATGTATCTAAGATAAAGCCTGTATTTCATTTCTCCAATTAATCCGCCCTGCCCTGTTCCCCCAACCCCCCCCCACCGCCGCGACTCGTAGATGGGGAGCCTACTTTTCGGTCAATCGTATTCTGGACTGAAGATGGAAGGGACGCGGATTTCAGTACTTGGTGGACTGGGAGGGTTACGGTCCGGAGGAGAGACGTTGGGTGCCTGGTAGAGACATCCTGGATCACTCTCTTATCGATGATTACAGTTGACAGGTAAGGGAGTCTGGGGACGCCAGGAGGTGTCTCTAGGAGGAGGGGTACTGTCATGGTTCATGAATGCACTGTTTCCTTCTCGTCTCATGTTACGTCATGTTGATTGTTTCATGTGGGCATTACCGCTGATCATCATGATCAGCGCCAGCTGCAGATCATTCCAACAGCCTACTTAATGCCCTGTCTTTCGTCTCTTGTTTGTCAGATCGTTGCTTGAAGTCCTCCGTGCTTCATGTCTGTGTCTCCTCTGCTCAGGATTCCTCCTTGTGTGTCTTCGTTTCTGTTCGGTTTCTGTGGATTACATCATCATCGCTCGGATCCTTCATCATCACTCACCTACGCACTCAACTCACCTTCGCACCGATCTTTGCTGTCATCAAGGTCCCTGCGCCACCCACCATCAACCCAGCCTGACGTAACGTATCTTAATAAATCTGTTACTTGCAACTTGCTTCCTGTCGTTTTATGCCCTGGAATAACGGTCACGCAGTTTGCACAAAAAAGTGTTGTCGGCGCTGCCCTGACGATTTTATCTGTTAGCCTATATAGTGTAGCAACTAGGCTACACATGACATTTCTCACTAGCGATGTAATTACAGCGATGTGTAGAGACGCACAGAGGTACGTTAAAATTTATAAGAATTTTGGAATTCTGGCCAAATTTAAATTGAAGTTTATATATATATATATGTAAGGAATAATTGACACCGGCCAATTGAATTATTAGAAAAATAATGCACACATTTTTTATTTGGCCAGAATTCTAAAATTCTTATAAATCACTCTTTATATTAATGTTAGTTTCAAAAAACATTTCTTGAAGTAAAAAAGGTTTGTTTGTTTTTTTTGTTTTTTTCTAAAAAAATAGAATAAATTATTTACATTTATCAAGTTTTCCCCTGCTGCTTGACAGATTTTGGGCCTTTGGGTTATGTCCCACCAGTTCGGAATTCAATTCACTGAACACAGAGGAAAGAGAGTCTAGCCACAATTTCCCCCCCCCGATGTTGTGAATTTTAGCGACGGCCTTGCTAAATTCCATGTGTGCGTGGGCCCTAATAGAAAGCAGACATAATTAATATGAGAATCCTGTGTGTGATTAATGATATTGATTAAATTACCTGTGTTTTTTCCCAGTTCTGAACGTTTCATCAGTATTGCCATGGCCAAATTAGAATGATTGCTCACTGCTGGCATCAAAGGATGCTGGAAGAACATATCTCGTGTTGGAACCTGCGTACTTGGAGGACAGAAAAAAAAGTCTGATGTCTCTCATTAGCCTTTGTACGTAATCAGAAAGGATGGATGGAAAATGTTGGCTATTCAAATAATGCCTCAATGTCAGCAAGTATAAAAGATTACATGGATTTAAAAAAAAAACAGCTGGACGTACATCTTCATCTGTCTCAAAGAAAACTCTTCATGTAAAAGCTCTGTAGTGTAAATACCACTGAAGAAGGAAAGGTTAGCCCACTAAGTTGTAAAAACTGATAGCCCTTCCTGAAACGGAACTGTTAGATTAAGCACAAAGAAAAAAACAATAGCCTTTATCAATGTCTGACTCACAGGCGTAATGGAGTTATCTCAAATGCAAATGTGTATATTGTAGGCAACCTTGAACCCGTTTCTACCCTCGTGCTAATCATTTGTGTTTCACAGTCCATCTCTCCCATGAGCCAAGATGGCTAAAGTCATAATCGAAGTAAACAGAAATTGAATTGAAAGACGTGGAGTTTTCCTATTTTAGTCACATTACTGAAGTGCAGAATAGACATGTAAACACCTTAATCACATTATTATCCTCGTGTAGGACTTTTCGTCGCATTTTGCAACCGGATACACACACGGCAGTGCTCAACCATTTGACCGCAAATAAAAGAGCTTCAACACCACCGTCTGTATGCACATACAAATAATTAACTGCACTTGAGGGGAGACAAAGTTTAAGTTTCATAACTTTTTAATGATTTATTTATTTACTTTTTTTTTTTTAACCTAAACATACTAGAGCACTGCCTTTGTAGCTTTGCATTGTTTGCTTGTCTTTATTACCTATTGTAAAAACTTCTTATACTTTTATAATGGCTATTATTGTTCATTAAAACTAACATTAAATGAAAAGAGGCAGTGCTGTGATTATATCATACATTGTTTTATTGTGGGCTTTAAAAGTGAGCTTTATAACAATGAAAATGGGAGGTTAAGCACAATGTGAAAAGTCCTGTCTTTCTGCTTGACCAGGGAAGTCTTGCTGGTTAAGTTAACTGAGGAGCCTGATTGAGATACCAGCATCATATGCAAGTGACCTGAGGCCCGTTTTGTATTCTTGTAACGATCATGGACATTTAGTTTGTTGTCTTTCCACTTGTTTTCCTGTCTGATTCATTCACCTGTGTCTAGTTTATTATCTTAATTTGCCTGTGTCTGTTCAGTTAATGTTTGTCAGATCTCGTCTATGTTTTTATGTGTGCTAAGCCTTCATCTTGTGGATTTACTGTCTGTGTGGAATATTAAAGATAATTTTACCTTCATCATCTTCATGAGCGTTTTGAGTGTACCTAAGTGTGATAGAAGATGCGTCCAAACAGGAAGTTAAGCAGCGCATTTCCCCTTTTCTTGTTTTTGAAAGTCTTTTTTGTTTATGGATCGACCCTCAAATTCCTCCTCCTCCTGCTGGAGCAGGGGGAATTTGCCCTTGAGTACCACACCAGACTATTTCTGGACATTGGCAACAATACCAGCTACCCGGACAGCACGCTCTGCTCATTCTACATAGCGAGCCTCTACACTGCATGCAGAGCACTGTTTTCCGAAGACGGTCATTGAGGGAATTTTGCTGACTTTGTGGAGTGGGTACTGGTGAGAAACAGATCCCAGTTCAGCATCTGCCATGCTGATGAGGAACTCACCAGCCCCACTCCAAACCCAGAGCCCAGCCAAATACCACCCCGCTGAGCGTCTATCTGCCCTGAACAGGCTATCTGTCCTGTCTCGACCATGGAGGCTCTGGTAGGTGCTAGGAGTGGCCATCTGGTGAGTGTGGGTAGCACACACCATCCCTGAATCCCTGGAATGCTCAAAACGCCCACCCAGCCTCCCTCTCCCCCCACCTCTTGATCAGTCCTCACCACAACCTCCGCTGTCCCCTGTCAGCCCCTCTGCTCATCCTCAGCCCACCATCGGTGACTGGCCCACCACAGGTCTGCCAGTCTCCATCAGGGTTGTGGCCTCAAGATAGGTCTCCACCTCCAGCCTCCAAGTCCAAGACTACGCCTTGGCCCGTCGACCCAGTGGCTCTACCATGGCTTCTATCTCCATCCTCTCTGCCGTGGCCCATCAGTCCACCAGCTCAGCCGGGCTTCCTTGTCTCTCCAGCTCCGCCTTGGTCAGTCGTCGACCCGACCATTGCCTAAGGACTTCAGTTCTCCAGCTCCGCCCCGTCAATCTGTCCCACCGGCTCCATTGGGCTCCTCCCTCCCTCTAGCTTCACCTTGGTCCTCTGTCTCACTGGCTCCACCGTGGCCTTCCGGATCCCCGCCTACGCCTGTGCCATCTGCTCCGCCTTGGTCCTCCGGATCCTCCCCGTCGCCCTGGATCATCGGCTCTGCGTCTCCGCCCTGGGTTCCTCTCCCACCTGCTCTGCCACTGTCGGTCGGGCCCCTGGAGTTGTCAGCCATTCCTCCACCATGGCTCCTCCTTCCATTGGCTTCACCATGGGCCGTCATGTTGGCTGTGGTCTGATCCGCCATTGTTCCTCCTGATTCTTCCGTGACTCCTCCGAACATTTCTGCCATGTGCACATAAACTGACAGTCATCACTGATAAGCTACTACTAAATATTGTAGAAACTTAATTTTCTGTAAAGTTGCTTTACAATGATTTGTATCGTAAAAAGCGCTATACAAATAAACTTGAATTGAATTGAATATACCGTAACCACCACCACAGCTGTTACATTTATTTGGTCATCCTTATTTCCTACAAATACAAAAGCAACGGTTATTCTTTTTCCTGTTCGATTTCAATATTCTTTCAGTCCTTGGTATTGTTGCCATCTACTCTTCATCTGTTCTTCATTATTTTGCGAGCCTTCTTGCTGTTGGCTGAGTAGAAGTCAAATGGTAATTTAATTTACTCTAATTAAGAAATGCAACAGTTTGGATTAGAGAACATTTAAATACATGAAAAGAGCATTAGACTATGTGGGAAAAGCTGCTGTGCACTGAAAAAGACAGTGAATGATATTTATTTATATTATTTTTATATGTCAAATGCTTGTAAAGTCATGTAGCCTTCACTCAAAAACCTTTTATGTTTAAACCTTTACCTTGATTGAATTGTGTTTTTATACCTCATTTTAGCTGGTATTTTTTTTATTTGTTTTTTTTTGCCTGTAGGATACCATAACAATTAATAATACTACAATATTTTACCATTCTGCCACTTTTTACCTTTGATATTTTAAGATTGATTAAGAATTAAAGTTACTTATTGACTCGGAAGTGTGCAGATGGCTTTTTGTCGGGTGTTGTTGCCATGGTGAATCAAAATTTTGGGTCTCCATTGATCATGGCTAATCGTAGTCATGGTGCATGCGCTAAACTCAGAGTCAACCTACTCAGACTCAACTGAACTCACTCAATTCAGCTTTTCTGAACCCAAAAACTCTGAGTTTCGCATCTCAGTGTAAGTCAACTCAGAGTTTAAGTTTCAACTCCAAGTTGGTTGAACCTCCTTATTGAAACGGGCCCCTGCTGTGCTGCTCTTTTCAGTATGATCGCGCAACAAATACTTGCATTCTCCAGTCCCTTTCAATAAAGCAGCAGTTCTCAATTCCAGTCCTGGTTAAGGATTCGCAGGATTTCCTGATTGCGCCACCAGGTGATCCTGATCACTGCTCTGTCGCATAACAATGGTGCGAGAAGAGAGTCGCCATTCTGAGCCTGAATTGTTCGTTTTTGCTTTTGTTAGTTTACTTTAAATGTAAGTATTGGGATTCGACTTGGGATATTGTAATAATATGGAGAAAAAAATAATTTATATATATATATATATTATATATATATATATATATATATATATATATATATATATATATATATATATATAAGCAGTTAAATGTTGAATTATATCTTACCAAAATGCGATTTTATTTAGTTTATTCTATTATTAATTATAATGTACATAAATGGACTATGGTGAACATAGTTAAACTGTTTTTCAACCCTGTTTAGTTTTATGCAGTCCACTTACAAACGTTACTGCCTCTCATCAATGGCTGCTGTCACAGTTGCTAGGCAACAAGAACAGTCCTCCGTAGGCTAGACCGGTCCGAGTCCTTCAGAACCTGTAGTTAGCAACTATTTGTTAATATTCTAGCAATAAACTTGGGTCATTTCTTTTGCAAATAACAAAGTGTTTGATTGTGACTAAATGCATTGCTTAAGTATTCGCATACAAATGAGAAGTACTGAGTTTTTTGTTTTGTTTTTTTCTCAAAGGAGAGCAACACTACAAAAACATGGTCATTTACAATATGATGCACTGTTGTACATTAAACTTCCCAACATTATATAAGGTATTTTAAATGTAACAACCTTGAACATATACGGAAGTAAAATGCAAATTGCACAGTAGTGCAGCAGTAATATTTATGCCAGACCATCATGTCATACCATTATTTTTACTCTTCATAACTTAAGTACATTATAGTATGCAAGATAATACTTTTACTTAAGGTTTTAAATGCATGCCATTTTTTCCTCAATGCACTATTAGTAGTTAATGAAAGTACTTTACTAAAGTAACTCAATATTTCTTCCACCAGTTACTTTATAGCTCTACACAATTAGTTCTTTCCTTCTTTCCTTAAATCAGACCAGACCCCAGTACTGCAGGATAAATCTAAACATCCCAGTGCTGGACAGTTGAAATATGCACTCAAACACTCTGGAGACCAGGGCCCGTATTCACAAAACATTGTATCTTACCACTAAGAGTTTTCTCTTAAAACCTATTCACAAAGCTGCATAGACAAACTATTACTAAGGAACAGAGAGAAGTCTTAAAGGGTTACTCCACCGCAAAATGAAAATTTTGTCATTAATCACGTAGCCCCATGTAGTTCCATGGGGGTTAATCGAGAGGCTTGAGACTGTCCCATACACTGCCAAATAAATAACAGTGTCAAGGTCCAGGAAAGTATGGAAAGCATTGTCAGAATAGTCCATCTGCCATCAGCGATTCAACCGTAACGTTATGAAGCGACGAGAATACTTTTTATACACAAATAAAACAAAAAAAATGACTTTAGTTAACTATTCCACTCCTCTGTGTCTCTCCAAATCAGCGTAGTGCCATTTTGGCAATTCTGAGCTGTATGCAGGTGGCGTACGCTCTTGTGGTGAGTGGGAAGAACAACAGGGACTGGATTTATGACAGCAATAAAAAATAGTATGGCTAATAGAAAATCCAAGAGGTGACAAGATAAAAAATCTAAATTTAGAAAACATGTGCTTTGTGTGATTTTACATTATATATTGTAAGATCAGGTGGTTGACCCCAGCACTGAGTTAAATTGATTTGGAAAAACAACAAGAGAAAAAAAGATTCTCATAATAAACTAGCTTAGTACCTCTTAGAAATTTTCTGCCAGACCTTCTGATCCATTTGGTTTTCATTTTAATGACCAGTTAAATCTTGATATACAATATTAGAGATTTAATTTGTTAATTTACTTTCTATGAGGTCTGATTGATAGATCCTTCGCACCTCTTCATCCTCAGTGTTCTTAATTTGAGTGGCTATGGAAAGTACTTCAATTATATTGGGGACATATGTGCAATATGTTTTACACCAGAAACAACAGAGGTGGGCAAAAGTAGGAGCACATTGAGCAGGTATGTTGCAGCGTGGCCTGCATGTTGCATCCAATCAAGTAACACGGTTTTATCATGTGCTGGCTTTATCGGGTTGTGTAATAACATTTCTTCTCCGCAGGGTACCCCACCCTAACTAGAACCAGATGAGGTGTATCATGTCATACTTGGAGGAGAACGAATCGAACATGACAAAAGTGGGTGGGTATTTTATATCTCTGATACAGAGAAGCGGGAACACATTTCTAAAGGAATATTCTCATGAAAATAGGTCTGCAGCTGTTGGGAAAAGTGTTATATTGGTAATGGGGTAACAGACAGAGAGGAGACCAAACTCCTGTAAGGGCCATTTAATGCTTTTATGGTAAGTAAGAGGGAGTAGACACACCTGTACTGATACAGACAGCATAACTTGACAGATGAAGGCAAATTTATTTCTTGAAAACAATACATTACATCACACATTACACAACTTGTAACTTAACAGTCCAACATAATCCAACACTAACCATCACTATAACCATTGCTCACAGTTAGGGTTACCCTTTGGGCTTAGGGAGTTTATAGACCTAGGCCAGCAAACAACTACCTAGCAACCACACCAAGCACCCTAGCAACCACCAACTCTGTTTCTGCACCTTTTACACAAGCAAGGACCACTCATTTTTATTCTGAAAATGTAGAAATCTAATTCAATATGAATTATGAGTACTCTGTGTTTACCACAGTATGCTTAGAGAATGGTAGCACATCATTTCGAACATTTTAAGAAATCAAATGGGAACTATTTTCTAGATGTGACTAAGCAGTGGGCACAATCCCGTCTGCAGCAGCAAAGATATCCCAGTCAGAACACACCTCTGATGGCTTGATTGGCCTCATGAATTTGCGTCTGACCACAATTCCCACATTTTAACAGCCTGGCCTATGGCCACATTTATTACATTTGCGTGTACTTCAAAGTTAATTTGGATTCCTAAGCCTGCAGTACTCGCATTGCCTCAGTCATGCATTAGAGTCATGTGCAATACTAAAACAGACCATAAACTTAAAGGCAGTTGTTATATTTCATATATTTTTGGGTGTTTTCTGTTCAGCTTAAGCTTAATAATGTCTTTGATGGACATCAAGGCTGTAGTTTTAAGGCCAGCTTATTTAAAGGACCACTGTGTGTTACAGTGTGCACTTTCGCCTTTACGTGTTTTAACTGTTATCACTTCTTTCAGTTGGTTGGGAGACTCTCAGTGTATGCGTGCTTAAAGGAACAGTTCACTCATACACTAAAATTGTCAAAACGTCTACAGTAGACAGTAAAACATTATTATGTATGATTATGCTTCCATGGCACCTCTGCTGAAAGAAAAAAACTTTTACTAGCCAAAAGTGGTTTGATAGTCTTGGCTGGTTTAAACTGGTCTAGCTGGTCAGCTAACTGACCCTCCAGTCTGATCAGCTGATAAGCACCAAAAACTCTTCTAAAACCATCAAACCAGGCTAGGCAAACTATCCAAGACCAGTAATCCACCTAAAACTGATTTGTGCATTTTTTTTCCAAAGGTGTTTTTCTTTTAAGACTGTTCAAGCTGCTGTTTTCCATACAATGAAAGCTGATAATAACTATGGCAGTAAAGCTCTAAAAATACAAGAGTGACATAAAAGTTCTATAAAAGAAGTCCATAAGACTTGTATTCTATGCCTTTTAAGCCACAGAGGTTGTAAACCAGAATTAATGTTGCTATTCACTGAAATGTTCTCATTAGTATCATAAATGCGCCAGATTTGAATGTCAAATCTGACCAAGATTTTTGCAAAACTCCAAAAACCTACCTATGTTCAATGCACAATTCACTGCCACTTCCAGCTGAAATGAAAAGTAGGGGCAGTGAAACAATAACATTTCTTCCTTTTCACATTAATTGAGATTCAAGTAAACTAATACATTTTGACGTTTGCATCACATAACCAGCTCCATTAGTACGGCTTCTCTGTAAACTTGCTCAGTTGCGCACCTGGTACAGCTTTGCACTTTCTTGGATATGAATCCCATGAAACATAAGTCACGATAAAAGTGCTCAAAGACTTTAAGCAAAAATGGCATGGTTACTTCAGCAAATGTGCTTTTATTTTACATTTGCTTTTGCTTTTTTCACTTTAGCGTATAATGTTTAGTGTAGGTGGTACGTTATTTTCAAACAAGATAAACCTTAAGCTTAAACCTTTGAACGCCACTCACTGGACAATCAGTTTCTGAACTGCATAAATACATAAAACAACCAATATAATAAAACACTGGCAGATTCAATCTGTTTTGAATAAAACTGAACACACTTTAAGCATTATTCACTGGACATTTCACTTAGAAAGTGTTGGAAAACATGTAAGCAACATAATATTGTTGTAATGTCGCAACAGGCACGGCTTACCAGAAAACCTGGGTTGGTTTACATTCAGCTGGAAGTGCAGCAGACTTCTTGGAAATTGACAGCAATGACTCCGTGAACATCTGGAACAGTAGTTCTCAACGACAGCCTCAACAGTAAAACAAATTCAGCTCTGAATCAAAGCAGCAGAGGCCTTGAGTTTTTGCCATACCATGCTGGTAGAACTGGCCCCCCAACTGAGTCTGGTTTCTCCCAAGGTATTTTTCTCAATTTTTGCCTTTGGTTTGCTTAGTTGGGGACCCTTAATTTCTGTCAATATTGTCAACTGAACTGGATGATGACATCACTGAATCATCGATGAACTGACTTTAACTGAAAAAAAAATAAAATAAATAAATCTTGCATTATTGACAAACTGTTTTTTCCTGTTTGACACTGTAAAGCTGCTTTGATGCAATTTATATTGTATAAAGAGCTATATAAATAAAGGTGAATTGACTTGACTTGAGAGGACTTTGAGAACTTCACTTTACATCTTCAATTAATTTCTTTCATGGATGTGGTGAGATGATAGCTCATGCTTTGGAAACTGATTCACATGTGAAATACATAAATTGTGTTTATTTTGAAGAAATGTTGTCACTCATCCTCTAGCCTTAATTGACCTTGGGAGTAGAAAATATGCATGTGCAAGAATATTCATCAAACTAAATTTACCGTCTAGCCACAAACTTCCATCCATACATCCACTAATTTTTCTCTTAAAATGCCATACAGTATGTACATAAACCTCCATAACATCAAAGCTGGGACAAAGTTTGAAATGTAAAACAGTATATAGGAGTCTAAGAAATTTATCAAAGACTATGACTCGTAATGCTAAATCTAATTATTATAAAGATTGCTTATCTAATAACTGTAAAAATCCTAAACAAATTTGGGGTAATATAAAAACTTTATTAAACACTTCAGATAAATGCATTATTAAACAGATAAAAGATGAAAATACAATGTGGGAATATGATTCCCTTTCTATTGCCCAAGTATTCGGTTGCTTTTTTCGACTGTTTGCTCTATAACACCGAATTACTCTTTCGTGAATAGTTTCAATAAATTTACTTTGTTAGACAGTACTTCTACCAAAATAACACCAACGGAAGTTCTGAAAGTAATTGAGCAGATTAGCTCTAATAGTGGAGCTGGACCTGATAGAATTGAGACTAGATATATTAAACTTGCCTCTCATATACTTATGTACCCAATGGCTGATCTTTTTAATATGTCACTACAGTCTAGTGAGTTACCAGCTATTTGAAAGTCCTTACAAATTACTCCAGTTTATAAAGGGGGTGATATTTTGATCCACAAAATTATAGACCAATATCAATAATTTGTGTTATTGCCAAAGTATTTGAAAAATTAATCTATAATCAGCTATCAAAGTATCTTAAAAATAATAATATTTTATTACATTTCAATCTGGATTTAGGCCAAATTATTCAACAACTAGTGCTCTTCTAAAATTGACTAATGCTATACACTCAGCATTAGATAGTGATGACCTTACAGGGGGTATTTTTATTGATCTTAAGAAGGTTTTTAATCTAGTTGATCATTACTTATTAGATAGGTTGTATGCAGTTGGTTTTTCTCAAAATTTTTATTGTGGTTGAATTTTTAATTACATAACAGAAAGCAATGTATGTTTATTCAAGGGACAGAATCTGATTTATTTAAGAGGTGTACCACAGGGCTCTATATTGGGTACTGTCATTTATATTTCAAATCCTCACTGAACTCACATTCAAAACATGCTCCAATCAGATTTTAATTTTTTGCAAGAGTGGCTTTATTCTAATAATTTACTACTTAACAAAGATAAATTTCATACCATGGTCTTTGGTACAAAGCGTATGATTAAATTTAAAATTTTATAATTTAACAATAATGTGTAACGATGTGTCATATGGTTTTTTTTATTGAAATTGTAATTTTTTGAATAAGTTCATTATTTTCCATAATGTAATGATAAAAATTAAACTTTCATATATTTTAGATTCATTGCACACCAACTGAAATATTTCCGGGTCTTTTATTGTTTTAATACTGATGATTTTGGCATACAGCTCATGAAAACCCAAAATTCCTATCTCAAAAAATTAGCATATCATGAAAAGGTTCTCTAAACGAGCTATTAACCTAATCATCTGAATCAACTAATTAACTCTAAACACCTGCAAAAGATTCCTGAGGCTTTTAAAAACTCCCAGCCTGGTTCATTACTCAAAACCGCAATCATGGGTAAGACTGCCGACCTGACTGCTGTCCAGAAGGCCATCATTGACACCCTCAAGCGAGAGGGTAAGACACAGAAAGAAATTTCTGAACGAATAGGCTGTTCCCAGAGTGCTGTATCAAGGCACCTCAGTGGGAAGTCTGTGGGAAGGAAAAAGTGTGGCAAAAAAACGCTGAACAACGAGAAGAGGTGACCGGACCCTGAGGAAGATTGTGGAGAAGGACCGATTCCAGACCTTGGGGGACCTGCGGAAGCAGTGGACTGAGTCTGGAGTAGAAACATCCAGAGCCACCGTGCACAGGCGTGTGCTTTTGAACCAGAAACAGCAGCAGAAGCGCCTGAGCTGGGCTACAGAGAAGCAGCACTGGACTGTCGCTCAGTGGTCCGAAGTACTTTTTTGGATGAAAGCAAATTTTGCATGTGATTCGGAAATCAAGGTGCCAGAGTCTGGAGGAAGACTGGGGAGAAGGAAATGCCAAAATGCCTGAAGTCCAGTGTCAAGTACCCACAGTCAGTGATGGTCTGGGGTGCCATGTCAGCTGCTGGTGTTGGTCCACTGTGTTTTATCAAGGGCAGGGTCAATGCAGCTAGCTATCAGGAGATTTTGGAGCACTTCATGCTTCCATCTGCTGAAAAGCTTTATGGAGATGAAGATTTCGTTTTTCAGCACGACCTGGCACCTGCTCACAGTGCCAAAACCACTGGTAAATGGTTTACTGACCATGGTATTACTGTGCTCAATTGGCCTGCCAACTCTCCTGACCTGAACCCCATAGAGAATCTGTGGGATATTGTGAAGAGAAAGTTGAGAGAACCAAGACCCAACACTCTGGATGAGCTTAAGGCCGCTATCGAAGCATCCTGGGCCTCCATAACACCTCAGCAGTGCCACAGGCTGATTGCCTCCATGCCACGCCGCATTGAAGCAGTCATTTCTGCAAAAGGATTCCCGACCAAGTATTGAGTGCATAACTGAACATAATTATTTGAAGGTTGACTTTTTTTGTATTAAAAACACTTTTCTTTTATTGGTCGGATGAAATATGCTAATTTTTTGAGATAGGAATTTGGGGTTTTCATGAGCTGTATGCCAAAATCATCAGTATTAAGACACAATAAAAGACCTGAAATATTTCAGTTGGTGTGCAATGAATCTAAAATATATGAAAGTTTAATTTTTATCATTACATTATGGAAAATAATGAACTTTTTCACAATATGCTAATTTTTTGAGAAGGACCTGTACTTGCAAAGAGTGAATCAAATTAAATATCTGAGCTTATGGCTGTCACAATTATGTTCAGTTTAGATCAGTTCCTGTCATGTCTATTATGAGCTCTCATTAGTTACCATGGTTTCTGATTAGTTAACCCTTGTCCAGCTGTTCCTATTTAGTTCCCTAATTTACCATGTGTATTTATAGTCCTGATTCTGTTCTAGCCTTTGTCGGTTATTATCTTGTGTTATGTGTGGTTCTACACCCATATTCTCAGTAAAGTCTATTTGGAAGTATGAATCTTCATTTGCTGTCCTCATTCCTCGACAACCCGTGAAAATGGCTGGATCCTGAACTTTCTTTTAAACCCCACATTGACTATTTACTTCGCAAGATTAATTTTGGAACCAGTGCATTATATTGATCAAAGAATTTTTTACTTTTAATTAAAAAAAAATAAACTTGCTTGTGGCAACTTGTATTACCGTTTTTTTGACTATGCAGATGTAGTTTATCAGAATACAACTAAAACTAATATTTTGCCTCTTACTACAGCCTATAATAAATTGTGTAGACTTGTTACTGGATGTTCATATGATACACACTATTGTATTATGTATGATTTACTTAAATGATTTCCTCTCAATATTAGAAGGCATATTCACTGGTTGCAATTTATTTTCATGTAATTATTTGCATCAGTATTTAATGATATATTCTCCTTCATATCAATTAAGACATTCTGCACAATATATTTTTTTCTTACTACTTTAGTTAAGAAAGTGTTAGGGGAAAAGTCATTGAGGTATAAGGCTTTGACAGATTGGAATAATCTGCCTTTAAATGAAGGATCTTTGTCTTCATTTTATGGGTTTAAAAATTGTTTGTTTTATTGTTTTGAGACTTCTTGCAATTGCTTTAGATGATATGTCTACATTTATATTTATAAATGTTTGGTAAATACAAATATAATAATTAATATCTTATGTATTAATATTGTAGTAGAGTGTATTGTTTTGATTGTTGTTATGTTATAAATTTTTTGTGTATTAGGACCCCCTTGAAAACGAGATGATGCATCTCAAGGGCATTATCCCAAAGAATAAAATAGTTGTAATTCCACTCATTCTCTGCTGTAGGAGAGGAACAAATGTATAAACTTGTCAAATCATCAAAACCAACACCATGCATGTTAAACCCTATTCCAAGCTACAAGAGGTGCTTCCAGAGGTCATAGATCCTCTTCTGAATATTTATCCAATTTGTCAATGTCTTTAGAATATGTCCCAAAAATCCTTCAAACTTGCTGTTATTAAGCCTCTCATTAAAAAAAAAAACACAACTTGATCCTAAATAATTAGCTAATTACAGGCTGATCTCAAATCTCCCTTTTCTGTCAAAAAAACTAGAAAAGGTTGTATCCTATCAGCTATGTTCCTTCTTAGAGAGAAATGGTACCTGTGATAATTTCCAGTCAAGTTTTAGACCGTATCATAGTACTGAGACTGCTCTCATCAGAGTTACAAATGACCTGCTCTTGTAATCGGATCATGGTCGTATCTCCCTGTTAATGCTACTAGATCATAGTGGTGTGTTCAACGCTATCAACCACAACATTCTTTTGAGTAGGAATAAAAATTATGTTGGCATTATTGGAATTTCATTGGCATGGTTCAAATCCTACTTATCTGACCGTCATCAATTTGTAGCAGTGAATGAAGAAGTGTCATATCGATACCAAGTGCAATATGGAGTACCACAAGGCTCAGTACTAGCACCACTGCTTTTCACACATTACATGTTACCCTTGGGCGATATCATCAGGAAACATGGTGTTAGATTTTGCTGTTATGCTGTTGACACTCAGCTTTATATTTCCTTGTGGCCTGACGAAACATACAAATTCGCAATAACCTAGAACACTATATAACACTTGATGGCTGCTCTATCAGTTCTGCTTCATCAGTTAGGAACCTAGGTGTGCTATTTGATAGCAATCTTTCCTTTGAAAACCATGTTTCTAACATTTGTAAAACTGTCCATATTCAGAACATATGGTGGATCAGAACCTAGAGACAACCTATATAGCCTTGAATGTCAGCGTAGACCATGTCAACCTGCCCCAGGGACAGATCCCCTGCATCCTTTTCAATTAGATGACCATCGGGACAAGACCACGGGGACCAGACAAGTCCTATGCTCAATCTGACCTGTGTTGCAGCCTGGAATTAAACCACACCATGCTGGTTTTGTCTGTCCAGAGGAGAACTGGCTCCCTAACTGAGCCTGGTTTTTCCAAGGTTCTTTTCTCCATTTCTGTCACCGATGGAGTTTCGGTTCCTTTTGGCTTGCTTAGTTGGGGACGCTTAATTTCTGGCAATATTGCCGGCTTGATTGCAGAGACTATTGGAAGAGAGCTGAACTGGATGATGACGTCACTGAATCATCAATGAACTGACTTTAACTGAAAAATGTACTGTTTATTATTGTCCTCTTGCATTATTGACAAACTATGTTCCACTATTTTAACACTGTAAAACGGCTTTGACACAATCTGTATTGTATAAAGCACTATATACATAAAAAGAAGAAGAAGAAAACAAGATGGGCAAGGGTGAATAGTCTGCGGATGTGAACAGAACTGGACAGGGTGCTGGAACAACAGACATGACAGGACAAAACAGAGAATGACTAAACTGGCCAGAGTGCTGAAACAGTAGACACAACCCAACATCCTGGACCACAAAACCAGTCTTAAGTGTAATTTTTTCGAATTTTGTATCCAAGATACAACTATTTGAATATCTGAAATCTGAGGGTGCAAAAAAATTGAAATACTCAGAAAATCGCCTCTGAATTGTCCAAATGAATTCTTAACAATGCATATTACTATTCAAAAATTAAGTTTTGATATATTTACAGTAGGAAATTTACAAATTATCTTCATGGAACATGATCTTTACTTAATATCCTAATGATTTTTGCCATAATAGAAAAATCGATAATTTTGACCCAAACAATGTTTTTTTGGCTATTGCTAAAAATATACTCCAGCGTCTTAAGACTGGTTTTGTGCTCCAGGGTCACAAATGACTAAAGGACATGTGTCAAACAGCTCCTGGAGGGCAACAGTTTTGCAGTTTAACTCCAACCAACTACTTGGAGGTTTCTAGAACTCCCAAAGACTTTGATTAGCTGGATCAGGCGTGTTTAATTAGGGTAGGAGCTATGCAGGAGAGTGGCCCTCCAGGAGCTGAGTTTGTTGCATGTGCTAGAGCAAATGACTAGAGTACTGTAGATAGGCTTGAGGAGACATGGGCAAATGCGGTCCTGAAGGGCAAACATCATGTAAAGTTTAGTTCCACACCTAATCAAACACACCTACCATTAATTTTCAGCCAATCCTAAAGATTTTTCAGGTGTGTTTGATTAGGTGTGAGGCTAAACTCTGCAAGAGGAACAGACTAGAGTAGATAGACTACAGCCATTGGCACAAAATAATCTAGCAACACAAGAGGAAGCACAATATATAGGAAGGAAAGCACACAAGGTACAAATCAGCACAATTACCAAAACAAGGACTGGGCAAGACTAAACGGGGGGACGTAGTACAGGGAAACAAGGAGTCAGGGCAAGAGAAGCACATGGCCAATACAAAGAAAGACAAGGCCCGATGCCCGAATGCAACACAAACACTGACACCTACTACTGCTAAGGCAAAACCCTGAAAAATTTGGAACTGTCACGTTAATGAATGTAGTCATCTTAATAACAGAATTCATGCAATCAACAATTTTGTGCATTAAACAATCAGTGGCAAAGGATTTCTCACACATATTTTACATCAGGTTTAAATTTGCCATCTTTAAAATTTATTACACAAACGAGATTGGGGGAGGCAGTAAGTTTGATTTTATTTATTTATTTACAAAATAGCAATTTAAAATAACTACATTATGCGTATTTACTTTTGAGTTTAAAATATTATTTACAAAAAAATTAATTGCATAAATAGCACTCCTAATAAGAAGACTCAAAAATGATTGTGACGTTTGCATGTTATTAAGCTAACAACACAATATTCTGACAAAATGTGCATAGCACACACAAATAGTGGATGAAATCCAAAAATATATATTTTTATAGACACAGAAATGTATTCTTATAATCAGTTTCTTACTTTGCTTGTCATCTTGTATGCTTTCTTCACTGAGCTTGGCACAATTCTGTCTTATCAGTCAAGTCAAGTCAAGTTACCTTTATTTATATAGCTCTTTTAAAAATACAGATTGTGTCAAAGCAAATAAATAGTGTGTCAATAATGCAAAATGACAATAGTAAACACTCATTTTTTAGTTAAAGGCAGTTCATCATTGAATTCAGTGATGTCATCATCCAGCGCAGTACAGTTTAAATAGTATCTGTGCAATAATTTGCAATCAAGTCAACAATATCGCTTTAAATGATGTGTCCCCAACTAAGCAAGCCAGAGGCGAAACTCCATCGGTGACAGAATGGAGAAAAAACCTTGGGAGAAACCGGGCTCAGTCGGGAGGGCCAGTACTCCACGACGAAACCAGCAGTTCAATTCCAGGCTGCAGCAAAGTCAGTGGATGATACTGTACATGCAATTCTGCTTTAGGTTAGAAGACAACATCATTTTACTTGGCCTTAGAGATACATCAGAATCAAAAGGATTTGTTTTGAATCAAATGAAGACAAAGAGGTGATAGAGATGATTAAGTTACACAATGAGTTTTACCAGGAAAAAATCAACTTATGGAAAATACATATTAATCTCATTAGAGAAGCACTTGGCATTTCACAACCTGACATTTGAGAGATGAGTAATTGCGGATCTTTTCACTGAGTCACTAAATGGTTGTTTAAGGCTTACATCCTGCCTGTGATTTTCAAGCAATCCTGAAGAGTTAGGTTAGATTTTTCAAGTGTGTTTGATTAGGTATGGAGCTAAACTCTGCAGGACAGTGGCCCTTCAGAACTGGAGATCACATCCCTGGACTGGAGCAAATGACTAGAGTAGACAGATCAAAGCCTTTGGCACAAAATAATTTGGCAACACAAAAGGAAAGGAAGCACAATATATAGGCGGGAAAGCACATGGGAAACAGGTAAAAATTTTCCAAAATAAAGACTGGATGAGACTAAACAAGGGGACGTGGTACAAGGAAACAAGGAGTCAGGGCAAGAGAAGCACATGGATGACTCAAGGAAAGATAAAGCCATGTGCTTTGAATGCAATAATCTTAATAAGAGAATCCATGCAATCAGCCATTTTCTGCAATGGACTTCCAGTGTCAAAACATTTTCTCACATGTATTTCACATTGGTTTCAAGTTTCTCAATCTATGAATTTGCCACCAATTCCCCAAAACATAAAATTGTTATGAACTGCTGTGAGATAGTGCTGACTTACCAGTATTGAATGTCCATATTTCTAGCATTGAGCAACTCATATAGTTTTTCCTAGTGGCCACAAAGACACCACATAGTGTCAGGATAAACGGGCTGGATTCAGTAGCGGATTAAACAGAGCCTTTATTAAGCAGAAGAGAGAGCAGGTGAATGGTTGTTCCACAGTCCACTCAAGGAATGCCGTCACCCGATCGAGAGAGGAAGAGGGCAGCGGCGACCGACATCAGCCGAAACAACGACCAGAGAGGGGTGGCCGGTGGGGTTGGATCACTAACCCGAGTGACTGTTTGCTCAACAGCCGAGACCAGGGTACCGATGACAGCGTGAGGATTTCTTGAAACTGAATTCACGTGAAAGGAGGTGAGATAAACTGCTACGAGCACAGGAGCCTGATGACAAGACACAAGGTGAGTACACTGACAAACTAGAAGGTCGGAGATATCGGTACGAGTAACAACAGTCTGACAACAAACAGAGAAACACAGGGAACTATAAAGGGAAAACTAGAAGGTCGGAGATATCGGTACGAGTAACAACAGTCTGACCAAGCGGAGAGAAACAAGGAGGGCGGGGAAACAATCAAACGGACACACGCGGTGAGCTGTCAAACCATCCAAACTCACAACAAACACTCAGCAACAACCCCAAAAGGCAGGTGATTAGCCCAGAGACCCGACAGTACCCCCCCCCCTCCCAGGGGCGCCCCCCGGCGCTCCAGGAAGGGGCCTACCTTGTCGCCGATGGAAGTCCTCGATCAATGAATGGTCCAGAATGTCCTGGGATGGCACCCAGCACCTCTCCTCTGGACCATAACCCTCCCAGTCCACGAGATACTGAACCCCCCTGCCGCGGCGCCGCTCATCGAGTAATCTCCTAACCGTATAGGTAGAGAGATCCATCCACAAGACGAGGGGGGGGGGGGGGGGGGGGCGATCACAAGCAGGATTAAGGGGCGAAGAGAACACCGGTTTGACCTTAAAAACGTGAAACACCGGGTGAACCCGACCAAGAGTAGGAGGAAGCTTGAGTCTGATCGCCACCGGATTAACCACCTTGGTGATGCGGAACGGCCCAATGAATCTGGGCGCCAGTTTACGAGAAGGCGCCTGGAGAGGCAGATCCTTGGTAGAAAGCCAAACCCGCTGACCACACACATAGGCAGGAGGAGAGGACCGGCGACGATCGGCTGCGGTCTTGGTTCGGCCAGAGGCTTGGACCAAGACCCTCCTGACTTTCTCCCAGGTGCGACGGCAGCGCTGGACGAAAGCCAGGGCGGACGGAACCGCTGCATCGGGTTCCTGTGAAGGGAACAGAGGTGGGTTATAACCAACAGCACACTCAAAGGGAGACATACCTGCCGCGGCCACAGGAAGGGTGTTATGAGCGTATTCTACCCAGGAGAGCTGTTGGCACCAGGAACTCGGATTGTTGGATGTCAGACAGCGGAGCATTCTTCCTAGATCCTGGTTGGCCCGCTCGCACTGCCCATTGGTCTGGGGATGGAAACCTGATGACAGACTCGCAGAGGCCCCAATCTGTCTGCAAAATTCCCTCCAGAACCGGGAGACGAACTGGGGACCCCTATCTGAAACTACATCCACCGGCAAACCATGGAGACGGAAGACGTGATCCACCACCAGTTGGGTGGTCTCCCGGGCGGAGGGCAGTTTGGGCAGGGGAATGAAATGAACCGCTTTGGAAAAGCGATCCACCACCGTGAGAATCACAGTGTTACCCTTCGACGGAGGAAGCCCAGAGACAAAAATCAAGGGCAATGTGTGACCAAAGGGCGGGAAGGGATAGGGAGAGGATTGAGCAGACCATCAGGAGGGCGATTCACCGGCTTACATTGGGCACATGTGGGGCAGGCCAACACGAACTGTCTAACATCCTCGGCCATAGTAGGCCACCAAAAGCGCTGTCGGATGGCAAACAACGTTCTCCGAATACCTGGATGGCAGACCAACCTGGATGCGTGACCCCACTGAAGGACCTCAGAGCGCAGCGCAGCCGGCACCGGCAGCCTGCCCGCCGGGCACACTCTCCCGGCACTTGCACCCCTCGATCGGCCTCCTCAACTCGCTGCTCGATACCCCACGAAAGGGCTCCGACCACCACCCCTTCAGGAAGGATAGCTTCGGCCGCAAGCTCCCCCTCGGGGGGCCCCGAACAGGCGAGAGAGAGCATCGGGTTTGACGTTCTTGGATCCCGGCCGGTACGAGAGGGTGAAGTTGAATCGGCCAAAGAAGAGCGCCCAGCGAGCCTGACGCGAGCTCAGCCTCTTGGCCGAACGGATGTATTCAAGGTTTTTGTGATCCGTCCAGACCAAGAAGGGCTGCGCCGACCCCTCCAACCAGTGACGCCACTCCCCCAAAGCCAATCTCACCGCCAACAGCTCTCGATTGCCAATGTCATAGTTACGTTCTGCAGGGCTGAGACGACGAGAGAAGAATGCACACGGGTTGCACCTTCCCGTCACGGAGGGGAACGCTGAGATAGAACTGCGCCAACCCCAACGTCCGAAGCATCAACCTCGACAATGAACTGAGCCTCAGGATCTGGAACCAACAGAACAGGTGCAGAGACAAAACGGGACTTAAAAATGTCAAAGGCTACCTGAGCCTCCTGGTTCCATCTGAAGGACACCTTGGTGGAGGTTAAGGCCGTGAGCGGTGCAGCGATCTGACCAAAATTCCTGATGTATCGCCGGTAGAAGTTGGCAAAACCCAGGAAACGCTGCAGAGCCTTACGGGAATCAGGGACCGGCCACTGGGCGACAGCTTCTATCTTAGCGGGATCAGGTTTAATCCCTCTCGTGGAGATGATATGGCCAAGGAACGTAACAGACTCAGCGTGGAATTCGCACTTCTCCGCCTTGACAAACAACTGGTTCTCTAATAACCGCTGGAGAACCCGTCTGACGTGCTGGCTGTGTAACTGGAGAGAGGGGGAGAAAATCAAGATATCATCCAGATACACAAAGACAAATTGATTAATCATGTCACCCAACACGCTGTTGACGAGTTCCTGGAAAACAGCCGGAGCATTGGTAAGGCCGAACGGAAGAACCAAATACTCGTAGTGTCCCGAAGGGGTGTGTTAAACGCCGTTTTCCACTCATCCCCTCCCGAATGC
Source organism: Cyprinus carpio (assembly GCF_018340385.1). NCBI lineage: Eukaryota > Metazoa > Chordata > Actinopteri > Cypriniformes > Cyprinidae > Cyprinus > Cyprinus carpio. Next base: position 6,782,525 of record NC_056585.1, read on the forward strand.
GCACCAAATGGTAGGCATTGCGGAGGTCTAACTTGGTGAAGACCCGAGCTCCCTGCAACAATTCAAAAGCAGAAGACATTAAAGGTAGGGGCTACCTGTTCTTTATAGTAATGTCATTCAAACCTCGGTAATCAATACAGGGGAGCAGGGAGCCGTCCTTCTTCTGCACGAAGAAAAACCCTGCACCAGCGGGAGAGGAGGAATGGCGGATGAGCCCAGCCTGAAGTGATTCACTTATATACTTGTCCATAGGCTCTCTTTCAGGACCCGAAAGGGAATATAGACGACCCTTAGGCGGAGAAGAGCCCGGGAGAAGGTCGATGGCACAGTCGTAAGGGCGATGCGGAGGTAGCGAGGTGGCCCGGGCCTTACTGAAGACCGCTCGAAGATCATAGTACTCCGCCGGGACACCAGTCAGATCCGAGGAATCCACCTGTGAAAACACAAGAGACACAGAGACAGGAGGAAAAGCAGCACCCAAAACACGACACGTGACAAGACTGATCCAGGATAAAACTGAATTACTAACCCAGTCAATGTGTGGGTTGTGCTTATGCAACCAGGGATGTCCTAGTATTAATGGAGCCTTCGGGGAATCGATAATATATAGTTCAGTCTGCTCACAATGGTTGCCAGCGATGTGAAGGCTAACACTGGGTGTGACATGGGTGATGGTGGTAAGGGGACTGCCCGCTAATGACCATGCCGACACGGGACTAGCCAACGGAATAAACGGGATGTTCCAACTGCGAGCAGAAGCAGCATCGAGAAAGTTCCCCTCAGCCCCCGAATCCACAAGGGCGAGACCAGCATGCGAACCCCCTTGAAGGGAGAGTTGAAACGGCAGCAGAGTGCGTGCTGCTGGAGAGCTTGAACTGTGAAAAGTGCCCACCAGGACTCTCCGCCTCACTGGTGGGCTCTGGCTTTTACCGGGCACTGAAGGGCGTAGTGGCCTCCTTTGCCACAATACAGACACACCCCCCAAAGACAGATGCTCTTGTTTCTGCTGCGGCGTAAGCCGGAGACGACCCAGTTGCATGGGTTCCTCCTCCGAGAGCTGATGGCTGGTTGCACTGGCCGAAGAGGCCTCCAGGTGGCGCCATGGAGCGGGAGTTTGCCGATGTTTGCGGCGGCGGCTGAGACGGCCCTCCACACGGAGTGCGAGATCTATCAGGCTATCCAACTCCCGCGGAAGTTTCTATGGCCGCAAGTTCGTCGGCAATGGCAAAGTCCAGCCCCTCGAGAAAAACGTGTTGCGCGCAGCGCGCTCTCATTCCAGCCGCCGCACGCCGCGGCTAACGTCTGGAACTGTATGGCATAATCAGTGACTGAGTTCCTCCTCTGTGACAGCCGCGATAACTGCGCGCCGCCGCCCTCATCACCCCGGGCTGAGCCATCGAACAACTTGGCCATCTCTTGACTGAAATCCGCGAAGGTGGCGCAACAAGGAGCCCGCGATCTCCACACGGCGATTCCCCATTCGCGGGCACGGCCCGAAAGTAGTGTAAGGACATAAGCCACCTTGGCCTCTTCATTGGCGTAACGTCGGGGCTGCAGAGAAAACACCAGCAAACACTGGGAGAGAAAGGCTTGACAGGCATTAGGATCGCCATCGTAGACCGGCGGATTGTTGGCGTGTGGCTAGGCTTGAGAGACGTACCCGTGCGAAGAGCGGAACCCCGACTCGTCGTCTCCCGCTGAAGGCTCTCAACCCGTGTGAGGAGCTCAGAGATCCGGGCATTAAGAGCGTCCACATCTTGCGCGGTGGTGTTGAGCTGGGTGGCATGCTGTCCTAATAAAACTCCCTGCTGCACGAGAGCCGAGCGAAGTGGATCAGATACCGCTGAATCCATGTTATGGTCAGACTGTTCTGTCAGGATAAACGGGCTGGATTCAGTAGCGGATTAAACAGAGCCTTTATTAAGCAGAAGAGACAGAGCAGGTGAATGGTTGTTCCACAGTCCGCTCGAGGAATGCCGTCACCCGATCGAGAGAGGAAGAGGGCAGCGGCGACCGACATCAGCCGAAACAACGACCAGAGAGGGGTGGCCGGTGGGTTGGATCACTAACCCGAGCGGCTGTTTGCTCAACAGCCGAGACCAGGGTACCGATGACAGCGTGAGGATTTCTTGAAACTGAATTCACGTGAAAGGAGGTGAGATAAACTGCTACGAGCACAGGAGCCTGATGACAAGACACAAGGTGAGTACACAGACAAACTAGAAGTCGGAGCTATCGGTACGAGTAACAACAGTCTGACAACAAACAGAGAAACACAGGGAACTATAAAGGGAAGACATTAGAGGTAACAGGGACCAGGTGGCAACCAATCTAGGTAACAAGCGGGAGAAACAAGGAGGGCGGGGAAACAATCAAATAGACACACGCGGTGAGCTGTCAAACTATCCAAACTCACAACAAACACTCAGCAACAACCCCAAAAGGCAGGTGATTAGCCCAGAGACCCGACACATACTGTACATCTTTATTAACTCATGTTTTTCAGTTGCATTAGTTTGCATTAATTTGCATAAATTCACACATAACCAAATGCAATGATGTGACTAATTTGAAATGCATGTCTGCTAACTACATAAACAGCACTCCTAATGTGAAGACTCAGAAATGATTTCAGAAGAGTTTGATGTTAGCATGTTATTAAGCTAACAACACAATACAATCTCAGAAGGTTTTGTATCAGCTTATGTTTGTTTCCCTTCCCTAACCTAGCATGTAAATCTATTGAGCCTTAGATATACCTGCAACCTTACTCTCATTTTATTCAAAACAAAAGGGTCAAAAGATGATTTAGTTTCACCAGATAAACGTGTGTTACAGGCAAGAATCAACTTATGCAAAATACACATTTATCTCATTAGAGCAGTGCTTGGCATTTCACAACATGACATTTGAAAGACGAGTAATTGTGGATCTTTCTCTTAGTCACTCAATGGGTGTATAAGGTTTATGACTGTAAGGGAACAAAGGCTGTTGGCTGATTCATAAACATGCCACATTTTGCCCTCCGTTTCACCCATTAACACTTTACAAAAAGCAGATTAAGATTTTACGGTACCATTCTGTTAAACCGTTTCTTATTGCGCACCAAACAGCCATAGCAATTGGGGGAAATTGTCTCAGCACTTTGGATCCTTTTTGATGTCCCCCAAAAACCAATTTGTTTTCAGTCCTTGCTTTGATTTGTTGGTTTCTATGGCCACAATTCATTAGAAACACTTTTCTTGTCAAAGCATTTACTGGTCTATCAATGGGGACCAGACCCTGCCTGGGAATAAATCAGATGTCGGAGCCGAGCCGATGGAAAGAGAGTGTCGCTGCAATTAAACGCAGCTCGGATGGGCCCCCAACATGGGCGGCGGTGACATCAAGCAGCACGGGTTGGATGCACACCTCTGGAGATCAACTCATAGGATGGGGCGCACAGGTCCTACCCTGTATCACTCCTCCAGAAGGCTGTCAACTTTGGCACATCGTTGTGTGGGACCACTGTTTTCATTCTCCAAATTGCAGTCAAGCTTCAGAAATAAAGAGCCCCTGAGACCTATTTGCTACAGCAGGCGAACCCAGCTTCAGCAGTGCGTCACGCACTACAAACTGACACTTTCATGGTTGCCTTTTTTTCTTCTTTGAACCAACGCTTTGACCTTTGGAGATTTTTCCCAATTGTTCCCTTCTTTGTATTTCTTTTTTGCTTTGTCCACTTTTTCCCTTCTATGATGATTGCCCCTTTCTTGTTTTGTTTTACTGTTTTGTTCTCTTGATTTCTATGGTGACTGCAAGCTTCCCAGGAATAATGATTGCCTAGGGATTAAGAAGCGTGAATGGTGATGGACTTTTCATAAACAGATAGGAAACTCCTGGGATAAATGGGATAGGTTCATATGATGGGCTTCACAGATGTGACATTAAGTCAGGAGAATTTTGGTCATTCAATGAAAACAGAGAAAATGATTGGGAAAAAATCTTAATTTGCAGTGCCATAGTGTCTCGATGGGGTATGTCAGCATTTATTGTAGCACTCTTTTCTGCCATTTTAAAACAATTAATAGAGAGAAAGTTAGTTTGATGTGGATATACTGTTCTAACTAGACGGCTGTTGGTTTGTGCCCAGCAAGGAGTGAACTGTTAAATCCTTTGGTGATGTACTTTAGGTTTCTTCAAGGATGGAACTTGTAATAACAAATTATTCACACATTAGGATAAGTCTATGGTGAAAATGGGGGATGTCATGATTTCCTCGTTGGTTGATTCATGTACTGTTGATGTACTATGTCTTGTATGTTCATTGTATTTATTATTTTTATTTTGTATTTTATGTGGAACTTTTTATGGCGGCTTTCTTGGCCAGGGCTCCTTCGTAAAAGAGACTTGTTCTCAAAGGATTTCCCTGGGTAAATAAGGGTTAAATAAAAGAAGTGTCATATTCATCAAAAAGAAAAAAATATTTTTCATACTCCACTCAAGCCTTGCTCGCACAGTATTTGTGAATCCAACATGAGGCTTGTTGACATCAAAGTAGGTGGAGAAAAAAAAAAGAAAAAAAAATCTTCTGGCCATACCTCTTCATTTTTCAATTTCGCTTTAAGTATTTCAGAGTATTAACTCACAGGTTATGTACTGAGGTTTTAATTAAAGGGCTTATATGATGCGATTTCTATTTTTCCTTTTCTTTAGTGTGTTATGTAGCTATTTGTGCATGTATAAGATCTGCAGAGTTACAAAGCTCAAAGTCTCCCACAAAAGGATTTATTCTATCTAAAAGAGAAGGCTGATCCAGACCAGGCTAAAACGGCTCATTCAAACACACCCCCACATGTCTACATCATGATGTGGAAATATTTGCGTAATGCCGTACAAATGTTCACAAAGAAAGAAGGCGTGGTTTCTGGAACCGCAGTAGTGTTGATGTAGCCATGTCAGGGAGACGCTGTGTGTTTCTATGCGAAAGCAAAAGCACTTTATTTGGCCTTCCGAAAGTAGATGCAATTAGGAATCATTGGTAAGATTTATTTATAACAGAACAGCACAACCCAGATGTTCAAATTTGTGCAACGCATTTTATGGATGACAGTTTTGTGAACCTAGGAGAGTAGCCTGTTTTCACATACGAGGAATTTGTTTTCATGACAGAAGCTTCCGCAGTGCAATAGAATGACAGCAACAGAACAAAAGACAGATAATAAAAATAATTTAAAAAAAACTATGCTACTAATTCTGTGTCTACTGTACTTTAACATAGCACAGTCGACACAGTTCAACCCAGACTAACTGAAAATACATGCTTGTGGTGATGTTTCTGCAACACCAATACTGTCTACCCTATTGCACGTTAAGCGGGAGTTTTAAAGTGAAACTTTTATACAATATTTTAACTTCCTTATAAGTTTGAGTTTTTACTGCCTCTAGTGTTCAATTCAACTGGAAACTGCAGTGATTCAAACATATAGGTACAGTTTTTTTGAGTCTTGCAGAAACATATGTAGAGGCACATATTTCCAGTGAGCCTGGGTACACACAGCTACTGTCAAGAGTCAGTTAACTTTTTTAACATTTTGCACTACTGTGGCTCTCAGCTAATAATGGACTGAACACAACTTCACACTCATGTGCTCCTTCACTGTGTCTGGAAAGATTATCCATTTTCACACGCAGTTCTTGTTCCTGTATATCCACTCAGTAATGTATACTGCAGGCGTGTGGGATTAGAAGGCATCAGTCCAGAGGAACTGAGTGATTGATATACACCCTTTAATGACTGCTGCAGATTTGTGTATGATTAAAACACTTTAAAAGGGCCATATTCTACACCAGGGGTTGGAAGCCTTTTTGACATGATTTTTTTTTTCTTGTTCACTTTTTTCTCTTTGCACCACCTCCCTTAATGATGTGATGTTAAATGTCACCATCATTGTGTTTTGTGCGCGGTGGAAGTAGAGTTACGCTTTCTCCGATAGTAGTAATACAGACCCTCTCATCTCCCAATAGTAAGACAATCTCTGATATTAGGGTTTCCCAGCACATAAAAAGTTACTTCTATGAGTATGTTTTGTACTTTCTGCGTGAGAGCGCCCTCTGGCTTCGAGTATGAATGAAACACACACTGCAGGAGAGTGTTTAGCGCTCCGTAATGTTCACATCCCCTCATTTTGGATACGAATAAAACGTCAGGTCATGCAAAGACTATCTGGTCTATTTGCATTTAAATCTAGATTTATTCACACTGGCCTTTGAAAATCTCTACATGAACACACATGCCCGAAAAAAAGTGCGGGGAACAAATTTAAAACATTTTATTAAAAATGCAGGGGGACACATCCCCCTCATATTCTACGCCCGAGGGTGCACGCACTACTCACAAAACTATCTTCATCATTATATAGCAAATAAGAATCAAGAAACAATACGATTTATTTTTATTGGTCTGTATTGTATAATGCGGTATATAAATAAAGGTGACTTGACATGACATAGTCAATGATTAGAATGAGTTCTGTTTGCTTTTGACGAGATGTGACACTCATCCAGTGAAGGCAAGTGTCAGCCGTTAAGCAGCTGAATGGCAGTGGGAGGGCCCAAGGGTGCGATAAAGTATAACTGTTTATCGATGTCTTGCTGTGGAGGCAGTCATTTGCAAATGTTTTTGCCCTTGTGACATCCCAAATCCCACAATATCCAAACAAGCCATTTTTGGAGCTTGATTACATAAAGGCTTTGTTTACAACGTTTTTAGCTATGAAACTTGCAAGATGTTTTAATGGCACAAAGACCTCTTATGTGTCAAAAGATCAAGGCAAATTGGATTCTCATGTCATGACTACTTTAAGGTAGCTGGCATGCAGTTTTCATCATTTGCAACATATGGCCTGTATTAACTGTAATAATAACTGTAATGGCCTGTATAACTGTACTAATATGGTCATTTGTGATTGTGAGTATTTCTGATGTACATCAGACTGGCTCATTTACCTGAAACCGCCTTGAAGAGTCTCAGGTCTAACAGGTTTTCGAATCCAGAGGCCTGATGTTCTTGAGTTGAATCCTTCTCTTGCTTTGCCCAAGGCATTGTCAACACACTCTCTTAGTGACTTGAAGAATATTTTCCCAACCTCAATCATATCAGCTGTCAAACAAGAACAAAAGAGATAAAACAGTGAGAGAACACCTCCAAGTGGCTCACTGACAGATGATATTAGGCCTGTCTTGGAAAGCTAAGGAGACAGTATAAACACTGAGTAAGCAAAGAAGCCAGAACATAACAAGCTGTATCCTAGTGGAAGCAGTAAACCGAAGCTGACACACACTCTCCCAGCATTCCTTTTATTTCTCTTTCCCTCAGAACATCCCCTGTGATACAAATAACTTGTGGCTGGTGGCCTCTTGATAAGAATAAAAAAATAAAAACTTTTCTCTTTTTTAATAGTTGTTAAAAGAACTGTGCACTTAAAACTTATGGAAATTATGACTGCTTTTGGTGTAAAACATATCAGTAACATTTTAAGTGGACCTCAGGGAACATTATATATAATAAAAAATGCACTTCATGGCCTCTTTAGGGGTTGCGATATGACAAAACCTAACTTTGTGCTACGGGCATGAATGATACGACAAACTGTGCAGAATGCATAACATTACTGATGAGCACTGAATCATGCCTAGCTGCAAATTTGTGTGTTATCAAGGCATGCTTCAAAAATTTGAAGCATTTTTTCATTTGTATAAAAACGTCTAAATAATTATTTCAAGGGTAGTACTGATAGCATGATTGCTGCAAGAATAGCTCAAAAAAAAAAAAAACATGCTTTAGCTGTTCAGTATTTTCCCAGTGATCAAAGACTCTTGGAAATGGGTTGAATTTCAGTACTCATGCAAGACGAAAAAGACCACTTTCATGTCAGACACGCGTCACATAAATAAAGGCACGTTTCTATGTCAACCAAACATTGGAGGCCCATATCTTTTTCAACCATCAGCCAGAATATTGGCTTATAAAATAGACCAAAGAATAATACAACTTTGTCCCACATATGTCACAATATAAAAATAATCTTGGATCTCTTCAACTACAAGACACACAATTACATAAATACACTCAGCATTCTTTCCAGATCAAGTCCACGGTACAAGTAAGGCTAATATTTATCTTTTTGCCATCAAATGCCATTGAAATCTATTCCTGATGGCATTATTGGATCATATTTTGGAAAACCATTAGCATAACAGGTGTTTCCAACACATGAATACCTTGCCAAGAAAACCCAACTGATCATTGTTCAGGATCTGATTTGATTGTGCTGTTAAAATAGCAACATGTGCAGAAGATCGTAACATGGGGAGGGTGTGGAGCCTTTTGAAAAGGTTGAGTTCAGTTATCATAAAAGGTCTTCATCTAGCGGCTTTGCATGAATCCTGATAAGAGCAAAATGCCATATTAATATTACAGTGGAAGGGAGGGGAAATCCTGAGGATGATGTCATTTATTTTTGTCAGAACTCTTGTTTTTCTAGACGTCATTTGATCTTGTGATTATTTTACTTACAAGTTATTACTCATAGAGAACCTTGCACCTTTCTTGCATCAGTTGATCTATGTGTAACTTCCCAATCACAATGTTATCGAGGGATTTTACTGTTTCCTGGGAAAATGAAGACACTATAAAACAAGTTGACAATGGTAGACAAGTTGACAATGGTTGAGGTAAAAGAAAGCAAATGGCTGTGGTCATCACATCACTTTATGTGCTGGGTGGAGGACTGAAGGTCAGCTCAGGTGAGACAGTGACAACATAAGTTGGCAAAGAAACAAAAGGATGTACAAATGAGCTAAGTTCTCATATAAAGGTCATAAAAAGGGAAGTCGTGGGGAAGTAGGGGGAAGTCGTGGCCTAATGGTTAGAGAGTCGGACTCCCAATCGAAAGGTTGTGAGTTCAAGTCTCGGGCCGGCAGGAATTGTGGGTGGGGGGAGTGCATGTACAGTTCTCTCTCCACCTTCAATACCACGACTTAGGTGCCTTTGAGCAAGGCATCGAACCCCCAACTGCTCCCTGGGTGTTGTGGGATTAATTGTTTGAGAGTTGGTCTGGGTGTGTGTTGGTTGTGTGTTGGTGTGTTCACTGCTCTGTGTGTGTGCACTTCGGATGGGTTAAATGCAGAGCACTAATTCTGAGTATGGGTCACCATACTTGGCTGAATGTCACGTCACTTTCACTTTTTAAAAGAGCAAGAATGGAATGGAAGACATGATTAATTTTGACCATCTGTGCCCCACCATTAACATCTTAGAGAATCTGATCATAATGCAGCTCTTTTCACACAGTTAGTGACCACGTGCCAGAGTTTGCAGAATAGAGAATGAGATTTTAACTCTGAAATGGAAGGGAAGATTATTTGTTGACTTTGACTATCATATGACTTTGGATGACTATGGAAATATAGGAATATAGCACAAAAGCTGTATGGACTTCTACTATGTGTGATCACTCTGTCTTTGTGTGGAAAAGAGCTGCATGATGATTCTTCAAAAGTTCTCCTTTTATGTTCCATGAAAAAAAAATGACAGAATGTTCATTATTGGTTAAATAATTTTTAAAGTAATTTACATATTTAAATAAATAAACATACTTGTTCAAACTACAGTTTCATGCAATTATGGTTTATTCTCATCCTGCAAACAGCAAAGAACATTATTTTATCTCAAGAAAAAAGCACTATGATCACTTTTCTGATCCCAAAATATTGCTGAAATGATACTGATACCTCAGGAAATTAAAGGGGATTTTATAAGCTATGTATCAGCTTTTTCAAATGGGTCTCTTAAACTTCCTTAATAGAAATAAATGCAGACAGAACTGAAATAACAGCAAGAGCATAAAGCTATACAAAACATGAATATCATAGCTCAGGTCATTTGATTTTTAAGAGAGATGTTGATATCTCTTTCTTTCTTTCTTTTTTTTTTTTTTTTTTTTTTTTTTTTTTTTTGATAGCAGAATTTGAGTGTCAGACACAGCGTGAGACATTTCTGTTCTGAAATTCTAGAAAACATCTTCTGGGAGACATAACAAAAATTAGATTCAAACTGCATTTGGTCTCAATGCAGAATGCCTCCAAATCATTAAAGAAATGTTCTTTTCCTATGGGATCTGTCGTATGATTATGATATAGCAGGTGTTTTGGAAAAGAACAGACCACAGATTCAGTAGACCACACGTTCACATGAATCAGGATATCATTGTCAACTGAGCAACAATATAATAGAAATCATGCAAGAATCTATGGGACATCCATGTCCAGAGACATTAAAACAAATGGCAAACGTCATTTCAGAGGCTGACTCAGACAAATGATAAATTCACACCTGTACACAGCCCTCTCAATCCTGCACATTCCACTAGTCAAGTCAAGTCACCTTTATTTATACAATACTATTGTCAAAGCAGCTTTACAGTATTAAACAGGAAAATAGTTTGTCAATAATGCAAGAAGACAATAACAAACAAAAATATTTTCAGCTAAAGTCGGTTCATTGATGTTTCAGTGATGTCATCATTCAGTTAAGCTCTCTTCCAATAGTATCTGTGCAAAAAAGCCAACAATATTGCCAGAAATTAAATGTCCCCAACTAAGCAAGCCAAAGGTGACAGTGGCAAAGAACCACAACTCCATCGATGACAGAAATAGAAAAAAAAAAAACTTGGGAGAAAGTTCCAGTTCTCCTCTGGCTAGACAAAACCAGCATGGTTCCCATACACAGGTCAAATTGAGCAGAGGACTCGTCTGGTTCCCGTGGTCTTGTGCTGATGGCCGTCTAGTTGATGAGGTCTTCGCTGGGGATCTGTCTCTTGGGCTCATCTAGTTGACATGGTCTCCGCTGACATTCAGGGCTGTAGAGGTCCTTTCTAGGTGCCTCTAGGTGCCACCAGACTGGATCTGGTGACTACGGTGACCTCAGAATAAGAATGAAAGAGACTAATATTAGCATAGATGGCATTCTTCTTATGATGCAGCGAGTACATCAGGTGTTATGGGAAGTGTTCCTGGTTCTGGTTGACCTAATCAATGCAGCCTAAAAATCCTTTAACGGATTTGAATTATAGAAATGCAATTGTGTTTTTTTTTTTTTATGGGTTGTTGAGGTGGTTGTTTTATCTAGATTTAAACTGACAGAGTGTGTCTGCCTCCCAAACAATGTTAGGTATATTGTTCCAGAGTTTGGCCACTAAATAGGAAAAGGATCTGCTGCCCGCAGTTGATTTTGATATTCTAGGTATTATCAAATGGCCAGAGTTTTGAGATCACGGCAGACGAGAAGGACTGTAACGCAATATGAGCTCGTTCAAATACTGAGGTGCTAAACCATTCAGGGCTTTATAAGTAATAAGCAAGATTTTAAAATCTATACGATGTTTGATAGGTAGCCAGTGCAGTGTTGACAGAACCGGGCTAATATGGTCATACTTCCTGGTTCTAGTGAGAACTCTAGCTGCTGTGTTTTGGACTAACTGGAGTTTGTTTACTAAGCGTGCAGAACAACCACCCAATAAAGCATTACAATAATCTAACCTTAAGGTCATAAACGCATGAATTAATGTTTCTGCATTTGACATTGAGAGCATAGGTCGTAATTTAGATATATCTAGTATCCCCACAGTCTAATATGGGATGAAGTGTTTGGGGAGGGTTCATGTAAAGCCCAGACCTGCACAATCTATTGAGCGCTCGCTAGGAAATAGCTTTCAACATCTGCTCTGTCTTTCATTCCTTATCTGCCATTCTAGCCAACAGACGGAGCTGCAGACATGCACCTCACACTTCACTCAACACTGTTTCTAAACATGAACCTTCAGTCTGAATGTATGTGATCCTGCATGCCAGTACGAAGCTTAATCACCCTTGAGCAAAACTGCAGACTCATTGTGATGTTAATAGACGTGTGGACCCGTTCCAAACAATAACCACTTGTGCAAAAACCCATCTACAGTTGATTTTACAGATATCTTAGGTTGCTAAGATAGTATGTCAAGTACTTTGCTGTAGTATAATTTAAATATACATCAGATTGGAAATTACTGAATGAAGTTCAGCCTGTGTTAACAATATATTATAGCAACATATTTTTATAAAAAAATGACAACTTGCAGATGCCTGAAACAAACCTTCTCAGATTGCAGCCTAACATACAGAAAATCCTGGTTAGTCATGGTTAGCCCTGTGGCACAGTGATTGTACCATGGTAAAGGGGTTTGTTTATTATAATAATAACTTTTCTGATTGTCAAGCAGTATAGCAGCTTGGTGCGTTGCTATAGAATGTGCATCACAGATGCGCATTTATGGGTAATTTTCAATCTGAATTTAGAACTGTCCTTTTTATAATGTGTAATGTAGATTATGTAATTAATCTATAATTATCTATAATTATAGAATATGTAGACAAGAATTTGTCTTAACCTAATGACACAAGGTTAATGTGGAACATGATGCATATGACCTAATTATGGCAATATGTCATGGGAAAACAGAGCTCAGTCACCCAAGCAGAGCCAAAGGGCAATGGTAGCAAATAATACTCTTTTTATTATTATTATTATTATTATTATTATTATTATTAGTATACATAAGAAACATTCACATTAACTTGATGTGAACACTAAAAGCACAATGTGCATTACTTCAATTGAGTGGCATCATAAAATCTGCAGTTTGCCTCAGATCACATGCAGCTTCTAAATGCAACAAACTCAAGGTCTGAGAAGTGAGGAAGTAAATTAATGACTAAACCTGGGAATGAAAACAAAGCCGTATATGCGATTCTGACCAGAACAGTGAGACAGAGAGCAGACATGAGCTTAAGGCATGGAAAGGTTACAGTTGATGGCTATAAAACTCACATGATTGCTTTTTCTGTTCAGGTTGTTTTAATAAAAGTGACATCAGGCCACTCCAGAAAGGTTGACTGAAAAAATAACACCATGCAGGCTGTAAGACATGAGAATTTAGTTTTTCCCACAGTGGAGGAGATGTTTTCAAAAGAGTGATGATGTTCACATCAATAGATCTGGCCAGTGGTTTCTAACAAAGCCCTTTGTGAAAAGGGAGAACAAAATTAACCATATTTATAAAGCCACTCAGGAGATACTGTTTCAGCTGGAAGAGTACAACAGAAATCTTTCAAAGCTTGATAACAAAGACACTTCATGAGCTGAATGAAGTGGTTCAGCAAAAAGATCATCATATTTGACAAAGTGGTGATGGATTCAGCAGATCTGGAGGTGGAAAGCAAGAACAAAATCTGCCTTTTAGACTAGAAAAAGTCAGAGCCATCTCATGGTGCATTATAATGCTGTTGGTCAAAGCCAGTATAATGCACTATCCCTACAAATATGTTGACCTCATGAAGTTTATAGCAATGGTTAAGGTGAAGTGGCTAATTTCGGTATCACTTTAGACAATCCACTAAGTAGCTTTACAACATGTCAAGTAATGGTTCCACGTCAACTAGTAGTCATTAAAGTATTGTCACGAGTTGTGTTGCAAAGCAAGGCAAAGGACAGCAGGTTAAGTCCAAAACTCTCTCAGTTTAATAACGGACCTCAAACTCAGGCAGATAAACAAAGGAAAACACAACATAGTATAATGGTGACCAAACCGAATGTGACTGAAAGAGAGCAACTTAAATACATAGACAGATGAGGATCATTAATTAATACAGGTGATGGAGGTAAACTAATCAGTCTAAACGAGACCAGGAACATAACCGAATAAGGGCACACAGGAACTAAAACAAAAAGACAGGAAAACACAGAAACAACAAGGTGTCCATGAAAACTAAAAGGGTGACATAACTCCCTTCTCCCGGAAAGCGCGTCCTCACTCTAGACACCAACCAGAGGAGTGGGAGGGTGGGCACCCTGGAGGCTGGTTAGGTGCAGCTACATAGGACGGGAAGCCTCCAGTGTGGTGGCGGCCTTTCAGGAGGCCATGGAGGATGGGCCTTTGTGGCCTTGTCCAGGTTCCCCAACTCAACCAAAAAAATAAATAAAAATGTAGGTTGTACAAAAATAGCTTATTAGCTATTTTTATTTGCCTTGTCAAAATACTAAGTTTATTTGACATTTTTCTGTTAACACAGTAGTAAAAGTGTCACAGAGAAAAATAAAATATGACATCTGTCATTTAAAATTATAGGCTAAGCAAAATCTAAACAAAACCGAGTTCCTTCAACAAAAACTAAAACAAAAACTTCCTTCAAGGACACCGCATTCTGTCACACCCCTGTGGACTGTTGATAGTGGTTTCTCCCTCTGTGTCCTTATTTGGTTGTTCCTGTTCTAATTATTAGTTAATTACCTTCATTGTGCACACCTGTCTGCCCCCTCGTTATCTGCCCTATATTAGTTCCTGTCTCTTGGGTTCTAGTTTGTCGGTTATTGTGGATGTTACCCTGCGCATGTGTGCCTACCCTGTTTGGAATTCCCTGTTGTGGATGTTACCTTGTGCGTGTGTGCCTACCCTGTTTGGATTTACCTGTTGTGGATTTATTAAAGTATTATTGCATTCTTCATTTTCGTCATCCTGCCTGATCTGTTGCACACCAGACTGTGACAGAATAACTGACCACAAAAAATGTAAAGTTGCAACGCTCCTCCTCTACATTTTATTTCCGCTTTTTCCCAGTGTTTTATTTTCAGTTATGGATTATTTAAAAGATCTCCTTCCCCTTCTTCAAATCAGACACCATCCCAATGTCCTCCTCCTGCTGCTGGAGCGAAAGAGATCTTCATAAAAATCGCCAATCATTCCAGAAACCCGCACAGCAGTCTCTGCGGATTCTTCCTGGCAAGCCTCAACGAGGAGTGCGGAGCATGGCTGTCTGGAGGTGGACCTCGGGACTCATTCGCCGCCTTTGTGAAGTGGGTACTGGTGAGCAACAAATCACCATTCACCATCGGCCTCTCCGAGGAGCAGCTCACCAGTACCACTATGGACAGCGAAAGCATGGAGGGAAGCTATGCCCATTGGACCATGGCTGAGGGTGAGCAGAGCTCTATGTAATATAATGTGGACATGCCCCTTCTTCTCCAGTCGTCTAATGAACTCTCTGTCAGCCCTGAATTATCGGTCTGCTTGGAACTTAATATTTGTCTGGATTTCCCACCCACCCTCCCTCTCTTGTCGACACCGCTGTCACCTGTCAGCCCCTCTGCTCACCTTCAGCCCACCATCTGTGTGCTGGATATGCCGCGGGTCTGCCACTCTCCATCGGCATCATGGCTGGAGGATCCCTTGTCTCCGCCCCCAGTCTCTGAGCCCTGGACTCCACCTCGGCCCTTCAACCCAGCGACTCCACCAAGGTTCCTAGCTCCCTCCTCTCCATTGTGGCCCGTCAGTCCACCAGCTCCCCCGGGCTCCCTCGTCCGTCCGGGTCCACCTTGGTCTGTCGTTGACCATCCGTCGCCTCAGGAATCGGCTCCTCTGGCTCTGCCTAATCCCTCCATCCCTCAGGCTCTGTCAGGCTCCTCCTTCCTTCTGTCTCCACCTCAGTCCTCTGTTGCTCCAACTCCACAGTGGCCTTCCAAATCCATGCCTCCGCCTCGGTCTCCGGGCCATCTGCTCCACCTTGGCCCTCCGGATCCTCGGTGTTGCCCTGGCTCATCGGCTCTCCGTTTCCATCCGATAGGAATTGAACGACAATCTTCATTAGCTACATCTACAAAGAAATCAAAATTGTTTAAATCAAGGACATAATTAATAAAGTCTGCTATGGGTCTATAACATTCGTCAGGAGAAAGGAATCAAAACAAATTATCATCGAGTCCCATTCGGAAGCAAGCGTTAACCATCATGATCACTCCAGCTCACCAGATGGAAAACACTCAGGAACTCCTCCACATATTGCTCCAAAGGCCATCCACCCTGCTGGATGTTAAATAGCTAGTCCTCAGCGCAGTTCATTTTGTCATCTGTCATGGGTTGTATTGTGAAGCAAGGCAAAGGACACAGCAGGCAAAGTCCAAAACTCTCTGTTTAAAACTCTCCGTCTCCGCCTCGGGTTCCTCCTCCACCTGCTCCGCCAACATCGGTCGCCCCCCTGGAGTTGTCAGCCCTTCCTCTACCATGGCTCCTCCCTCTGTCAGCTCCACCATGGCCCACCATCATGGCTGTGGCCTTGGTCCCACCTGGCTCCTCCTCCTGCTCTGGTTCCCTCCTGTCGTCTCCCTAGCTCCTCCCTCCGTCATCACCACCCTGGACTCTCTTAGTCATCCTCCTCCTGGGAGTCCGTCCTCCACCAGAACCTCCACCTGTCTTGTCTTCCTACCTGCCCTTTGCCCTCCCCTGTCACCATCCCACATCCACTCCTTTGTCCTCCTCCTAAGTCACCCTCCGTCCCTCTCTCTGTCTCTACAGCACGAGGACACACCTTCCGTGAGGGGGGTGATTTGTCACACTCCTGTGGACTGTTGATTGTGGTTTCTCCCTCTGTGTATTTATTTGGTTGTTCCTGTTCTCATTATTAGTTAATTACCTTCATTGTGCTCACCTGTCTGCCACCTGTTATCTGCCCTATATTAGTTCCTGTCTCCTGTGTTCTAGTTTGTCGGTTATTGTGGATGTTACCCTCTGCGTATGTGCCTAACCTGTTTGGATTTACCTGTTGTGGATGTTACCCTGTGCGTGTGTGCCTACCCTGTTTGGATTTACCTGTTGTGGATTTATTAAAGTATTATTGTATTCTTTATCTTTGTTTTGCTCCTGATCTGTAGCAAACCAGACTGTGACACATTCACACTCTGCTGTTTGCTCCATCCTTATTTTGTCACTCATCGACAACCGGCCTGTTCTGTCTGAGGGCCGTATATTTACCACTGGTACAGCCTGCTCTGAGCATTATTATGCACATGCTGTGCACAAGCCCCACAAATAAAATGCATGACAGAGAAAGCATGTGTGCATAACAGTCCTAGTGCAGGCTGTACCGGTGGTCAATAAGAATAAAGCACAGATATGCTGTTCTGAATGGACGTTGGGAATGGGATATTGTTAGACCACCCGCTCCTGTTCAGATTACATCAGAGTTATTGACTGCTACCAGGTTTTATTCGGGAATGTAATCTCGTGGCGCAAAAAATCAGGTTGGGTCCCGCAGGAGAGCAGCAGGATTGCAGACCTCTACTCTGGAGGAGTGGAGCTGGCTGACGAAGGTTTGGGCGGACCTTTCCGGGTCTCCGGATATGCTGGCGAGCTGGCTGGGACCAGCATAGATTCAGGAGACTCAGGAGAGCTGGACAGAACCAGCTGAGATTCAGGAGACTTAGGAGGGCTGGGCTCCCGGTTGAGCTCTGTGCCATGAGTAGGCTCCCGGTTGAGCACTGGAGAGCATTCTGGAGTGGACTCTGGAGAGCATTCTGGAGCGGACTCCGCCACTTCAGGAGGTTCTGCAGTGCAAGCCGCCACCTCGGGAGGAGCTGGACACAGAGGAAGGGAGGCAGATTTTAGCAACAGATGTTAATGCTGGGTCCGCCACTTTTGCTCCCAGGTCAGCGCTGTTCAAAACTTCCTTCCTGGCTCGGGGAAACATGGGTGGGTAGGAGTGGATGGAACCATTGGAGAGGCATGTGGGGGATGCTGGTTTGTGATGAGCCAGAGCACCCACATGCTTCCGGATAGGAATCGAACAACAATCTTCATTAGCTACATCTACAAAGAAATCAAAATTGTTTAAATCGAGGATGTAATTAATAAAGTATGCTATGGGTCTATAACAATTGTCAGGAGAAAGGAATCTAAACAAATTATCGTTAAGTCCCATTCGGAAGCAAGCATTAACCAATATGATCGCTCCAGCTCACCAGATGGAAAACACTCAGAAACTCCTCCACATATCGCTCCAAAGGCTGTTGACCCTGCTGGATTTTGAACAGCTTGTCCTCAGCCCAGTTCATTTTGTGTGGTTCGGTCATCTGTCACGGGTTGTGTTGAGAAGCCAGGCAAAGGACACAGCAGGTAAAGTCCAAAACTCAGTTTAATAATGGACTCAAAACTCGGGCAGATTAACAAGGGAAAACACAACTTAGTATAACGGTGACCGAACTGAGAGTGACTGAAAGGGAGCAACTTAAATACATAGACAGGAGGATCATTAACTAAATACAGGTGATGGAGGTAAACTAATCAGGCTAAACGAGACCAGGAACATAACCAAATAAGGACACATGGGAACTAAAACAAAACAGAAGACAGGAAAACACAGAAACAAGGTGTCCATGAAAACTAAAAGGGTGACAAGTATTAGTAGACCGTTTGCTTAATATCTACTAACACTTTGTTTTTGATGCTCCACCAACAAATATTCAACTGATTATAAGTAACTTTGCAACTACAAGTCAACTTATTCTACTAACCCTAAACCTTATCCTAACCTAACAGTCTGCTTATAATGCAACTTTAGAAAATATAATGCATTAAACACATTACAAACAATATAAATGTACATTACAAATACCTTTATAATGGATTATAAACAAAGGCTTTAAATAAAGTGTAACCAAAGTTACTCACAGTTATATAGAATGTCTAAAAGGGACTATTGAAATAATGTGCAACCCTAGTTTCTTCACCAAATTAAATTGCAAAATAATGACTGACTGTAATGACTGCACCTCCATCTGCCATCTTCAGTAAAACAGCTGATCCCTCCCCAAATTTGCACCAATGGTTGAATCATGAAACAAACTGAGAATTGTTTAAAGGTTCCAAAGTTCTCTACATACATGCCAACTTTTAATCTGACAAATGTAATTTTTTAATCAATAAATGATTATACTTTCACATCTAAAAATCAGGTATTGCAGAAGAGTCAGTCACTCATCACTGTGTACTAAGACATTGTACACGCTGTCAGCTGACATGAGCAGTGAGAGCAAAGCACAGACGCCTGTTTCACACTACTCCAGACTACTGACAGATGTGTAGACAAGGTATGCACAAATACAACGCAGAGCGTCGTGCACATGTGTGGGCTCGGGAACATTTTGAGAAATATTTTGGCTTAGGAAGTTCTAGACATCTGTCAGACCACAAACCACAAACTCCTGGTGTCACTCATCCATAGACAAGACCTGGAGAATATTCCTATCAGATGTTAGACGCTGTTGATTAGGCTGATGTGATTTAGTGGAATCACACATAACTGTGTTTTCTAACTCTGAATCCATTAATGACATGGATGCAAATTCAAAGAAAAACTCTTGCATCAACAGTCTACAATTGAAGCAACCATGATAGCGCTGGCTCTGTTAGAGAGGAGTGATGTTAGCTCAAGGTGAACAGTTCAGATGGACACCTGCTATGGGCATTCAAGGAAATTTTTCCCTGCAAATCTGCACCAGACTATTCGCAGATGATACAGCTGGGAAAAATGAGCTCATTCGTGGATCTGCAGAAACACAGTTGTTTCCCAGAGCACTGAGGACAATCCAGCTCACTCCAGTTAGTCATTTATTAGTCTTGTAAGTTTGCAATACACTTCAGAAAGAAGAAAATAAGAAAGAGAGCCATAGCATTAAAAAATAAGTGTTATTTAGAGAACAGGGGGTGGCGTGGGGTCGTGGCTCATGCTCAGTGCTGGAAACCTGATAGGATAGGAACTTCTTACCATTGTGCCCTTGATCTGTATTGTAGTGTTCTTAACATCATTTCAATGTGTGCTAAATGGCTAATTATTGTACAGCAAAACTAAGAGTTTAATCTTCTCTGTGATGTACATGTATATTAAATATATACCTTCATATAAATATTATAGGGCCAATAAAAATAAAAGTGCATTGAAAACATAAAATAAATGGAAAATATTAAGTTTTTTGTATTCATTTTGTTTTCACATGATTTTAAAAAACATTTACTATTTTCAAGAAGTTGAAATTCAATTGGTCCGACTTACAAAAAAAGTGGTGACATTTTCATTTTCATGTATTCCATTTATTAAGTCATAAATATCTTTACATTTTTAGGGAGTCACAACACATGACATTTTACAACTTAAACTAGCCTTGCCCCATTCATTACTTAAGGTCAAAGTATCTCATATTTTAAAAGATATACTGATTCTACATAGTATTAAAGTTCATTGTCTGTAAGGAGAAAAAAAAATATTCAGTATCACTTTATTTTAAGGACCAATTCTCACTATTAACTAGTTGCTAACTAGCATGCATCTAGCTTATTGGTTGTTTATTAGTACTTATAAAGCACATATTAATGCTTTACTCTGCATGAGCATATTTTATGACCCTTAATCCTACCCCATACTTAACAACTACTCTACTAACTATTGATAAGCAGCAAATTAGGAGTTTATTGAGGCAAAAGTCATAGTTAATTAATTGTGAGAATTGGTCCTCAAGCTAAAGTGTGACCAAATATTAGACATGGACCAGTAGTACTGTCTTATCATTGATCCTAAACCAGGCTTTTATATATCAGAAATAAAATGAAAGAGATAAATCTGAGGTTGATAGAAATGACCGTACCAAGCACACTGTCAGAGCCACTTACAGCACAGTGCTCCTGGAGAGCAGCACTTAGCTGAGAAGAGCTGCCATTCTTGGCTGATGTTTTGTGGTGACTGTCTGCAGTGCACTAAATCTGCTACTCTTTCAGTGGAGTCAGGGACATCATTAATAACTTCAGCGTGAAACTCGTGAGCTGACAAGAACACACTCCTACTAAAAATACATGTGTGGCCATGATAAACATTCTTCCTTTTCATCCATCAAGTCAGCCAGCTTTGACAAGTGAGAGTTAGAGCTGGCTGTCGGCGTTCTCGCAGGGGTGGCTGGCAGCTCCCATTGTGTACTTTGTAACAGAGGCCTATTAATTTATAGCACCTTTCTGAAACAGCTGTGAAGCCGCAGCTATGAGCAGCAGGGGTGGATGATTTTCAGCACTTTTGGCGGAGCTGGTGAACTTAGGAAGGGTAAAGAGCATTAGAGAATCCTGCTTTGTGTTTATTTATTTGTGTTGCACTTTGCTGTGGAACTGACATGAGAGTATTTGACAAATTGTTGCATTCCAAATATGCCAGCAAATCTAGACACTGGAGGTTTCCACTTGCCCTGTATCATCCTGGAGTGAATTAAATAGCTGAACTTTACTTGGTTCCCATTCCAACATCTTCAAAACATCAGGTCTGGGTTTCTCAGAACAAAACGAAATGGAATGAACAGATGGAAGAAGAAGAAAAAAACTGGTAACAGGTGGAAAATTGACAATGGCTCCACAAAAAAGGGAGGAGGGGGTTAGTTCAACTGAACATGACTCACATAATAGACGACAACATTTAAAAACTGCTGGTAAGGCCACATGAAAGTTGCTGCTGGCATACTGATGAGCGCTCCTTAAGCACACGGAAAGAGATATTAATAGACAACAGACTGGAATATGCTGCATTCATGCAATAATAAACCAGACAAAAAGCAAATGGAATATTAATTATAGAATACATCATTGCTTGGCAAATTATGGAAAATGAACCTTTCATCATAGTTGATTAATGACTGCATGTTTTGGGGTTTAAAAATAGACTAACTCAACAGTCAACAGACATCATGTGATGTTTCAACAGTCAACACCGAAAAGAGAGTGCATTTTTTGATGTGGAGATCTCCACATATTTCATTTTACACGCAATCTGACAAAATGAAAAATGAAAGCACAAATACGTAACACTAGCGCATGTTTGAACTTGTAATAACACTGGATAGTGCTGAAGAGAAATCAGTGCCTCCTGAAAGTCTCTACTGCACTCAGTCAGACTGAAAGAAATAAATTATTTAAAATCAGAATGCAACTGCTTCAATATTGAACTATTTTCCAAAAGGGATTCAAAAACTTCATTACATGTTTATTTACATCTCAGGTTTTATAAACTGGCAGTGGAGGAGGCTGATTATTTACTAAGAACAGCTTTTCTGACTTTCCAAGCTTTCTTTTTAGATATATCATCAAGGCAAAAGTGACAATTATTCAGTTCAGTTCTGAACACAGCAACAGTGCATTTTCCGTTCAGAATACGTGTGATGCACATATAAACGAAACTGTGGATTGGATTGCAATTTCATATACTGTGCACAGAACTTTCAGAATCTAAAAGATTGACAAAACTGAGTAAATATACCTTGCGTGATTAGTGTGTAATTTTTGCATTTTGTGAGAACAGACTGTATTTAATGTGTGTCTGAGAAACAACATTCCTTGCAGTTCCCTGTTTCACTAGAAGCATCTTATCTCTTATTGCATCTTCATCTGAATTTTATAAACATCACCTCAAACATGGGAATGAAATTTTCTCCAGGATTCTATAAATCACTTTGGCAGTTAAACAAAGGCCATTCTCTGTTATTTCCAAATCATCCGTAGTGAGGGGAGGCCACGGCTGATCGTGTTACCCTCAGTTACTGGATGGACAGAGCCAAAAGAGAATCCTGTCTATCTTCGGCTGGGATAGTCCCTCTTAATTGTATAGTGTTTTATAGCAGGAGTGTGAGGGAGAACTCTTACATAACTCAGTGCCCTTGATGACCCCAGTGAAAATCACATGCCATTTCTCATAGCAGGTGTCATCCTTCCTTTCTATTTGCTATTGTGTCTGTTTGGTTTATGTAAAATCAGATTCACTGGTCATTTTTAGGACAGACTCTGAGAAGCTGTTGAAAGTGAAAATCTAGTTAGTCTTGGAAGCCAGACCTTTGGCAGTCATGAAGACTGGTGCATATTATTGATTATTCTATTATTTACATGACATTAAGGGGAAGGTAAATCTGACATTGACAATACAACTATAACTGTTTTATCCTTTTGAGTCCTGTCTGTTATTGGGTCAAGTTAAGTCAATTAATCTGTATAGCACTTTTCACAATACACACTGTTTCAAATTAGCTTTACAGAGTTTCATATGATTTTTTTTTAAAATTTTTTTATTATTATTATTCATGTTTTCACAGTATTTACTGTAAGTGTGTGAAAATACACCTGGTCTTTCTTAAGACTGTGAGTCAGAATGTGAGTAATTGGCCTATTCTCAAGAAATGGGAAAATGTAAAATAAATTAATAAGTAAATAAATGAAGAAAAAAAAAACTGTGTGGGTGGGTGGTGTGGGTATGTCAGCAGGGTTGCAAAATGTGCTGAAAGCTGAAATAAATTAAATTTCAATAAATGTAAGTATTATTATTATCTTATATTCCATAAAAGCATTAAATGCAATGGTGATGAAAAGGAACATGCAAATTGGTTAATATTATTATAGCAAACATATTTGCTTAATTTTGAAGCTTCCTTTGCATTGCATACTAAACACTCAACATATGAATTAAATATTGTGACAGTTTCCTGAATCTCATATCCTGTCTATAATGTATATCTGTATTAAGTAGCACTGTGGCATTAATACGGCATGGTCCCAGAATAAATCATCTTAAATCTTTCTTAAATTTCAGTCCAGTTATGAGTTGAAGTTATCAAACATTTTGATTAATGTTGTTATCAAAAGTCCACCCTATCATGTGCTATATATAAAGCTGGGTAGTAACTGATTACATGTAATTTGGATTACATTAGAAGTGGTAATTAGATTATATTACATTTTAAAATAGTTGTATTTGGCTACAGTAATTTTTTTTAATTGATTACATATTATTCAATAGCAGTAAATTATTCATAATATATTGATTCCCTAATTCTTGTTTTTCATCTTTTAAATTTTACTTTCTAAAATGGCCTGCTGCTTATATACACTCAGAAAGACATTCACAGAACGACTAGTCAATAGTCAGGTGGATATAATTACACAGAAAATTGAGAGGCCACACAACATTTAACCAAATCATTTCAGGATTAAGAAGTGTTTTCTCAACATTTCATCATTGTATCAACTACTGAACACATTAATTTTAATTACAATATTGGTTATTTAATCATGTATTACTATGTCCTTGGAAGGCTTTTGTCATTTAGGTGCCCTTGAGCAAGGCACCAAACCCCCAACTGCTCCCCGGGCACCGCAGCATAAATGGCTGCCCACTGCTCCGGGTGTGTGTTCACGGTGTGTGTGTGTGTTCACGGTGTGTGTGTGTTCACGGTGTGTGTGTGTTCACGGTGTGTGTGTGTTCACTGCTGTGTGTGTGCACTTTGGATGGGTTAAAGAGCAGGTCAGATGGGTTTTTGAAAAATCTCTCTTTTGCAGTTTATAACGTAGCTATCCTTAAATGAAAACAATTTGCAAAGTTGTTAATCAAAAAAGTGCATGATAAATAAAGATATTGTCTCTCAAAAGAGAGAGTCGGTTCTGAATTGCCGTAACGAGTCGTTATATTTTCGACTCTTTTGCCTGTTACCGGTGTACGTCACTGGGTAACACATTTGCATAATCCCCGCCTGCCCGCGAAATACGAACAGAGTCTGATCTGCCCACAAACACTTTTACTATTAGTGCGTTTACATCATGTTGAGAAGACGCAGTGTTCAAGGATACCACAGAAATACAATTCGAGCCTTTTGTTGTTTGCTTGTCATTTTATCAAGAACTGCTTCTCTAATCTGGGCTTTTATCTTCGTTGGCTTCTAATCTTCTTAATTTGGACTAACAAGCTCTCTGAACCACGACCTGTAAGTAGTACGATTGATACGTTAGGTGTACATTTGCAATTGAGTGCTCAAAATATAATTTTTTTTGTGCCAATATGTGATGTATACCTAGTGGAGCTTTAGGTTTCCAGGTAAAGCACGATATTACTGTCTTACTGAAGTAGTTCTAAAAATTCGCAGTGAAGCTAAGAATATGTTGATTATTGTAGACTGACGTTGTTCTAATTACTTTGTTTAATAATAAAGAATGTAGTGTAGCACACAGACTTTATAATAATTGTGAAACTGCTGTTTATTGTGCTGCACTGGCAGTTACAGGGTTAATGCGGGAGAGATGAGTGATTTCGGCTGGTGCTCCTGTGATACAACTGTTCTGCGTTCTGATTAAAAGTTAAGACCAAGCGTCTTTTGTCTGTCGTTCTTCAAACATTACAGTAGACATATTTTGGTTTACAAACTATATTGTTTATTCAGTTAGTCACGTTAGCACTCTGCTAACGTATCCACCTAGTGTTCACAGTTTAGCAGCTAAACTTTAGCTGTGGGCACGATTCGCTTGCATAAGTGTTTTTGTATTTTATGTCATTATAAGAACGGATTGACTATATTATTGTTTTATGTAAAGGTGCTTTGTCAATGGTAGCGCTGGCTAACTGGCTCAAGGACTCATCTCTGTGTCAATCACAACAGGTTTGGCCAGCTGACCAATCAGAGCAGAGTAGGCTTGAGGAAGGGAGGGGCTTGCTCCGAACTTGCTTGAAACGAATCATTTCCTAATCATTGGCAAATGACTCTAATATTAAATGTATATTCTGAGAAAATTACAATGTTTTCTGACCTTAGATGCATTTAAACCTGATGTAGGGGACTCCAATACAATATTGGGACACTTTAAAATACCATCTGACCTGCTCTTTAAAAGCAGAGCACGAATTCGGAGTATGGGTCCCCATACTTGGCTGTATGTCACGTCACTTTCACTTTTTTCACTTTCATTCAATCACATTAAAATGCACACATTCAAGTAATGCATTTGCATGTTCACGGTTCTCTGATGTTGGTTAATGATCACATGACATGCAGGTAAATAAATAACATATTGAATTTTCTAGAAAGCGTTTTATTTTGATTGATGTTATTTTAAAATTATTTATTTTAATTTTACATTTTTATGATTAATTTTTTACATTTTTTTTTGATTTTCATTAAACTCACAAACTTCAGCTTAGGAAAAACTTCAGTGGTGTAGTCTACGTGATATGCAGGTATATGCCGTATACTCACAAGGAAAGGTCAAGGATTTCTGTATACCCACTTAAAAAAGAACAAGTATACATAACAACATCGTTTTGTGAGAGAACTTTAACACGGTTCATTTGCAATCGCCTCCCGGGTAAGTTAGATGATCTGTGAGTGATAGCGGGGCGATTTCACTTACGTCGCAATATTGGAACTATTTCTGTTTTAAACCATGAAAGCTGATATTAAGCAGCACACAAACTTTGCGCAAGAGTTGCTGGTGAGCGTCTTAACCTCTAAAGTGAAAATATAAAAAGTCAAAACTGACAGCGCATATTGTCTCAGAGACAACAAGAGATGAATCTACTTCAACATATGCTGATAACGGCATATAACTGCCTTGAATTTTTCCCTTAATATTTATCTTGTGGCATGTACATAGTGTAAAAAAAGAGAAATGTATTTTGCGTTAAACAGGTTGTTTTTGAAAGTGGGTGCTTGAAATAAAGCTGCTTTTATTTTCATTGATGACTGCAGTGTGAATAATTTTATTTTTATAGGCCTGTAATTCATTTTATAAATTAATGGACTTGTTTAAAAGACCTTTTTAAAAACATTTTCAGTGAGGAGGAAGCTAATAGCCTATTTTTTTGTTATCCTGCAAATAATTATAATCTAATAATAAAAGTAACCTAATAATAATAATAGGCGTAATAATAATAAGAATGTAACAGGCCTACATTAATTGGAAATGCCAAATCCTATTAATATTGCCAACAGCCTAATTTATGCTTTTGACAATATATCAGGCTATAGTTCACACGTGATACAACGAAACCCAGCACGGGGAGGTTATCGCGGGGGCCCCCGCTGTGTGTGCCCTGCGTGCCTGTCCGCTACGCCACTGCCCCCTCCATTCAATCACGTGGGACCCTCAAGCACGGGCCCGGTGCGACCAAACCAGTTGCACTGCACCACCCTAAGGACGTGTGATGAAGTTTTGTGAGGACGCAGCATAACCCGATCGGAGCTGTGACAGATCAGTCATCTGTCCCGAGCGTTTTTCACATTTTGAGCATTTGTCATTACCTGACCTGGTCACAATCAAATATGTTAGCTTTCCTTGGCAGCATAAAGGAAATGTATGCTTTTATTTTTAAATTTAACTGTTTGAAAATGAAAGTACATGAGGCCCTTTGTAAGATTTCTTATCCTGTGGCTCCCTCTAGTGGACTGCAATTGTCTTTTAGAGGGGGCATTTTCACTCAGCCAATGCAAGTCTATGGGAAATTTTTTATAATTATTTATATCAAAACTGTAAGTCTGATCAGTTAGAAAAGATATAGCAACAAGCTATAAAGGTCAAAGGTCTCCGCTGAGTTTAGTGCTTGTAACATTAAAGCACTAGGAGGAGATAGAGTTGAAAATTCTGGGTCTCAGAAGAATAATTAGAAGTTTAGTATGCTGGCTTTCTCAAGTAACTAATAACTTCACTAAAGTTAGTGTAGTGGATCAATGAATGTGGGTGAAGGAAAGAAATAAAACAGATACTGTGTGTGTCTGTGTACAGCAGTAAACTGAATACAATGTATATATCTCCTTGTTTCAGATTATGAGAGAGATGAAAACTCCTGGCCAGCCTTGTGGACTGAAAGTCAGGCTAGGGAATTTAAAACCTGGACCACATTCATATGACATCTAAGGATAAATGTAGCTCTTAACTGGCTGAGCTCAAGAGTAGAAAATCAGTCTAGTCTTCTCAGATGTAAATTTCATTGGCTGTTAAAATCTTGTGTTGCTTATACTAAATTGACATGTTGATATCACAGAAGCAGTTTTTCAGAATGCTCTCAGTTACATGTAGATGCAAACTGTATGCAATAATGAGTGTGGTGGTGCATATGGGGTGTCGTTCTGGGACGGGTATGTATGAGGCTGGGTGGGAAAAATCAGAGTATACTCACTCCAAAAAACTAGAATACACCACTGTAAAACTTGATAATGTAATGAAAGGTTTAATGTAATGAAACGACTGGAATATATTTTCTGACTCTTGGTAGTTTTATATCAATATGGTACAGGATTATCCTGTTTAAATCAATGTGATAAATGAGTTAAGTCGAAAGTACTCTAAAAGTAGTCTGATTATATTACCTAAAATGCATGTGTAATGTAATGGATTATGTTACTAAATAAAATTTTTGTCATGTAATTTGAAATCAGTAACGGACTGCAATTTTTTAAAGTGATCTACCCAGCACTGGCTATATATTCAGTTTATACTGTGCTTGAGTGCAGACAGCATTGAAAAGCGTTTAGGTTATGTTAAATAACTGAGGTTATATTATAGTTTTAAAGTGTCTTATAGATTCTTTTCTGTGATGTTCACCTTTCATTGATTGACGTTGAGGAATGCAGTTTTAGTCTTTGCCTAGTAAATCTGAAGCTTATTAAGACTCTATTGACAACACATGCACCACCATCCTTGTTATCACAAGCATTTATGGAAAAATATCCTAATCTTTTTGTTAGCAGTCTTGAAACAGGCCAGTCAGTCCATCAGAGTCAAACAACAGGTGCCTTTGTCAAAATCTAAGGGCAGAAAGAGGCAGCAGGGCTTAGAGTTTCACTCTTTGAAAGTGATATGGGCCGTACGTCTCCCCCTCTGAATGTAGTGCTGAAGGACAGACCACCCAACTCTCAGCACTTAAAGCGGGAGTAGACGACCTTTCACAATAAGTACTCCCTCACATCATGACCCCACTCTGAGGAAGCAATTCATTTGCACATGACATACTCCCCTCTTGAACTACAGAAACAAAAAATATACACATCCAACACAGAACAAATCATTGTAATTACATGTATCAACATGGGCATTTTAAATCTTAGTTTTATGGTAATTTGGGCAATGGTAGAGAAACTACCCTCATCCATTGGCATGGACGATGTTTTTGTTGAGCGTTTTTTCGGGTTTGTCTGAGACGTGCACTAGAGGGACTGTGGTGAGCTGAAGGGTGTGAGTCTATTGTCCCAGCCTGATTCTGCAGTTGGCCAAGATGCTCTCATTCCACTGGCTTGTAAAGTGAACTTCCATTGGTGACGAATGGCTGTGGCATTTTCAACTCTGGCCCTAGAGGCTCCTAGGGGAACCTTTACACCATTTACAGTGAACCATGCACAGAGCAGAAACCCATTATGTAGCTCCACCAAAAACACTGCATGTTAGAGAGCTCCCATTTATGTCTAGCATTTTCCATATCAAGACACTATGTGACAATTGTATATAATGAAAATATTTGGAAATATGTATATCTAAGAAGAAGAAAAAAAGGCTCACTACTTAATTGTAAGCTTTTTACTGACATGTGGTTGAAGCCTAATAATTTGTTTGTTTTGTTTTCATTTGTATGGATGAATTTTTTTAGTGGTTAGGGTGATCTAGTACACCAAGATTTCTGATAACAAATAGAAAGTCTTTCAAAACTTACAAGTATATCTAAAAATGTGTCCCCTGAACAATTAAGTGGCATATCCCATTGCCATAGCAGCTGAATGTTGCCGCTATAAAACATGCAAGGACAAACGACAGTTGCATGAAATTTCCTGCCAAATGAAATCTGACATCTCTCAATATAATTATTCATTACTGATATTATTTTACAGAACAGATAGTTGGTCACCCCCACCCCCCAATCCCACCCATGAGTGGACTAAGCATAGATGGTAGTTAAGATGTAATTTACAGTGAATTTACACATCTATCAGGATCTAGAGTCTGCAGATGGAACTCCCAATGTTGGCCACACAGAGTATCCAAATGTGACTTACCAGCCCCCAGATGGCTCTTGCTTTGAGTCAGCTGATGCAGAGGTCTGAAGCAAAGCTGCCTACCATCCAGCAAGGGGAGGACATCAAAAACTATCTTCACCAGTTCGAGCATCTGGGCAGGTCTTGGAGGTGGACTGAGGAGGACAGGAGCTATCGACTTGTTCCATTTCTGATAGGACAGGCACGGGAGGCTTACCTAGCAATAGACAAGGAGCAAGCAGAGGTTTATGCTGACTTGAAGGAGGAACTACTGGAGAGGTTTAACATCTCACCAGAAACATACCGTCAGTGCTTCCAGGCAACCTTGGTTCTGGCTGGGGAATCACTGACAGAGATATACCATCACCTGTGGAACCCGTATCTATGATGGGTAAGACCTGAGCTGCACTCAAGGGAGGAGACTGGTGAGGCCATCATCCTTAAACAGCTTCTGTGTGTGCCCCCATCATGGAGGTCCACGCTTTTTAACCACCTGTTATGTACATGCTATTCCAGATAACTCTGTGGGTGGGGTTGAAAAAGATCATACAGACCATATAGACAATATATGAACAATACAGGCCAAAGTCAACAGTGGGCAAAGGATTGGTCTGCTTCTATTGCCAGCAGCCAGGGCACAAAACACAAGTGTGTCCTGTGCATAAAGCCAAACTGACTGGAGCGCTATCAACTAAAAGAGAAGGACAATGTTACAAACTCTGCCGGGGAGAGCTGGCATTGCATGTGATGTGACTGTTTATGGACATTCATTGAAAGCTGCGTTAAACAATTGTAGTTCTCTCTCTCTCTCTCTCTCTTCTTAAACCATGTTTTGTGTCATATGTTAGCTATATTAATACCACCAGGTTCTGTGCACATGGTAACGTAAAGCAGTACGTAAGCTGAAGTAATCTGTGTGTACAAGATCACTCTTACTTGCTGAATATTGCAATAGTTGACAACCTATTTGTATACATGAATTTCAGAACCTGTTTCTGACACTGTAAATATGTCATGTCCTGCTGTTACTTGAGCAAAAGCCATGGCAGGTCTACAGCCACTGCCTGAGTTGGACAGTAGACTGTTGCAGGGTGGGACAAAGGGCCCTAGAAAGCCACACTGACAGCGCATCACCATGGGCATCACCATGGAAATTATGGGTTCAGTTGAAAGAAGTAGTATGGGGCATCATTACAACCTTTGTTTCTTGCTTTGTTCCTCCAGAGGCCTGGCAGACTGTGCTGATCCAACACACCATCCACCTGACCTACCTTACCAGGCACCTGAGAGGTTAGTGGACCCATTAAAGGAAGAGATAAGGACAATGAAGATATTGGGAGTAATTGAGCTCTCCATGAGTGAGTGGAGCAGTCCCTTGGTCAATGTCCCAAAGAAGAACAACACACTATATGTCTGTATCAATTACCATAAGCTGAATGCACAATTAAGGTTTAATGCCTATCCAATGCTGTGAGTTGATGACTTACTGGAGAGTATTGGACAGGCACAGTGTATCACCACACTAGATCTGTGTAAGGGGTACTGGCGGGTGCCCCTTGATCGAGGATTATACTAGTTTATTTTCCTTCCCTTTGGCCTGCATGGGGCACCCACCACATTCCAAAGGTTAATGAATCTAAGGCTGTGAGGTATGGTCTGACGCTTACTGAGATGACGTGGTGATGATAGCAACTCTTTGGCAGAGCATCTGAAACCAGAGAGGATTCAAGAGGCAGGGTTGATAAAGAACATAGTGAAACGTGAATGGGCTTAGAAGGAAACCAGCTGCCTCAGGTACCACATGAGCAATGGCAAGCTACAACCACAAGTGGACAAAGTGGAGGCAATTTGGTAGAGCCTGAAACCCAAGATAAAGAAGGAGGTAAGGGCCTTGTAGACTGGTTCAGAAGATTTGTTCCAAACTTTGCTTCCATTTTTGACAAAACTACTAAATATGTGGGCCGAGGACTGCAAAACTGCATTTAACACCTCAATGGAAAAGATGCATTCCAGCCCAGTCCTATACACAGTCTAGACTTCTTACAGCATTTGCAACTCCACCAGTAAGCACTGGGAGCCCTCCAACCCCACAGCATAGCAGCTGGTTTGAGCTGGTGTAAGCTGCTCCTTAGTTGGTCCTTAGCTGGTTATTAGCAGGTTTAAGCTGGTCATGGGAATGAATGAATTATGCAGTTATATAGCGCTTTATTGTGTTTTTTGTACACCCAAAGCGCTTTACAATCATGTGGGGGTCTCTCATCAACCACCACCAGTGAGCAGCATCCACTTGGTGGATGTGCTGGTCCTAAGTAACTAGCTCCTGCTAAGGACCAGCTTATGGACTTTTGGGGGAAGTCGTGGCCTAGTGATTAGAGAGTTTGACTCCTAACCCTAAGGTTGTGGGTTCGAATCTCGGGCCGGCAATACCACGACTGAGGTGCCGTTGAGCAAGGCCGTTGAGCAAGGCCGTTGAGCAAGGCACCGAACCCCCAACTGCTCCCCGGGCCGCAGCAAAAATGGCTGCCCACTGCTCCGGGTGTGTGTTCACGGTGTGTGTGTGTTCACTGCTGTGTGTGTGCACTTTGGATGGGTTAAATACAGAGCATGAATTATGAGTATTCTCAGCCATACTTGGCTGTATGTCACTTCACTTATAACCAGGTTATAACCAGCTTATGACCAACTAAGGACCAACTTAAACTAGCTCTAACCAGCTGCCATGCTTCAAAAAATACCTAACCAACATATGCAGTTTTTTTTTCAACAGGGTGGAAAGCATTTAATTAGATAACATTTCTGTAATGCAGTGTGAGTTTTATCATGTTTTACTATCAGCTTCATCAAACTCATGGAATGAAGGGAGTCAACTATACATGTGCATGTTTTTAGGGAGACCCAACTTTGAAAACTTGATTTTGTGGGAAAAGCGACTTGATAAATGAGTGACTTACAAATGAGGAATATAACAAGTGATCAATTTTAAGGAGGCAATAACATGCAAAGTGTTATCAATACAAAATTTCAAACATGTCTCATGGGTAACACTTGAGTTTAGGGACCCATTCTCACTATTAATTAGTGGGTTATTGGCATGCAAGTAACTAGCATATTGGCTGTAAATTATTACTTATAAAGCACATATTAATGTCTTATTCTGCATTTTAGATCCCTTAATCCTATCCATTTCCTAAACTTAACAAATACCTTCTTAACTATTAATAAGCAGCAAATTAAGAGCTTATGGAGACAACGGTCACAATCAATAGTTAGTTAATAGTGACTGATCCCCAAACTAAAGTGTGAACATTTTTGTGTCATAACTGTTCTTATGTTTATTTTAGTGTGACTGTAACACTATGTTGGCCAATGCCAGTGATAGCTAGTGCAAACCAGGACCATTATTATTATATTCCTATTATTATATAGTACAGACCAAAAGTTTGGAAACATTACTATTTTTAATGTTTTTGAAAGAAGATTCTTCTGCTCATCAAGCCTGCATTTATTTGATCAAAAATACAGAAAAAACAGTAATATTGTGAAATATTATTACAACTTAAAATAATAGTTTTCTATTTGAAATACTTTAAAAAAATGAGTTATTCCTGTAAGCTGAATTTTCAGCATCATTACTACCTATCAGTGTCACATGTAAAAAGTCTATCACATGATCATTTAGAAATCATTCTAATATTCTTGTTATTATGAGTGTTGGAGTCTGTTCTGTCTAATATATTTGATGATAAAAGGTTAAAAAGAACTGCATTTATTCAAAATAAAAAAAAATTCTAATAATATATATTCTAATAATATATTTTCTTTACTATTACTTTTTATCAATTTAACACATCCTTGCTGAATAAAAGGATTGATTTAATTTAAAAAAAAGAAAGAAAAAAAAATTACTGACCCCAAATTACTGACCAGTTATGTATATTGTTATTACAAAATATTTATATTTTAAAAACATAGCTTCTTTTTTTATTTGTATTTTTTTTTTTACTTTTTATTAATCAAAAGTATCCCAAAAAGTATCACATGTTCTGAAAAAAATATTAAGCAGCAGAACTGTTTCCAACTTTGATAATGAATATCATATTAGAATGATTTCTAAAGGATCATGGGATAATGATCCTAAAAATTCAGCTTTGCATCACAGAATAAATGATAATTTAAAGTATAATAAATTTTAAAACAATTATTTTAAATTGTAATAATATATCACAATATTACATTTTTTTTCTGTATTTTTGATCAAATAAATGCAGGCTTGATGAGCAGAAGAAACTTCTTTCAAAAACATTAAAAATAGTAATGTTTCCAAACTTTTGGTCTGTACTGTATATCTTAACATTTTACAATAAGATATACAGTGTTTGTAAATGATAATCATGAGTTACATACCTATCTGCAGTAAAAAGTAAGATGAATTATTGTAATTGAGTCAGTTCTTGACAATGAGATATATGAACAATACAAAGAAAAGGTTTTTATTTATTACTTATTTATTTATTTATTTTACACTTTTGCTGCCACATAATAAGGAGTTGATTATTGTAGAGGATATGCAAGCAAACCCACGTACTAGCAAAAATATGTACTGCAAATATTTGTTTTCCACGTGTATTTTAATCTGCAGAAGTATGAGTTTTCCAAGCATCACTGTCTATATATGTGTAATTTACTCATGAAGAGTGATAAGACATTATGTGAATTTGAATACAAGTGACTTTAAATAAGTATGAGGTGCTTGCTTTAGATCACAAATTAGGTGAAAACAGAAATTTCATTAATAGGGTACTTCTGAAAGGACACAAGTGAATAAACTTGGACATTAATCTCTGGCATGAAAC
Source organism: Cyprinus carpio (assembly GCF_018340385.1). Classification (NCBI taxonomy): domain Eukaryota; kingdom Metazoa; phylum Chordata; class Actinopteri; order Cypriniformes; family Cyprinidae; genus Cyprinus; species Cyprinus carpio. The sequence continues at coordinate 6,817,085 of NC_056585.1, forward strand.
ATAATATCTTTTGTCGTAGAAAGTCATGTTCATGATTATTTTTTTTTTTTTTTTTTGGGGGGGGGGGGGGGGGGTTCAAATCGCTTACCTCACCATATACTTTGTTTCTTACAGCAAAAACATCTGGCTAACAGGTTTTTCTGGCTTTTAAAAAGTTTTTTAAAGAGACATTTTATTCCACTGAACAGGGAGAGGAAGGTAAAAGATCTGCCAGAAAGGACTACAATCCATGATTACATCACAACTTTGAGACCTTGTTAGACAACAAGTCAGAGGAACAATGTTATTTCTTCTGAAAATCTGTTTCCATTATGTTTTCACCTGATTAACCTTATTATTGCAACTTTTCTCATAGTGAAATTATTACATGGATGTCAGCTGCGACTGTTTGGCCTTATATGAGACTAGTGTGTAATACACTTAAAAATGCATCAGAGAATAAACTGAAAAATGTGTAACATCAGATAACATAAAATGACTTCAAACTAAAACAGTGTTCTAAGTATGTCTGCATGCAAAATAATTCAAGCAAAACATTTTGAACAAGTTTTAAATTATATAATAGCCCTCGAGTTGAAAATTAAGACAAAATGTGTTGTGACATTTTGTGGTTTTGAAACATTAGTGGTTCATGTTCATAGTCAATGTGATGAACTACACCTGTGGTTACCCTGCCATGCTCGGATTTTTATGTGGAAGCATGGAATTTATAAAGCACAGACTCCAGACATTTTTTTAAACAAGTGTCTATCCATTTGAAGCCCCTTACTAATATCCGCCCTCATAAAAACAAAGAAATCTATTGCAATTATAAGATTTTTTTTCTACTTATTTAACATAATGGAGTATGAGTTTTCAGTTCTCCATTGCATCTGTTAACAAGAAATACCAGCAAAATGTGAACAATGTTAAGACCACCTCCTTTCTGCTCACCATCCTAATATCTAGATATGCAAAAAAATCAGATTCACAGTCTGAACAAGGCATTAGATATATTTGTATTGTATGCTACTACTAAGATGCTACTTCTCCTGAACTGAAGCCTTTTTTTCAATCATGGCCATTGGTTCGTGCAGTATATAAAAAACGAACCAATGACAAAGCCCGCCAGAATGGGTGGGGCATCTGGCTATATAAGTGGCCGTTCGCCACAGGATTCTCAGGTTACTTAGACTGAAGCGATGACTGAGTCGTGCAGCTACATAACACAGCTAGCAACGCAGAACTCGTTCCCGTATCTCAGGGAACCGATGTTACATTAGTAACCGAGTACATTCGTTGACGATACTACACTCGTACTGCGTCTGCTAAGATGCTATGGGAACACAGTACAATCACACCATGCTATGGTAGAGGAACAACTATAAGTATCATAACTTCCATAAGCAAACAATGCCCATAGAGAAGTTAACAACAACCCATGACTTCTTGATGTCACACCCAGCCTGGTTAAACATTCCAGAGTACTCCTGCAACTTCGGAACCCAGGGGTCAAGAGCTGACAGGTGAACTAATGCCAGAGAGCTTGAGCGATATGGTCAAGGGCTCTCTGTCAGATATGTTTGTGTAACACAGCACGTGGCTCTTCAAGCGGAGAGAATCCTGGCCTGCAAGGCTGGGACTTCCAGGTTGTAAAACCTTGCGAATGTGAATGGCGAGGCTCAGCTGGCCGCCTCACAAATATCCGCAATGGACACACCACTGGACCATGCCCAAGATGAGGCAATGCCTCTGGTAGGGCCATACTCCGATGGGACATTGAAGGACCAAGGAAGAGTATGCTAGCGTGATGGCGTCTACTATCCATCTAGAGAGTTTTTGCTTCATGACCAGATGCCCTTTGGTGCGGTTACCGAAGTTGACAAAGAGTTGTTCCGATTGTCTAAAAGGGGCGGAACGCTCAATGTAAATTCTCAGAACTCTGATGGGGCAGAGCAGAGATAACTCTCTGTCCTCTTCAGAGGGAGGAAGTGCAGAGAGTGTAATGACCTGTGCTCTGAATGGACTGGAGAGCACCTTTGGTACGTAACCATGCCTTGGTTTCAGGATGACCTTAGAGTTGTTGAGCCCAAATTCCAGGCAGGCAGGGCTAATGGAGAGCACCTGCAGGTCCCCTATTCACTTTACTGATGCTAGTGCCAGAAGCAGAGTAGTCTCCAGCGACAGTGACCTAATGTTGGTAGACTGTAGCGGCTCAAAAGGAGGGCCTTTCAGGGACCATTGGTTCATGCAGTATATAAAGCACGAGCCTATGGTGAGAAAGCCCGTAAAAGCCACCCAGAATGGGCGGGGCAGAGCCCATGAAGTGACGGTTAGGGGACAAGGCTGATTCAACCTCCTGGTGCCCCCTAAGAAGCGGATAACATTGCTGTTTCTGCCCAACGATTGGCCCACAATAGGGGCATGAGAGGCCACTATAGCCGTCACATAGACTTTGAGAGTGGCTGGGGAGCTTCCCTCCCCAAGCAAATCTTGCAGGAATGACAACACCTCTGACAAATCGGAAGTAGGAGGGTCTTTGCTGCAGTTTAGACACCAAGTGGAGAAAATAGACCACTTAAAGGCGTAGAGGCATCTCGTAGACGGGGGTCTAGCCTCTGAAATTGTTTAAGACTCCCTCTGGGAGGCTCGAAGGCACCCGTCGAGTGGCCAGAGGTGCAGGGCCCATAGAGTGAGCTGAGGGTGCCATATTGTCCCATTCGCTTGAGAGAGGAGATCCCGTCTTAATGGAATGGTCCAAGGAGCCGCTACCAACAGCTGAGTAAGCTCTGATAGCCACAGCTGGTTCATCCAGAGAGGGGCCACCAGGAGAACCCTGTGTTTTTGTTCCCTGATTCGCCTGGTTACCTGTGGTGTCAGGGAGATCATGAGAAATGCATAAAGAAGGAGGTTGGGCCAATCGTGGGCCAACGTGTCCTTGGTCTTCGAGAAATAAATTGGACAGTGAGAGTTGTCTTCTGAGGCAAAGAGGTCTACCTCGGCCTCGCCGAAGATCTCCCGGATCCTCCGAACCGTCTGCGGATGGAGCGTCCACTCCTCTGAGGGGACATTGCTCCTTGATAACATGGCCGCTCCTTGATTCAATTTGCCCAGTATATGCGCCGCTCTCAGCGAGCGCAGGTTTGAGTTGAGCCCATTCCAGGAGGTGCTCTACCAGAATGAAGAGGCGCTCTGAGGAGAGGCCTCCTTAGCGATTTATGTAGGACACCACCGACATGTTGTCCGATCGGATTAGCACATGGTGCCCCTTTAAGACTGGCAGGAAGAACTGCCATACCCAATGAAGCAGACCCAACTGTAGCGCAGGCAATGCTGCAGCCATGAGGCCCAACATCCTCTGAAATGTTTTTATAGAGGGCGAATTGTTCCAATCTTGAAGGAAGCTGCCAGTCTCCGTATGGCCAGAGCCCGTTCCGGCATGACTACAGCTCTCACTTGAGCTGAGTTGAAAATTATTCGCAGGAATGATATTTGCTGGCTGTGGAACAACATGCTCTTGGCAAAGATTGACCCTGAGTCCCAGGAACTCTAGGTGGCCGAGGAGAAGGGTCCTGTGTGATACTAGTTCTGCCTCCGACTGGGCCAGAACGAGCTTTTCTTCTAAAGAAAGGAAGTCTCCAGAGGGAATTTGCGCAAGGATCTGTTTCAACATAGTCATCCTGAACGACCTTTTCATGAGGGCGTGATTTAGGTGTCTAAGATCGAGGATGGGCCAGAGGCTGTGGAAGCCTGACTCGCTCTGAGCTGGTGGAACTGTTTCTATGGCTCCTATCGCCAGCAAATCCATTAGTGCAAGACGTGTGTGTCTTTGCTCTAAAATGAGGTGGGGCCCCGTATGGGGACCCCACACTTAGAAGAAGAAATTTGCTTTTCCTGAAAATGCTTTCAAAAAATGCTTCGCTAGACTTAATGCTCTCATAGCGAGAGCAGTCAGCCCCCATGCATGCTGCTTCACACTTCCAATTTGAAGCTGTCAGAGATAATAATCATAAGTGACAGCATTCTCTTTTAATCCCCTTAAAAAGATCAAACCGTTTTGATGATATTTATGCATAAACACTCCGGCAGATCAAAATGCTGCATGCATTCTCTCAGATCCACTTGTAGCGGACGAGGAGAGGGGCAGGGCCATTTTCATTGAAGAAGGTGAGCCGAGAGCAAAGCAGAGCGAGACATGAACTCTCGTAGTAAGAGCGGTCTGTCTCAACAGTGCAGCCTCAGCATGGGCGTGGCCCAGGCGAGTGGCGCATTCAAATATAAAGCTGTCAGCGATATTGAATCATTGGTGACAGCATTCTGCTCCAAACCGCCCAGAAGGATTGAGCTGCTTGACAATGAGGGGTGCCGATCCTCACATGTAAACACACTGGCAGATCAAACATTTAACTATCAGGCAAACATTTAACTATCAGGCATACATAGTGATAGAAGAGCGATCTATCACCAGATAAACAGCACTCACTAGTGGTCACCACAATACTTTCCACAAAAATTTAAACTCTAATGAAAAAATTAATTGGCTGTTGATAGCCCCTTTGATTTTGATTGGCAGTTAGTTCTGAAACCCATCACAGGGTGTCCGGTAAGAGACTTGGTTAATAGATGTCGTCAACAGGTGTCTTATATCTGGGAATATCCCTGTAACGATAAAACTCCATAGTCACGGGAAGAAGGAGGCGGGAACCGGCGAACATTCAAATAAAACTTTAATAACAAAATAAACATAAAACAGCGCGACAGCCCCTCACGGGCGACTGCCGCACACAAACAAAAACCAAACCCAAAATAAAGCCCAGGCCTGGTCCTCTCTCGTCCTTCATTGTCGTCGCTCCTCTTTTATATCATTCCGATCTCCTCCGTGGGACTCGAGACCGGTGAGTGGAGCAGGTGTCGCTCATTTCCCAATCACTCCACCGGCCTCGCTCCGTTCCCACGGCTCTCGGCCCCGCCCCACTCGTCACAATCCCTTTTATTTGTCACTACAACACTCAGTTACTTTTTGGGTGTATACAGCTGTATGAGGTTTTCTACAAAAAAACAGAAAATGCACATAAGTATAAACATACATGGTAGTAACCTTAGAAAAAACAATGTTAGAAAACAGATATACATATACTGAATAGTGGATAAAAATACAGGTATTCAAGGATTATTTAGGTAGAACAAAGCTTGTTATATCATACATTGCCATAGATTAAACAGCACACAGCTTTGCTATCACATTGTCTAGAATATAGCTTAACAGCGGTGCTTTGTCTGGGCTTGTTCCACGCACATGCGCATAGGGTTATTTACAACTTATGAATACTTAAAAATTAAAGCTTTAACAATTAAAGTGAACCGAATCATACATGAAACTTAAATAATTAACATCAATATGAACATCTAAGCATAAAAGTAATATATAGATTGTGACATCAGTTTAAATTAAAGATTTTATAATTTTGGTGTCTTACATATGCTAATGTACATCGGAATGGCAAAGGTATATATAAAACAGATTAAACGTAATGCACATATCATACTTACAAAGGTCAAATATCACACACTTACTTTTCATTGACGCACAACACCTGTGAAAGTAATAAACATATAGTATGCGTAACGGCAGAGGTTTTATGATGAACTTTATGACGAACTTTTATGCCGCGCAGGATGCTGCGCATCTGTCAATCTCAGCAGAAGAAAAGAAGTGATCAGCACTCATATTATTCTAACAAATTAATGGCCTTTTTAACATCTAACTTGATTTTTACATTTTCATGAGAATATATGATTGGTAGCATCGTAACCCTAAGTAGATCGTAGAACCATTGAAACCATCTCATGATCTCATGATGCTTTTGAGAGACACCACCCTGGCATATACAAAACTTGCCATCATGACGCTATTGCTAAGGGGTTTTGACTTTTGAATTTGAAGTCTGATTGTATTGGTATTGTTTTGTACTCACAAAGCACTGCAGCACAGAAATGTGCATTTAGCTCAGATAAGGAGCCAACATCCCATTGAGGCATCTGCTTAGATCAATAAGAGATGAAGAAACAGATGCCCAAGTCAGGTTGTAGGCAGCGGTTAAAAATGCTGAAAGAGGAGTCATCCAAGCAGAGGCAGGATGCCGCACATTGACCTTGGATCAGTGTCAGTATTGTGGAACTTAGAAAACTCTAAAAATAAAAGGCAACATGAAAAAACCGACTTGCATCATCCTGAACCACACTGAACATTCAAGTGGAATTAACTAATGTGTCTCTATTTGTCAAACGTTGACAGTTCATATTTTGTGGGCAACTTGAGAATTGTATTTATTTTTGTACAAGTTCTGAGATAATTTGCACCATCTAGTGTTTGCGAGTCAAGTGTCAGGCAGGTTGAGCCCGTATAAGGTAGAACAAGTGCTCAGAACAGATGGTATCACCAACTATGTCAAGTTTACTTTGACTGAAGACAACTACATTGACAAACTTTTTAAATATGCATTTCATATGCATGCTATAGCAACATTCGAAATGTCCAGAGAAGTACATGGCTTTGCCTCATAATCTCATTCCCAGAAGAATACAAAAATAAATGCTACAGTAGTTCAAAAATAAGTATTTATTTTATTTACTTACTTCAATTAGTATGTGGTTTCAAATAATCAAATAAGTATATATGAAGTTATTCCTGGGCAATGTAAGTCACTTTATCCTTTTTTCTTCTTCTTTTTTTTTTTTTTTACTCTAAAAAGGTGCAAAATATTCCTGATTATGTTGATGAATATTGATATAGATATTACTAATTATCAGGCCTACATGGAATCTGTGCTAATGTTCTACACATCAACTTTTGTTTTTAAAAGTAATATTTTGTCATCTAAATTAAATAAAGTTTGTTGGGGGTTTGGTGCCTCGCTTAAGGGTCTCACCTCAGTCGTGGTATTGAGGGTGGAGAGAGTGCTGGTTATTCACTCCTCCCACCTACAATCCCTGCCGGACCTGAGACTCAAACCTGTAACCTTCGGGTTACAAGTCAGACTCTCTAACCATTAGGCTACAACTGCCCCCAAAAAGGCTGTCCTGGCAGTAGTGGGGTTTGTTTACATAAACAGTGCCTAGTGATCATATCAGACAAAAATATGGTAAACAGCAGCTCAAATGTGCTTGCTTGATGCGTGAGAACAAATGTGCATTTAATGTGCTCTATATATGTGCAAACTTTAGAAATGTGGGTGGAGTGAACTAGTGGAATGGTACAACTTTCAATAGTTTCTCAAATTTAATTTATAAAATCTTCATTGTTTTTTTTAAGATAAATGAAAGTCTGATGGGTTTGGAACAACATGAGAGTAAATGATGACAGAATTTTCATTTTTGAGTAAACAAAGACTTAAGTTCATAAGGTTTAGTCTGTTTGTCTCACCAAGTGTTAAGATTCTTGAAAAATTCTCCTTTTGTGTTCCACAGAATAAGTCGTAGAATATAGGTTTGGAACCAAATGAGACTAAACGAAGGATCTGTCTGTGCCTAGTACTAATTAGTGGATGACTTACGAACAGTTTGATATGATATTTGACAGTTTTAAAATAGAAATGTATTCCAGTTGATGCAAGAGCCTGAATAAGGCAAACAGATACTGAGATAGATAGAGAGAGAGAGAGAGAGAGGGAGTGACCAGCTGGATTACCATGTAAATAGTTGTGAAGATAGGTAGAGTCTGGACATGTGCCAGGACTCTACAAAGGGTTCCTAACATCTGTTTGACAGCACATTTCTGCTCTGTGTTTGAGCAAGAAAATCACTCTTGCTTGGAATGAGTCGATTGCACATGAGCATGCATAGAGACGGTCGTTTCAGAATTAAGCAGCTCTGGAGTAACGCAGTCACACACTGGCTGCATTATTTAATGGACACGTTTGGCGTTTCCAGGAACGCTGTGGAGGAAATCTTTGTAAATGATCCAGCCGATTGTTTCTCACAACTGTGAATTTAACTGTTTTACCAGTCATTCCATGAATATCAAACATTCTGTGATGCAAGGTGTTTGTACGTCATGGAAAATGCAGACCTCACAATTTATCTGCCCCATGACAACCAGATTGAAACACATCTCGATCACTAGGAGTCTGATGATCACTTAAATCTGCCAATCAGAGGAAAATCAACTACACTGTCTGTCTTAATGGAGGTTAATTTACTTAAATTTGTCTTGACATTGAAAGAAAATGGGGCAAACCATAAGTTAGGAACAGAAAAATGAACACACAAACCCAAACTGCCAAGTGGCCATAGCATTTAAAAAGGTTCAAACGGATAAAGGAGCACGAGTGGTAATAGTGGTCGTCGGGCAGTAATATGGGGGTGGAGTCCCCCCCGCCAGCCCTGTACCTGGAGCATATGAAACTAATTTGTATAACAAATGTTGGTTTTAGACGGCATTCGTCACCCACTGATGGCTCCTCAAGGCCTGGAGAGCCCCATTCGTTAGAGCTTAAGGTAAAGCAAACAAATTAATTAACACTATCTTTACTAGGGATGGCCAAGCCAAGCAAACTCTGAAACACAACACCATTACTTAAATTCACATGCATCTGTCCATGTCTTCTCTCAGCTCTGGCTCTACGTGCCTCTTGCCCTTGACTGAAGTTTGAGGACCACCTGCATGAAAGAAGAGACCCAGTCTGTTATGTCTCAGTGATGAAAAAAAAAAAAAAAAAACACAGAGTCCAGCTCTGCAAACAGCTCGCTGCACGGATCATTTTTCTGTGCCGCGCTGGACACAAGAGTAAAATAAGAACAGATGATATCATACGTTGGGAACAGAGGTGCTTTTGCGTTGCCTGATTTAAACACTTTACAAAATGCCCGATGCAGCGTCACCAGCCCAGAGTTGGAGTCAAGAAGCATTCAAAAGATAGAACCAGACCAACAGCGGGGCCCCTAAAGCCCGGGCCAACACTAGAACCAATCTCCAGGTCCAAACCCTAACCAGACCTCCGAACACCCAGAGCAAGACCTGGTAAAAACCAATACTCCAGACCCAAACCAATCCTGGACCTGCCAAGACCCAGACCAAACCCCATACTTATAAAATGTTGAAATCCCTTTATAGTACTATATATATTTTTAATTAAACCTGTTGGATTGCTGTTATGGATCCTTACAAACAAATTCAAACCCCTAAAAAAAGGGTAAAGTCGAGGCCACTTCTAAAAGGTGTTGAATTAGTTCTGACATCCCTGAAGAGACAAGCAACCGATTTATATCTAACATGCTGTACAAATAAAAGATTTTATTCTGTGTGAAGAGTGAGAGAGGTGCTGGAGCATGAGGCATGATCTTGAGGTTGTTATCTTCACTATATATCCCTGGAGCATATGGGAACATTTTCTACACTCACTCATAAATCAACCATGTCAACTATAAAATATAGCTGACCAGCAACAGATGTCCTTATAGATGTAAAAAAAAAAAAAAAAAAAAAAAAATTCACTAGTGCCGAGAATGCAACCTGCTGAGTTCTCGCAAGCAGTTCCTGTGCAAATGACTGGATAAGGTGTGAATGTGAATGCTCAAAGCATGAGGCAGCATTGCTCTCACACCACAGACCACCTTCAGTCATCACTCCTTCGGGACTGAAGATGAACTGAGGTTGTCTCACAGGGTTCATTCACTACTATGCTGATTTGTTTTTTACTGTGTGAGAGACTGGCACCACTTCTGAGGACCAGTTTTTGATGAGCTAATGCTTGAACTTCAAAAGGCCACTTTTAGTCAGGATACCTGAGAATTGGGAAAAAGAATGTTTTGATTCAGACGGCAGTAGAGTGGTGGAACTATGATGTCTCTTTGTAGGCAAAAACCTCGAAGCAAATTAGCATTTTAGCACTTCCGGTTCCATCGTCCCGGAGTCAATAGGTTTTTTGAATGGGATTTTGGTTAAATCCCTAAAATAAGGTCAGTGGTTCACACAGGCTCAAGTTACTTTCATGTTTTATTCTACGACATAAAACACACCAGTTACACCCCACTTGTGATTTTTTTAAACTGATAAGTTTCTTAAAAAAGACGGTTGCTAACAAGTTGCTAAATGGGACTACAGGCACTGTCCGAGACATTAAATGTCATCACACCAAACAGTTTATCTATTTACAGTGTTTTCCAGTCATAGTGCAGGAAATTAAGTTTCTAATTTATTGATGGAAATTTAGTTTTTTCAATAATTTTATATTGTTGGTCGACAATGTTTTTTTGTTATGCCCTGAAATATAAGGTAAACTATTACAATTATTCCATGTAAACACCACATTTAATGGCCTAGTCATGGTGAAAGTTAAATTTTAACGAGCATATATATTGAGGATTTCCTAGAAGCAAGGATAAAATAACATTTTGTGTACCCACCCTAACAAAGCTGAAATGTGGTACTTTATTCACTAAAATAAGTTTAATCTTACCATATCCAAACACTTGCTCACTCTGCTGTTATTTAATAGATTAAATGCACTAGAATTTTATTGAATAGTACGTGGAGGCACATTTTTTATTAAAATATTCATATTAATCAAGGATTGATTGACTATTAATGCACATTATTTCAAAATGTATAGAATTATGTGTTTTTATATGTGCTTTAGTTATGATTATTTAATTTATTCACAACTTACTATTTATTATTAATGTTTCATTTCAGTTTTAGTTTGGCTCTAGTTTTGTATTTATTCCAGTTTATATGTAAAGGTTAATGTAGCATGGTTTAAAATTCATATACAGAGTAAATCATTTTCACTGAACATGTTAAAAATGAGTTTGATAAAGTTGTGGGAAGCGTGGTGGTGGTGACGCTGAAGGCGAGGGATCGTGGTGCTGTGGTAGCCTAAGTTTAGCTTTTAAGTTCTGGCGCTTTTTTCTAGGCTTCAAAATTCATCAAAGTTATATTGTTTTGTGAAGATTATATTGATGGACAAAACGTGTATGTTTCATGAACTATGGTTGAACACACGTCATAGTTCCCCCCTCTATAGAGTGTAAATCAGTGAGAAACATAAGGAATCTGAGCTCCATAATGCACATGCATCACATCATGCTATGGGGCTGTTGAATGCTTGATTCTGATTGGTTGATGAACATTTTAAGCTGTGCGATATCAGAACAAATAGAAATACAAATGCAAATAGACAAAAATGCAAACAAGAGCCTGTTTACTCTAATAATGAGAGGGGGGAAAATGCCATTGTTTTCTTGTAAAAGCAGCAAACGTTTCAGTCACATGTGACAGCCATGATGCAAAGCATTTTTTAAGCGCGTTTCTGTATCTAAATTACTTCAACTGATGCTGCAAGAAAGTAATTTACCTATTTTGGACCTCTTGTGAAGCAAAGACCAAGCCAGATATAAGAACAAGACTGACCTTTATCTATTCAGATATTAAACACAGAGCACATATTTGACAAGCCATATCTTTATGAGTGTGTTTTATGGATGCAACCCTGCCCTTGATTTGTGAGGTGCACATGGTTTGCTGGACGCCTCTGGCAGCACTCAGCATGCATCATTTCCTACAGAAGAACCCGTATGAAGTTTGTGGTCATCTGGTGTATTTCTCATTCCTATTTCATGTGACACATACATTTCACATTTTATGAAATTCCATCTGCCATGCATTCTCTGTACCGCTCAGCTTTCATAAAATACATCATCAACCTTTTGTATTTCTTTGCTCCTTTAATTTCTGCAGTTGATATCCAGCAGCTGGTCTGGAGAGGAGGAGGAAACACCTGCTTACACGGGGAGGAGGAGAAAGGACATCTGTGAAAACCTCAGACTGGGGTTGTGTCTCAAAACCTACAGAGCTGCCTACCGAGACATGCATCACATGCAGCAACTTCAAAATCCAGTGAATTAGACAGCGATTTTAGATGTGTGCTGTTTTTGGATAATCCCCCAAATTTCAGCAGACTCGGAATATCATCCTAAAGCTCAAAAATGATACACACAAATGTGATGCCTAAAAATGAGCTTTAGGTAGGCATTTCATATGCAAAGTTCAAAGGCCTCTAAATGATCAACATGATCAAAACTTTGCAGAGAAACCTGTTGCACACAATGCCTTCTGTGTTCTGATTGATAGTTTAAAGTAGTAAAGTTTTTAGCAAGTAAAAGGACTTTTAGTATAAAATGTCCACCTTCAGCTCATGCTTCATGTCCTTTTTGCTGTCAAATCTTTACTGATTTTTATGAAGTAAATGTAAGAATAACTTTTAAATTGTTAGTAATATATATGATAAAAATAGCTTTATTTCTACATCTCAATCATCATTGTATTGCATTGCATTTTATGTAAAATATATATCATAAAACTAAGCATTTAACTCACCAAGACATTATATGGTATAGGGATATATACTATTATATTGAATGATATTATATATAATGATAAAGACAACTGATATTTATATAATTTTATGTAGTCTGCTATATTGTTATAAAGATCTCATTAACTTACATTACAAATTATTGTCCATACAAATACAGAATCAGCTACAAATTGCATATGTTGCTCATTTTGGGCAACTGAATAAAATTTCCTCTTTGATCCATATTCTCACAGTATACTATACTAGCCCTAAAACCCTGATGTTTAATGGCTTTACAGGGTTATTGTCAGATAAAATGCTGCGCACTCAGAAAGTGCCAAAAGTTGTGCATGCCTGTAACGTTTAATTATGTCGACTGTTGTGAATGTTAAGATGCCCCAAACTGTTGCAGCCACCTGCCATGCCCAAAAATGTTACACAAACCAGGGTAGGCGTCTCACTGTTACAGGTTACTGCACGCAGCTGATACGCAAGATGATGGCTAGGTACGCAGTTCACTACAGTACAAGTTGCTGCAGGCGCACGTGACACCCAAAACCACTCAACGGCCAGAAATGCAGTCTAGGGAGGCAGCTCCTCTGAGTTTGAGACGCAGCCCGAAACTCCTCTAGAGCCTCGCAGCAGTGCGCGGTGAAAGAGAGCATTAAACACAGACACACAGCCAGCAGAACTTCGCGCACGGCGTGGCTTCGGTGTTTTTTTTTACGCACACGCAGACTTCAGACTCACTTGTGCACCGAGCGACAGACAGAACAGACAGCAGCATCAGGACTGAAAGCTGGAGCAGAAGACATGCTGAAGGTGAAGCAGCAGGGATGTCATCCAGGCGTGGCTCGGGGAGGATATGGATGTCTATATAAATGACTCGTTCAGTCTGATCACGGATGAAAAGAGCGTCTCTCTCCACTCCGCTCTCTGAACACGCAAAGTTTGCTCGCTATGGCAGAGGTGGCTGGATTCCTCGGGAGCATCGATCTGGATTTGCAGGCGTTTCCAGCATTAGGGAATGTGCCTCTGACGGATGGTTTGAATGAGAGATTGGGTCTGATTGAGGGCAGACTGCAGCGCGGGTCGCTCACGGATTTTGGCCACCTGAAGGGCATCCTGCGCAGGAGACAGCTCTACTGCCGCACCGGCTTCCATCTGGAGATATTTCCTAACGGGACGGTGCACGGAACCAGACAGGACAACAGCAGATTCGGTGAGAGCTCTGTCCACCCTTTCATTCATTCGTCAATGCAGCCATCCATCATCCAGCAGTTTTGGGCATCGTTGGCGCACCTGGTCATTCTGAGAAACGACTGCCTTTTTTTTTTCTTTCCAGAAAATTTGATTTTTAGGGAAAGTCCTTTAATAAACGTGAGGTCAGGCAAATTGTCTTATTTATAAACTGCATTGTGCAATCACAAGATAACTTAAAATGGGATATCTTAACGCCATCATAAAAGTATCAAGGATAAGAAAGTTTCAATTTAACTTAAGGACTCAAGGTCAGGACACTTAAAGGTGTTTACTGGACAAAAATAATTTACTTTACTTAACTATCTAAATGGGGACATTGCATGGCCTTGTATATACACTACTAGCTAAATACTAACCTACCTAAAAGTATATATTTACTTTATTCTCATACCGTCTTTACGATGTCCCCAAAAGGAGGTTTAGCTCACTTCTGGGCACAAATTTGTTCCCAAAATATGGTTATGTATACATACAATATGTATATATAAGTGTATATGCACACAAATATATAAAATGCACCGGTCTATAGCGTCCAAAATGCAGATTCAACGAGTGCAGAATCAGTCAATCAATCAGTTTGCTGTGAGTCCGCATGCATGCTGATTAGCTTTGATCACTTGGAAAACTCCAGAGAAATCTGAAATATGCAACTGACTGCTTCTTCACTATAAAGTAATTTGCCAGATCCAGTTGTCATGAGTTCTTTCATTTTAAAGATTGCATGCACAAGACATAACTTGTATGCATAACTTGGGCAGAATTCAGGGGTGTAGATCTAAGCTTAGATTTCAAGTGAGGCAGATATGGATTTAGGAGGTACAAGAAGCAGGAACCTTTTTTAAATTTTGAGTATGCTTCTGGGGTCGTGCCTCCCATGTCTTATATAATCTACACATCATATACATGCATTTTTGCATTTCATAAAATAATTGACAGTAAAGAAATATAGCACAATAACCCTTTTAACACAAATCATTAAAAAAATGAGAAAGAAAAGGTTTGTTAGATTTGAAATATGAAACAATATAGTGTTAAATAAATACAACAGTTCTGGTAGTGAAACTCTAAAAATTACCATAACACATAACTGACTCAGGAATGTTAGTTTGCTCAAGGAGCATTTGAGCGCAGAAGACACTTGGTTCTATATTTTGGTATTTAATCCAATGGGGTTTAGAGTGATTTAGGCGTCCAGATACTTTTTGGTACCACTGTATATCAATCCACCCATTAGGCAAGAGCTGCATATCTCTGAGTCTTACACTCGGCGAACTCCAGCGCAGGGTCAAGGGACGCAGGTGCTTCTCTGCAGTGGAAAACAAGCTCACAGCATGAGGCTGTTTTTCTCTGAAAACGTTCAAAGGACCCCAGCCGACACAGGCACAGACACTACTAATTACAGTGCTAATAAATCAGTCAAGGAGTGCTTGGTATTACAATGATAAACAAATGATAGCAGAGCCCAGACATGAGGATTTTTTTTTTTTTGCATTGCTCTGATCCGTAATCATTGTGCAGGTGCAGCTCTCGCTTGGAAAACAGGAATAGCTCTAAATTAAAGCATGACCACTGTGGAATCCAGTGGTAATGCTTGTTTTTAGGCCGAGACGAGCTGCTTTACTGGATTGGGTGGTCCGCGGTCATGTTTCTGGCATCCTTCTGGCAAATGCGAGCCGTTTGTCGGTAATGTTGCAAGCTGGTAATGTCTTTGATTAAACGCATATGAAATGTGCTTCTGCTTAACCCAGCTTCAGAGAGTTTTCTGTGTCGTCGTTTGGCATCCAAATCACAACATACTCGGTCCAGGTGGTGGTAAAAGGACACAAAGGTGTAGTTTTTGTTTTAGTCTTTAATCAAGAGCGTGCGCGCAGCTGGTTTTGGGTCAAGATTGGGCTGATATCCTGAAAATTGACATGAATGCACAGTGATCCAGACACCTTAACAGAATATCAATTTATATTTAAAAATGCATTTGACACACACACAAAAAAGTACAAAAGTAGTGACAAGAGGCTTAACCAAACATTTCAGAAATTATTGACTTGTTTTGTCTTATAATCAAAGTAGTAGTAACAAGACCTCGATTTTCTGTCCTTTTATGTTATTTATAGGTTGCAGCACATTTTTAAAAGCTTGTCTGCTGAAAGCTTACTTGTAAGGGCACAGGTGAGAAAATTCTTTCTGATGATAAACTCACAAAGTAAACGCCTCCTATAGGACGAAGGCAACAGAATACAGGTATGATGGCCAGTGTCAAAGATTTCCATTTTAAGAAATGACCTGGGTTATGAGTAAGTTTAAACTTGCTTGGTGGAAAACAACACCACAAACATAAACCAGCCAAAGGTGGTTTGGAAGCTGGCAGTCTGGCCAGGTTGGTGCGATTTGATGGGTAAAGGGGGTTTGGGGAATTTGCTCGTCAGACTGAAAGACCAGTTTGAACGAACTGGAACACCAAGTAGATCTGCTTAAAGAAACTACATCCAGTGAACCACCTTAGGCTTGTTTAAGTTGTTTCTTTCAGCTGAGAAGGGAAACATGACTGTACTGCATTGTTGATGTACAGCTGCGCTGCAGTTTAAAGGTGTCTGGTCATTGTCTGACGAGTGCTGTTGTGTGGCAGGTATTCTGGAGTTTATCAGTCTGGCCGTCGGGCTGGTGAGCATACGAGGCGTGGACGCTGGTCTTTATCTGGGGATGAATGAGAAAGGTGAACTCTATGGGTCGGTAAGTCAAACCCCTGTAGTGCTCACACACACTCCAAACAATATCCACCAACAGAAGGTTCTGCTCTATGAAGCGTTCCAATGGGAATGCAGTCAGAGCTGGAATGAGGAGCAAACGACGACCCACCGGCTCATAGTCTGCTCCCCATATGATGTAGAAGTACAAAAAAAGAAGTGTTTCCACTGCTGCCAGCCCTGACCTCTGATCAGCGAGGTCTACGCGTGGCTCACCTTGTTTTTGTCTTTGTAACTTTCCACACAAGAACCACCTCTCAGAGAGAGCTCTCAATCTCAGAGAAGAAAAACTGCCTCTTCATTTTGCTCCATATTTAAAATATTTACATATTTTCCAGGGACACATGAAGCGTGTAACGTATACACACCCACATATCGTGGATATACGAGCTGAGTGCTCTTGGTTTCTTGCATATCTTTGTGCTGCGTGAGGACCACGCTTTTCTCCGCTGGAGCTCCAATCTTAACGGAGACCAGGAGATAAAAGCATGATTTGCGTGATTTGACTTTTTGTATGCTAGCACAGAGAACCATATATAGGAAAATGCGCCTGGCCTCCCCCTCTGCAGACTTTACCATGCTTGCAGGAGAAACAAGCTATCAGATTTCCAGAGACAATAAGCGGGGGCCCCAGTAAGTTTCTGTGGATCCTGAGTTAAACAAACCTATTTAAAGCAAGAAGCGATGACTTCAAATGCAATGCGATAACATCCTATTAAATCAGACTGTAAATGCAGGTCAGACTCAGCCCTGGGTTCACTGTGCAGATTTAAATGCAGGTCCATTTTCTGTTGCATGAAGATAAAGGCAAGAAGGTTACCATTACTGGTGGTTAGCATTAAAACATCATGTAAATCGCGTGCATGGAGCAGTATTTATTCCAAACAGCACACTACCTAATTGAAAGGGCATAGAATCCATCAGTAATTTCACAGTTCCTGGAGAGGTATTCCAGTTGTTTTAAATGAATTTGTTTTCTGAAACTTTTAGTTGATAATCTTATTCTGTTTGCTTGGCCGACCATTTAAACAATTTAACTTTTAAAGTTGACTTTATCTTAAACACTCATTTTAAATGCATCATATTGACGCCAAGACTTGAACCTGGCCCATTGCATGACTGTTCTTTGGCAGGAAAAATGATGTAGCCCCAGTGTCTTCTATTGTTCTCAGCAGTGTAGTCAGCCAGCGAATGTTCACCTGCTTAACCCGAAGTCATCGCTCATGATGTTTTGTCAGTGGTGTAGTAGTAGCAGCCCACACAGACTCTCTCAAGCTGCCGTGTTTGTGATAGAGCGCTGGTTGCATCATACAAAAAGGTTAACAGTTTTGAAGAATGTTTTTGGGTGTAAACTGCAAAGCTTGCCCGTAATGACTTTCCCTTCTCTGGTGCAGGGAGCACCTGCTGTCTGGCCTCAAGATAGTTTCCACTCCACACATTTTGCGATGGTGACGAGGGTAAACTGTGCACTGTGAGAAAGAAACAGTACCACATCTTCACACTCTCATGCTTTCCAGCGCATCTGGCGGTCTGTAAATGGGTGGCGCATGTTAGTTCTTAAACATTTGGTCAAATGCACTTAAACTGCACTCTTGATGGACAGAGCATAGATTACTAGCTAGAGATCACACCGTAGGTTTTTTTTTTGGTTGGGACGTTTCAGGCAGTAGCAGTTTCCCACTTTGATTCACATCTTACATCTTGTCTTTAACCGTTTGTGTTGATCAGGGTGGCCAAATCCTGCTCCTGGAGGGCCACCACCTTGCAGAGTTTAGCCTAAACTTGCTTCAGCACATCTGTCTGTAAGTTTCTGGCAATCCTGAAAACCTTGATTAGTTGGTTTATACGCGTTTAATTGGGGTTGAAGATAAACTGTAGGCAGGTGGCCTTCCAGGAGCAGGACTTGACACCCCTAGTGTGCAAGAAGCTTATTTATCATGCTAGGACACAAGATCTTTCCAATAACTCTTCTTTAACTGACCATTATATTGTAGTGGATATTACATCTCCAGATAATCAACAATGTTTTTGTCTCTTTCTGGCTGCCTTGCAGAAGAAGCTGACAGCAGAGTGTGTCTTCCGTGAGCAATTCGAGGAGAACTGGTACAACACGTATGCATCCACATTCTACAAACATGCGGACACTGGAAGATACTATTACGTGGCTCTGAACAAGGACGGCTCACCTCGAGAAGGCAGCAGGACTAAAAAGCATCAGAAGTTGACTCACTTCCTGCCCAGACCTGTCGCGATCGAAAATATTCCCCAAGCTTACAGAGACTTGTTCCAGCATAGGTGACCAGAACATCTGTCAGAGTTACTGTGTTGGAGAGGCACAGTAGAGGTGCTGGATGGGGAAGACGGATGCTGAAGAACATTAAGAAATACAAGACCCTACTTCTCTCGCCTCACAGCTGTTTATATTTGGGTTCTGGTCCAAAATGAAGAGGCCCTCTCCAATGGTGATTGAGATAAACAGTACGTGTGTGTCCTGGATGACTCCGTTTCCTCTCCTTAATGGGTTTTAAACCACAGAGAAGAGGGAACATTCCTGCATCCAAAGCTGGTGCCAAAAGATGTCTGGAGGAAGAGGTGTTGACCTCAGGGCCTCATAACGAGTGTCATGCAATCACCCTTTCTTCAGACACTTTTTGTAAATTGGAGCACATTTTGGGCATGTTCTCACTGAAAAGAAGAAAAAAAAAAAAAAGGGTCTAAACCAGGGGTGTCAAACTAAATTCCTGGAGGGCCGGAGCCCTGCATAGTTTAGATCCAACCCTAATTAAACACACCTGATCCAACTAATCAAGTCCTTCAGGCTTATCTGAAAGCTACATGGTATGTGTGTTGAAGCAGGGTTGGAACAAAACTCTGCAGGGCTCCGGCCCTCCAGGAATTGAGTTTGACACCCCTGGTCTAAACCTAAATTTATTGAGTAACTTGTCACCTAAGCATAGGTGGTAGTAAAACTGCCTTTGACCACTGAGATAAAACTCAACATGCCCAGTCTGGTGACCCCGGGGCCAAACTTTCATTGAAAGGTAATGATGCAGGACTTACCAAGATGATGGACACGGGGAGCATTCCCCAATCCTCCTGTAGGACAAATGCAAAGCAAGAGTTCTTCAAATTAAATATACCTGTAAGGGCACTTAAAAGGAGAAAGTTGCTTTGAAGAACAATGACCAGCTTCTACCGAATCAATGCCAATTTTGAATAGAAAAAGCACCAATTGTGAGATGGTGAAAAAGTAATAAGGCTTTAGAATCTGTATGACTTCTGTCTACTACTTTTGAAGGTTCAGGAGAGTTAAAACCTTACAAATTTGGTAGAGCAAATCAGCAGTAGCAAAGTGATCAGTAGAAATGAATCATTTTCAAGCAGGGGAAATGAATGATGCTCGCTGAAGGGTTCGGTAGAAGCTTTGGTCATTTGACTGAGAGTGACGTAATGTTCAGGTTGTCAGGAACATTATTAAATGTAAGTGAAAGATGTAAATATGGGCAGACCTATTTATAAGATGTACTATATATTTATTTTCTACATATAAAAAATAATTATAAATCTCTATATAAATATATTTATTTATTTCAAAGGCTCTATTTTGTAATGAACTTGAAGTTATTGGAATTGTAGATTCTACTGAGATTATACAGAAGGGCTAAACCATTTGACCTGAATGACTGACAATAAAATTGTCATGCTATTGTTTATTGTTGGTGACCATATTTGCAAGGATTATCTGTACCAATTAAAATCTGAGAAACACTGAGCTGATTTGAGTTTGACTGCACACACAACTTTTCAGGTACTGTCATGGATTGAATGGTCGTCTTTGCTAAACAACACAGAAACAGAAATGCTGAAGGCTGTGAGAGCACTAGCTATTTAAGTCGATACATAGCAGCCACAAACCATTGTACTTCTATCTATAAGCTGAAAATCTAGTGTGGCCCTTGTTCAGAGGCAGAGCAAGTTATTACGTGTTGATGATTGATTACAAAAACAAACATTTTCTTCTTTGGAATAGTCTGGTCAAAGAACGTAGAGTGAATTTTGACTTCATGTTGTCTTCAAAGTAGAACACCTTTGATACCTCTTTCAGAAAATCTTCAGTAAGGGGTCAATCAGTCTATGAGATGTTGTTTATCTAGTGCAGCGTAAATTCCAGAACATCACCGCAGCATTCACAGAATAATCCAGCTCTCCAGAGATGTGGATGTTAGCTGATGATGTAAAAAGACAGCTCTTGGCTCGGGGAACCTGTGGGAAAGTTCTCCCCAAGCAGTCTATAGAGGCATAAATCAACGCCCTACAGAAAGCGAAACAATACGAGAGAACATGTTGCACTGGTGGGTGTCAAACCTGTTGAAAAGTCTGCAGCACAGCAACATTAATTACCTCTAAAACAGTGATAACAGGCGTAGAACTATTATTAATGAGGTTTTTTGTGAATCGGATGCATTGTAAATCACAGCAACACAAAACTCCCTTGGTGAATGAATGAAGATTTGGACCAGCACTGATGTGGCCCTGAATGGACTTCTATAGGGTTTCGGTCAACTTGCATCATCAGAAACGAACAGAACAATCCAGATTTAAAAACATTCACAACCCCACCCACCACCGATGCCTGACAACATGCTTGGCTCGTTCCTGCTCAGATGATCAATAGTCAGCTTTGCAGCCAGCACGCTCTAACACTTTCAGATACGAAAGTGCATGTTCATGTGAACGGAAGCAGGTTTTAACATCGGAGGATAGATGGTGCAACAGCTGCCCGGTGCTGCAAAGCTAGCTGAGTGCTAATCTGTGCATACCAAGGATGGGATCAACATTTCAACATCTGCAATTGTTGTAATGTTTCACTTTTGGCAGCTTTCTGCAAGCTGTGAACGCAAGCTCCCCTCGGGGGGTGGGGAGATGTGGGCTTGAGGGGGCGAATGGAAAAAAGGGGGAGAAAAACCCTGGCAGGTAAAGAAATGAAAATAATAGCAAGCAGTAGAAACGACACAGCAGATGAAAGACTGAAGGGGAAGAATGGGGTGTATGGGAGACAGCTTCTCAGAGCTGTCTAGAGAAAGCACATCTGAAATTTGGTATTGCTGTCATGGATCTCATATATACGCTCTCATTCCTGTATTCATTTAAATTTACTGAAAATGAGTAACTGTTTAAGTAGTCACTAGTACTCCAACACCACAACTTCCTAGTATCAACTTAAATCAGGGGCACAAGTTTCTCTTGTCTTCTGGTGACCTCATCTGACTGTCCACTGCACTGCTGCATCATGGGAAGGGAGTGGCCCATTTTAACATGCATAAAAAACAACTAGCCAGTATGCATCTGTCCCAAAAGTAATAAGTAAAACCAATGTCTAGAGTTCAAGGTTGCCAACATATAGTTAGGTACAGTAGGTTCTGGGGATTACTCAAACAATATATGCCTTCTGACTCAAATGAGTTCCCATATAGCATTCAAACTCTAAGTATCACCCAAGACCCTGATTTATTTAAGAACCCAAGACAGTTGCTACTATATGCAATGCGTCTTCGCAGAACTCTGGACAACCCATGGGAATTCTAGACCATTCTCAAAACTGATGAAACTGAAGATAATTTTTGTTGTTTTTGAGCATTTAGGACATGGATTTGTACATATAATAATTGTACATATACATATAGAAATTGCACAACTGAAATTGCACAAAAAACAAACAAACAAGACCTGCATGTAACTCATCCTTTTGGTCACTTTATTTAAATGTGATATTAAGTAGCAGATCATATTAATGGCAGAAGTTGTTGGTGTATATGCTAACATTAGAACCTTTTCAGGAGGGGAAACTTTCTCTACATTTCTGAATGACACCCTGTGGATATCAAAGGTCTTATGTTTGCCAATGAAGTGGAGATGTGCCCAAGAAGAGAATACAGCCTGAGCACTAACCTGATAAGGAAAGTGTTGGCATTATCATATCATCAGAACAGGTTTGAAGATCGGTTAAACCACACAAACATGTATCTAATACTCGCCACACACCAACTCAGGCGCGATCCCAATGCATGTGGGGAAAATAAACAGAAAAAAAAAATAAAAAATAAACAGAAAAAGAAATTATGAACAGTACTCACAACAATATGCTAGGCAACACTACAACGAGAAGACTGATGTAACAAAAGTCCGGAGGAATTCAGCACGCAGTTTTAACACAGACATCCCATAGCATGATCAGCAACAACGAGTTTAAATACCTAAAAGCAGATTAGAAAAAAGGGGTTTTAAAACTTTAGAAGAGATCTAGCTGCTTGATATAAGGCCATTTGACTTGACGTTACATTTAAGGCGTCTGCTGCAGTCTCTCTGGAGCACAGTACCAATGACAATCCACTACTAAGAAAGATATTAGCGCAGATAGTATTTACGGGGGCTCTAGAACAGAAACGCTATGGTCCCTCCTCAATCACGCTGTTTTAATTGCAATATAATTATTTATATATGCACAGCCCTTATTTAAAGGGGAAAGATACCTGCAATGCCTAAAAGCATTTGGGGAGAATATCTTCTTCAATCTTAAATACGTGAGAGAGGAAAAAAAGAACTTGAACAACATTAAGGCTATATACACAAAATGACAAACTGCGCTGCCAAAAACCCCTTTAACAAAGTCCCAGGATCCCCTCCCGTTACTGAGGAGCTCAAGTAGGTGTCCTCGCTGTATCAGTCCAGCTGTGTGTACACCGAGGGGTGGAGGCATCTACAAGCCCTTAGACGGGCCCGGGTTCTTGCCCAGCTGTGAGGAGGGGAGGCCCTGGAGAGCCCCGAGCTGCTGGTACAACCCCAGCAGATCCATCTGATTCATGGGGGCCCCAAGACCGTTCTGCATGGCCAGCTGGTTGAGCAGCATACCCTGCCTCGCCATGGCCATCTGCTGCTCCTGCACCTTACGGTTGGCCATCACCTTCTGCACGTACATCATCAGCTGGAAAGGAAACGGAGATCGGATGTTATTCGTCCGTTATGTGGCTTCAGGGTCTCTGCTGCACCTCTCAATCAGAACCGGCGCTTTTGAGATGAACCGTGACAAAGCACAACGCTCTTCGATTACATCTGAAGACATATTTTGACATCCAATATCTTTATGAAATCCCAAGCCTAAAATCACATTTGGAATTAATGAAATAATAACCATAACAAAAACAGCAATCGTTTGGCATACATGCAGTTTCTGAAACAGAGTATGCAGTGCTGCATTTTTCCATTGAACCTTGAACAGCCTTTTCAAGTATAATAACAACAGTTTTTTGTCCCTAGATTTAAGACCTCTTAAAATGATAATTAAGACTTGTTATACCATTTAAGATACTGAGCCTTAAATCTAATCAAACTGAATTTCAGACAGTTTATGAACCTGCTGGGACGCTGAATTAATTCACACATAACATTTAACTATTTTTAACAAATGGGAAATAAAAGGGGTGCCACAGGGCCCCATATGTAAAAATCCTGTTCACTCTATTTAATTTAAAAAGTTAACGTCACAAACACAGGTAGAACATAAGACGTCACAGAAATAGTGAGAGATGAGCGTACAGTTTGTTGCTTGCCGAGGACATCATGGTAAACATCCTCCCTGTGTTTGATTTCCATCTCGTAGCCGGCCTGCCTCCCAAGAGCCATGGACTGAACCTGGGCCTCGGGTAAACTCGGGTTCTCCTTCCACTGCCAAAAACAACACACCTGTTACATCCTGTGGACCTCAACAAACAAACACTTACACGATCATCACACACACACACAAACACGTTTAGCAGTTGTTCAGAACGTAGTCCAACATCTCAAGCTTAATACTGATGACACAGCAAACTATAGGCTAAGGTGTAGGCTTTGCCCCTAAAAGCTCACGCCATGAGACGAGGATATAGTGGCTCGTTGTTATGCAGGTGTTGTAAGTGGTTGTAAAGTCAATAGAGCCATGTTCTGTCCTCCAAATATGACTCAGGCTCATCCTTCAGTGTAGGTCTCTAGAAAACTTTTTGGTAATTTTATCACCCATCCAGAGTTTCATGCATGTCTGTAGCGCAAAGCTATGCATCAGAGGTTCGGATGTGGGGTAAGTACTAACAACAACAGTGATTCTGCTTTGGTAAACACCAAATGCAGAGTGAATTTTCAGTCTTGTCTGGGAAAGTGGGTTGTGCATCATTTACTGGTTATGATGGCTCATAGATTCAACACTGGACCTGGAGCATTAAGGCACTGATATAATTCAAAATCAAAAAAAAAAAAAAACTATTGTGAATTTTGAACAAAATCAGGGCAAAACAAAGTTCATTTGGAGTTTCCGGAAGTGTTCGCTCCAGCTGTTAAACACCGGCTTTTTACCATTGGTCCATGGCAAATACGTAACAAGTAGATGTGGCCTTCTTTGATTGGGAAAACATCTGCATTTCATTTCTTCTGTTCAGTCCGGCGAGGTCAGAAATGAACACACTGGAGAACTGCTTTAAAGCATTAACTCAAGCTGTAACTCTAACCGAAAGCAACACTGATGCTTTTTCCCTCATGTTTAATACTGTAAAGCTGCTTGCTTTAAAGCAACCTATTGCATAAACATGACATGACCTGACTGGAGCGCTGAATTGCAAAGCTGTGCAAACACATCGCTACGATCAGATGCTTTTTTAACTGCTGTTTTCCCACTGCTGTCGATTTGTGTTTATTTTGTGACAGCGAGGAAAGCACGCAACACACATGTATGTATGCATATCAACCGGGTGGTTTCCGCTGGTTCACTTACAGTAAACTGGCATTAAAAAAAGTGGTCACTCACCACCTGTGCGATGATGTCCTCCAGTGGCTCCCTGGGCACTGACTTCAGAGCATTAGTGGCTTCAATCACTTTCTGCCTGCCCTGGTTAATCAAATCTTGAACACAGAGAGAAAGAATAAAGTTTGAGAAGAAACACTGAAAACACTAGACAAGATGAATTTGATATTTTCACAGAAATAACTAGCGTTCGTAAACAGCAGCTGGCAGAGCACAAGCCAAATGTCAGTGCTTGAGGACGCATGTCACAATTAGCTGCCGGCTGAAAGAATGTGAAAAGAGCATGTGGAGCTCATTACTTACCTGCAACTGTTGGTTGCTCATGGAGGCCAAGGCAGCCACGTTGAAAGGGAAGTAAGAGTTTGGTCCTGCTCCCATGCCCATCTGAGAATAGGACGGCTGGTTGGAACGCATGGACATACCCTGAAACAATAGAAGAGCGGGTCCATCAGTCGAAAAGAAACAGGGAGCTTCATTTTATGAGATGAGGTCACAGAAAAAAGTCATAATTGTAAATAATCTTCAAATCAGGTTCGGCCTGACAGATGAGTCAGCCTTCTATCACACTAGCACTTGCTGCAGGGTAATCAAAGCATTGCTTTTTGGACTTAATTTTCCACTCGATTTGCGACTTTGACATGATTTGTCTGCGAACTGGCAAAGACGCACGCCGACCGATAATTCCCAGCCAACAGATCGCTGGAGGATCCAAAAAATCCTGATGTGCACCCATGTGAACCTCTGTTAGGGTCCTGCCCAAGCTGTGTTTGTCTTACGGCTCTAAACAGAACTGAAGGTCAGCAAGACGGCTGTGTTTGTGTGTAAATGAGCTACCGAGGCAGATGCAGCCAGTCCTCTAATTGGTGCACGCAGCTCGTAAACACACTCCACAGCTGAGTGTCCGGTGTTCAGGCCTGGCACGAACAGGTGTGCGCCAGAGATGCCGGCGTGGATCACAGCTGTGCCGCAGACGTGGGACAATCTAAACGGACGCTCTTTAAGTCTGGTTTCAAAATGTGATGCTTACAGTATGACAGTTTTCAACGAACTCCGAACTGGATAGGGCTCTCTAATCACTGCGAGTGACTGCTTAAAATCCACTTTAATGGCTCTGGCAGAGTTAACGATTTTAAGGCAATCACATTACACATTTCTCAGCATACACAAATGATTGTAGCGAGATGATCAAAAGCAGGTGAATTCTTTCCGTTGCATATAATAGCTATGGCCAAGCGATTCACTGATGAAATTACTTTGATTTAAGCATAATATTTAAAACGTCTTGCCAAAAAAATAACATGAAATTTAGGAGGCGGATTACATGTAGTGCAGAATCTGTGCCAATGTGGTATGAATTACACACATGCACACTAATCCAAAGACAGTCTGCACTGTCTCAATGCTCCCAGCAGGTATAACGAACTCCTGCCCACAAATACAGGTCCTGCATTGGGCACTTAAGTTATAGTGATATTTTCCATGCTCCATGTAGTGCAATACGAGAAATTTGGTAATTTTTACTGATGGAGTATTCAAGGGAAGGAGTCTGTGTTTCTATAACTGTAGGTCTATTTGCAGATGAACATCTTTGCAATTTCATTCCTTCTTATTTTTTTCCAGCAATGGTTGAAAGCTTTTTTCAGTTTTAAGTAATTCAACCCCATTATAAAGATTTATCTTTGAAGAAGCATTTAGGTGACTACAGAACTGTTTCGAAGGGAATCAGTGTAGATATTGTTGTGATTGCAAAAGGAATAATTAGTGAATCTGAATGGAGAGAAGGCACTTGTAATATAATTCAACTGCAGAGTCACTTCTCTCCCAAAAATACTCCACTAATGAGGCCTGGGAGTGAAGAGTCTCTAATCTTTAATCAGTAAGGATTGGTGTGCTCCAGTGGGTCTAAGCAGAACAATTACCGCCCAAAGAACCCTCTTCAAGCAACAAACCTTTTTGGTAGTTCCCACTGGTTTGATGTAGCTCTGAATAAAGCTTTCTGTTTCAAGGAGTTTTATGTAAGTACATATGCACACAGTTAGACCTCTCTCGTGTTGTTTCTAAAAGTGTGGGTTAATTTCTAATGATGCTATTACACCACAATATTATTTGTGAGGTGCGGTCCATCGCTGAAGAAATAATCATCAACCTCACCAAGATTCTTAAACAGCTATCAGTAATGAAAAAAATGTGCACCTGAAATATGGCTAAAATCTAACATTATATTTACAAACTTTTATCATTACATGTATATAACAGTAAAGGGCTTGTGTGGCTACACACCTTCTTTTCGGCCTCGTATTCGGCCCAGGCTGCCTTGCGATCTTCCTCACTCAGTGCCTCTTCCTCCTTGTGGTCCAGCAAAGAGTCATGCTCGTGGTAGCCGACGATATGATCTTTGTAACTGTGAAGGAGTTCGGCCAGGAAGGGATCCTGGGATGGGAGTAAGGGTCAAAGAAAGATGGGTCAGCATCCCACATGAACACACACACACAAATGTAATCCTCTAATAATCACCATTACCAGCATAATTATTGAGCTCTGGATGAGTTAAATACTCAAAAATGTTAAATACAAAGGAGTCATATCATAAATTTTATAATTTCATTTAATGTTGTCTGAATGCATGTAATAGATCTTAATTCACTTAGCATTTTTTTATTTTTTATGTTAAAACTGGATTTCCCAGTGAAAATGTCAGACTTCTCTCTGGTGACGCATGCAGGGCTTCTTCTATCATGTAGCCTGATTAAACCTGCCCCTGTAAGCTCACGTTTATGTGTCTCAACATCCAATCAACAAACAATGCACCGAACCAAGTCCCATCCTGCATTTTCATTTGTTGATAATCTGTTACACTTGAAAAGATGTCTCGCTACCTCTATTTCCCTGTGACTTTAAAACAATTTTCTTTTTCATCTTCACTACCTCAGATGGCGTAAGATTCTGATCACCTAACACGAGTCACTAATGTGTGCACATGGACAGTCACGTGGATGTATTCATGCACTGGATGTCAAGAAGTTACACAGGTTCAGAATATGTCTTTTTTGCAGTTTAGTTTCAAGAAACTGCGTGTCTGAACTAGGGTCTAGTTTTAGAGCTCCAAAAGTTATAGTATGTTTTCATAATACAAGCTCTTTTATCTCATAATGAATAAACAAAACAGTCAATTAGCGGTAAGGTTGTGCTGCAAAGCTAAAAATAAAAAGAAACAGACTCCAATCAAGTGTTCACAAGAGCACATATTTAAAATAACTTCGGAGGCTTTCATGCAACTCTGGTATCCATGACTACACTGTTATTGAAAACAACACCTGAGCGGAGCACGATTCACATCCAGGCCTCGTACAAACATGGTTTGAAATTACTCTACAGCTATTGTTTGCTTTTCTTTGTCTTGCCAGCAACTTTACATTAAAAAGGTCAAGATCTAGAAACATCTGCTGGATCCCAACCATATGAGCATAAATGTGTGAGTTGCGTCATCACCCGATTTAGCAGCAACAACAAACAAATTAAAACAAAAACAAAATTAATCATAATCATCATAACGTTCAAAAAGAAAAGCCTCACGATTCTAAATTTAGGACTTCTTAATTGCTACAGAAAAGGTTTAGATAAACAGAATCTGAGTGACGTGACATACAGCCAAGTATGGTGACCCATACTCAGATTTCATGCTCTTTTTAACCCATCCAAAGTGAACAGGGGAGCAGTTGGGGGTTCGGTGCTTTGCTCAAAGGCACCTCAGTCATGGTATTGCTGGCCCGAGACTCGAACCCACAACCTTAGGGTTAGGAGTCAAACTCTCTAACCATTAGGCCATGACTTCCCCATAGGGGAACCCATGAGGTACAAAGTGAGCAAACTGCAATCGTCCTCCAAAGAGCCTAACATGATTAACCAGATAATGGTTTATTTCAAGAATTAAAGATAACGGCAGTAAGACAGGTATCAAAAACAGAGCCATGACTTCTGCATTACAGCAGAGTGTAATGGAGAGCACAGCTACAGATCCGTCCACATCAAGGCTTTTCAGTAAGTGGCTTTGAAAGCTGGAAAATAAAAACACGTGGTGAAAGCAAGCACAATCACGCCAGGCCTGGCCTATACCTTCCACAATCCCGACTGGATGAGTGATGGTAATTTCTGGCTAAGTGGCTAAATTAAAACATGGCTGGATGCTGCCATGTGAGGAACCCCTTCTGCATCACAACCGTGAAAAAGACTGCATGGAAAAGATGATCTCTTGTTAAAAGCGTGCAGAAGACGAGGGGCGACTGAAGTGTGAGCTGCGTGTCTGGAGCGAAAGACAACTCCATGATGAAGCTGTTGTTTGAGCACATTTCAAACACTCGCCATCATGAGAGGGCCGACCTGAACTTATCTGAACATTGGCCAATTTTGAGCCCGGTAAATGGGTCACAGAGCCGCTGGGTCAAATGACAGTGAAGCCGTCCAGGGGAGCAGGGAATGCTGAGATTCCTGATTAATCTCCAGGCTGGAGCTCCGCGGGTGGTCTCATCTGTCTCCGTAACCTGCCCTACATGTGCATCTCGACCGAAGGCACTAATGACGGTAACAAGAACTCCTGCATCGTCATACTGTGAGCTAACCCCACGCATAATGATGGGATTAGGAAAAGGATATCGTTTTACTCCATGCATGGATGTAGAATAGGTTGGGTGGGGGAATGGGGGAATCAGCAGACTGCAGTTTTTTCTTCTTCTTTCTTTTCTCAGGGAAATGGGGAGTGGGGATCCCACAGGAAGTCAAACGGTGGGAGGAAGCATTTTGCTTTTGATCAAAGCATGGAGGTGCATGAGCCAGACTGCTGCAAGGATAAACACTGCCCCAGGTAGGGAACGGTCTATCTGCCCATGTCTGAAGACCACGCTCTTTCTCATCTTGAATAGTTTCCTTGTGAGTCTTTGCAATTTTTGCTGTTTCCCAAGTATGTTTTTGAAAATGGATTGTAGACCTTCACAGGCATCTCTGTAGGGCTTGAGTAAAACATTTACTCTGAGCAATGTTAGAAGGTGCACCAATCATTGAAATCAGACATCCCTGGTGCATATCAATACTACTGTCAGAATGAGTCCTTTCTAGGCAGTTCACAGAATTGTTCAAGAAAACTGACCTTTTGTAGTGCCACTTACAGCAATGATGAGAATGCAACAGGAACCACAGAAATGGTGCACAATAAGGCATACATTGGCCGTCTATACAGGTAATCTGTTATGTCCAGACTTTTCTGGCAAAATCATTTTTTTTGCCTGATCAGTGGCACTCTTAACACATTATTTACTGCTCAACCTCTCTCTGCAAGACATTTTTAAACTGCCTTGAATAGCTATCAATTAAAAGCTGATAGCAGTAAGCATTCTTCTTGCAAGTTGTCCTGAATTAAAATGCTGAAACACACCATTGCTGGTGAAACATAACATTCAAATAAACTGTAAGAGTGCTGCTCAACTACATACATTTACGACTTGGCAAACAAAGCCAATTTACTTAATACACAGTCCCAGATGAACTCTGCTGCTGTGAAAGACACAATCTGTTTCAAAAGGTACATGGTCTTTTTTTTGCCATTTGTTGTCCTTCTGAATGATTTTCAGCACATTTGCAGCTATTTCAGCCCAACTGCCTCTTAAGGTTTTTGATCATGCCACCTCATATTAAATGCAATTTATATACACAAACTCTTATTTCACTCATTACCATGGCTATAAACATCTGCCGTTTGCTCTTTAGAAGACAGGGTGTGAGGAGTGGGAAAATGGAAGCATGACAGACTGCATCCATAAAAAGAAGCAAAAAAGATACAGTAGCTTCAGAAAAGTGTGGAAGAATTTGTGTTTTCTTCAGATGTCTAAAAAGGGGCATGTTGGTGAACAAAAATCTTATCTACTGCTTTAAAATGAAGAGCCTAATGCTTGCCTCAGATTTCACAAGACACTATGTTTGACATGCAGGTGCACCAAACCAAAGAAACCAAGGGGTCTCAAGGAAATGTGAAGGAATGTGAAGGATTGAGATATTTGTAATACCTAACCTTAGCCAGGCAAAACATACTCTACAGCTGCAGACAAATTATACGCATAACCTCAGTGCCCTGATATAAACAGTCTGTGTCTGCAGAGCTCTTGATGTCTGGCACAGGGCCGGATGTCAGGTGTCCATCAGGCCTGCTTCAACTATCATTTTTTCTACCATTTACTTAATGGAATAGGTTAGGGTGAGAACTTCTACGACGCACTGCAGTTCACACCTACAGCTCTTTCATTCAAGTTAGGGCAAACATCTAAAAACGGAGGGTTGGAGGCACCCACTCATTTAAGGAACATCTGGGAGACTTATTAAGACCAGCTCCTGCACCTAATTATCCCAACTTAAGTCTGTTCCTTTGCTCAATGAGACCCAGTCGGCGGGGGAGCCTGAGCGAAAGCAAATTACCACTTTCCCACCGATGGACCACAGTCAGGAAGTGTACACACCGACCCAACCATGTCACTCAAGTCTACCCACGGGTCTCAGCTCTATAATGGGCCTCCGAAGAGCCCCAGGCAAGGCCAGACCCCAAGCTGGGTGGCTCTCGTGTCTGGGCCACAGCACTCTTCTTTGTCATTAGAGTGGAAGTCCGCTAACTTCCTTTGTCTCCAATTAGTTTCTCTGAAAAGCACAAGAACATCCTAAAAGGGGTTTGGAATAATGACTGTTCATCAGGTCGGGGGAGGTTTACAGTGTTCCTTTGAAAACTTCAGAGACCAAGCAGTGAATCAGCGTAACAGATGGCCTTCATGATGGCATGATGTTTGGGTGAGCTGCAGCGGCACACAGGTTCAGAAGCAGGATGTGTGCTTCAGACTGAGAGGGGGCGGGGGAGTCTTCCCAGAAACACCAGGGAAAGTAACATGGGAAAGGAAGGACTGGTGGGAATAGCTGATATCGCCAGAGTAAGTTTATAGTGTACTATTACAAAAGGAATCACTTACACCCTATATCTCAGAGGCTTTTACGGAGATGTTAACTTAACTATCAGGTTTCATTTGTATTTTAATATATAGAATATTTAACAAATGAATAAGATCACATTAAGAGTGCAGGCTTTGCACAAATGAGCTAAAAACAGGACTTAACCTCCAGTAAATGTCTTGTCCACCTCAAGCAAGTAAACATTATAGGTGGCGTTTCATTTTACGTTATTTGATGAGGTTTGATTGATTTTTTCAATCCTTTTGACTAAATTTAGGACAAAGCCTGAATACAGATTTAAACCAATCAAATATATTAAACTCCTAAATTAACTTCTAACGATAGAACAACATGTAAGGATCATCTCTCTTTCAAAAACTTTGGTAATGGGGTTAAACAGTTGAGTTTTACAAACGTGTTAACATTATTGTGAGATGTCGTCTATTTCTTGGTGTCACAATTTCATTAATTACTCATTTTTTTTTAACTGAATTTTTTTTTTTCCTACAATAAAGTGAAAAGTGTCAAAAATATGATGCACAATTTTAACAGTAAAAACCGGGGTGGGTGGGGTGAGTAAATTTATTTAATTGTTTGTTGACTATTTATTTTATGTTATTATGTTAGTTCAAATCTGTCCAAAGAACATAAGATTTGTTTACACACACAAAAAAAGTGCATGTCATATTCTTTTGCCTTATTTAAAAAAAGATCAAGATGCAGACACAGTACACAAGGTAAGGAAAGAGCGATGGGCAGAGGTCTGCCAGGTTTAAACATATTTCCTGTGTTCCATAAACTTGGCGAGGGTATTGTGAGAAACAGAGATATGACTACAGGCTTTGAGGGATGACTGCCTCATCTTCAGACGATTACAGGCAGCAGATTCCATCCATAACAGCTGACTTTCTGCATTCTGGTGCACATATGGCCTAATGTGGTCAATCTGCCACGCACAAAGGTAGGTACCTCCGATAAAAAACAACAAGCTTCCCAAACATTAACTCCAAAGTGAGCGGCTCATGATAAAGTATTGAGGACTTCAGCAGAAGGATGTGGGGGGCTGTATCTTCCCCAGTATAAACCTTCTGTGGTACACAAGACAAATATCTGCACAGCTGTGTGCTTTGGACACATTTGTTGGATGTGCACTGGATGCCTTTGCCTCCAATTAAAGGATCCCAGCATCACTGGTTCTGCGGTATAAAGCTCTTTGGTAAACAAGGGTCACAGAGTGCAGCTGTGTGCTGTTTTGAAAGACTGGATGTACAATCGAAGGCCGATGTGTTCTTGTAAAATCTTCAGGGGTTCTCTCTCGTGTGACCGCACACCTGTGCTTAGATAGGACAGAACTATTAAGATGAGAGCTGAGCACTGTTCTTCCAATCTTCATCCCTCTAGGAAGACTGAATGCTTTGGAAACCAGGCGCACGAGTAAATAACAGCGTCTCAATCCCTGTGAACATCAAAAGGTAATGTGCACAGGATACAGGCCAGGAGCATTCAGCTTCAGCAGTGCACACACGATTCTGCAGTGAGGCAGATTTTGGGGGTTGTGGAATGATTTCTTTCATCACAGGCAGTCTTGGATCACTTAGTGCACTGAAAAACCACTGCAATTAAATATTCGGTCACATGACCACAGTATGACTCCTCCAACGGACCAACGGACCCAATAGGAGCACAGAAATTGAAATCTAAAGGTGTTTGCGAGAAAGATGTTCAGAAATAAATGTATACTTGCAGGGTTGATTATTACATTGTCAAAAAATGTAAACTATATTATCTCCCAGTGATTTGTAAACAAGCTCGGATGCACTATATAACCAACTTTTAATGTGAGTATACTGTATGTAATCTGCAAGTAATCTATACACTATATAGCAAATCCACACAGCACCAGTGTTTATCAGGCAAAATGTAGTTTCATGTAATATACATACATATACATATACGTGCGCGGACACACACACACACACAGTGACCACATACATGTAAATTGTTAGTTTTTTTTTGTATATTTCAACTAAATTATCACCCTGCACTTTATACAAAGTTGGATATAGAAGTATGTTAAACTTTATCTGCATATATACAAGTATACCCGTGTAGGCCAATATATACTATGTGTGACCCTGGAGCACAAAAGCAGTCTTAAGTCGCTGGGGTATATTTGTAGCAATAGCAAAAATTACATCGTATGGGTCAAAATTATCGATTTTTCTTTTATGCCAAAAATCATTAGAATATTAAGTAAAGATCATGTTCCATGAAGATATTTTGTACATTTCCTACTGTAAATACATCAAAACTTAATTTTTGATTAGTAATATGCATTGTTAATGACTTCATCTGGACAACTTGAAAGGGGATTTTCTCAATTGCATCCTCAGATTCCAGATTTTCAAATAGTCAGCCAAATATTGTGCGTTCATAACAAACCATACATCAATGGAAAGATTATTTATTCAGCATTCAGATGATGTATACATCATTGACACCTAAGACTGGTTTTGTGGTCCAGGGTCACACATAGTAAATTACAACTGCTTGATTGCTTGTAGCCATAGACTGCTCAATGTGCGAGGCATGAGGATTTTAACATCTTGTCAATATTAATATCACGATTTTCTTTAAAGCTGCTTTGAAACGATGCGTATTGTGAAAAGTGCTATACAAACAAAACAGACAAAAACGGCGGTTTTCACCTTGGGCAGCATGGGTGTGGCGCGCTTGCTCTTCTTCTCAGAGGGATCGTCCAGCTGGTCGGGCTCAAACGCGTAGAGCTCCGTCAGTTCGTTCATGGTAAAGTGACGTTCAATCTGCTGCTGGTCTACAACTCTGAAGGACAGAGACTGTTTGGTGACTTGACGGTCATAGATCTTCTCCTCCATGGTTCCCTATAGAAAAGAATCACGTCCAAAAACATTACAGATCTGATCTGCCCTGTCTGTGAATAAACGTGGATATTTCTACATGGAATAATCACAGCAAACACATTCGTCCAAATCTCAGAACTAAATTTCTCACCTGAGCCAAAAACCTGTAGACAAACACAGTCTTCACTTGGCCAAAGCGATAGACTCTGAATATGCTCTGAATGTCGTAGGATGGGTTCCATGAGGCGTCGAAAATGATGACCCTGTTTGCGGCGACCAAGTTGATCCCAAGAGAGCCAGCTCTGGTTGAGATGAGGAACAATCGACCCCTGAGGAGAAGAACAAGAACACAAGTGCTTGACAATCACGGAGAAACAGTTCATCGGTTTGCTACTCAAAAGTGAAAAACATCTTTACCGAACATTACTGGTGTCATTGAACTCCTCTGCCCATTTCTTCCTGGTCACAGCGTTTGTTGAACCATCTAGACGATAGTAGTCAATGTTTCTGAACCACTTGCCCTCACCTGAGGAAAGAATAACAGCACAGCCAGTCAACAATCAAGTTCTAGCAAAGGTCTTACGCAGCTGTCATCCCTGGTAGGGTTCGCTGTATATGGAGAGCCTAGGGGAAAGTATGTACCCTACATAGGTGGCAAAGCCCAAAGAACTTGCGTTCAGCAATTAATATTGTGGCCTCCCACACTCGTGTTCGTAATTAACATTTCATATGTTTCCAATTATTCCTCTGTGATCTTTTCATTACAAATCGCAAGGCCTTAAGCAAACATTTTTTTGAGAAATAAAAAAGGCCTAATCATTTTCAAAATGAAAGTTAAAACAGCTGCGAGGGTTTAATTGGGTCTGTGACCTTATTCCAGAGGCTTTATATTTACATGCACATATTTGTGTTTCTGCGGGCACTAAACCCAGATCTGTGTCAGATGTGTGCGCAAATATCAGATATGCAGTTTCTGCATGTAACCACAGTTTGCACTCGCTTATTTGCTGATATCAATGTTCAATTTACAGCAAATACACAGTACAGACCAAAAGTTTGGAAACATTACAATATTTAATGTTTTTGAAAGAAGTCTCTTATGCTCTTCAAATTCTGCATTTATTTGATCAAAAATGCAGAAAAAACAGTAATATTGTGAAATATTATTACAACTTAAAATAATAGTTTTCTATTTGAATATACTTTAAAAAAAAATAATTTATTCCTGTGATGCAAAGCTGAATTTTCAGCATCATTACTCCAGCCTTCAGTGTCACATGTAACATCCAGTCTATCACATGATCATTTAGAAATCATTCTAATATTCTGATTTATTATGAGTGTTGGAAACAGTTCTGCTGTCTAATATATTTGATGAATAAAAGGTTAAAAAGAACTGCATTTATTCAAAAAAAAAAAAAAAAAATTCTAATAATATATATTCTAATAATATATTTTCTTTACTATCACTTTTTATCAATTTAACACATCCTTGCTGAATAAAAGTATTGATTTTATTTAAAAAAAAAAAGAAAAAAAAAGACTGACCCCAAATTACTGACCAGTAGTGTATATTGTTATTACAAAATATTTATATTTTAAAAACATAGCTTCTTTTTTACTTTTTATTCATCAAAGTATCCTAAAAAAGTATCACATGTTCTGAAAAGATATTAAGCAGCAGAACTGTTTCCAACTTTGATAATGAATCATCATATTAGAATGATTTCTAAAGGATCATGTGATAATGATCCTAAAAATTCAGCTTTGCATCACAGAAATAAATGATAATTTAAAGTATAATAAATTTAAAAACAATTATTTTAAATTGTAATAATATATCAATAATATATATATATTTTTCTGTATTTTTGATCAAGTAAATGCAGGCTTGATGAGCAGAAGAAACTTCTTTCAAAAACATTAAAAATAGTAATGTTTCCAAACTTTTGGTCTGTACTGTAATTCAAATAAAAACTGCAGGACTGGCCATAAACACACAACAAAACACACATAATACAGACACTGTACAAACCATATGAAGTCAAGACAGACAAAAGGGAAAGTTGTATAAGATGTTGAGAAAGACATTACATTTTGAAAATGTTTGCACATTTTTTTTCTTTGGCAGTATGGACTGACTCAATGCACACAATAAGACCAGAAACATGTATAAACAGAGTTTTGAATTCATGCTGATACAGAATTTAAAATAATACACTGCACAAAATAATGCATATAAAATACAATATCCTGTCATTGTTTATAAGAAATGAATTATGAAAAGCATGCAGACTTTGAGTGGCAGAAATGTCTAGCACAGAAAATCCAAAAGATTACAAAGCAGCGTGATTAAGGCTCAGGGCAAGCATTCCTAAAAGTGCCTCACCTTTGTACGGCGAAAGCTTGCCTT
Organism: Cyprinus carpio; assembly: GCF_018340385.1. Lineage (NCBI taxonomy): Eukaryota > Metazoa > Chordata > Actinopteri > Cypriniformes > Cyprinidae > Cyprinus > Cyprinus carpio. Next base: position 6,854,524 of record NC_056585.1, read on the forward strand.
CCTCTTTGGCTTTGCCTGCCAACTCCAGGAAATCTTCAATGAGGTCCAGAGAAATGAGAGACTGGCTGAACACCAACCTGAGCACACAGGACATGTGACGTCACGTATTTGATCGTATGACACGGAAGACGATGAATTCTGAGCCGGAGGAAGAACTGTTTGCCAATCTGACAAAACTTAACTCACACTTTTTCTTCCAATTCTTCAGCCATGCGGAGGATCTCAAAAAGAAGCACCATTTTCCCAGAATGCTCCAGCACTTCAGAATCCGTCTCGGTCACAAACTCTTTGTACCAGTCAGGGGATGGGCTTCCAGGACCTGAGTTTGACACCCGGACTGAGGAAAACATAACAGATACACACTGTTGTGGCCATATTTGCAGAAGACTCGCACTGGAGGTATCAGATAAAAGTTTCATTCAGTGTCTCCTCTAGGATTTTGTCCAGCTGTGGTGGCAGGACTGTTTCCAATGGACCCAAGAATCATGTGCGCTCAAACTCAGAATTACATTTATTTTAACTAAAAAAGACAAGTAAACAGTAAATAAGAACAAATGAATAAATAAGTCACAATTGAAAGTAAAAGTACATTAAGTTTTCCAGGTAGGTAATATTTAGGCACAGAATTACTACTGAAACTGAACTGTTAAAAAAAATCAAAACAAAAAACAAATTCAACTGCAAAATAACACTGGATAGTCTGTACTGTATAATTAACTAGTAATGACATAAACTGACAGCAGATTTATTTAGGCTGCTAAAGAATTTAGGTAACCAAATAGTTCATGGTCCCCATTGACTTCCATAATATACTGTATATATACATATATATATATATATATCAAATAGTTCATGGTCCCCATTGTATATATAATATATATTATGTAATTGTAATATATATATATTTTTTTGTCTGTATTTTTTGATCAAATAAACAGTAGCAGACTTTCAAAAGTTTGTAAATGTTTCCCAAAACATTACTATTGTATATATTACAGGTTTCAAAAAAATGCATTTTTGAAAGAAGTCTCTTCTGCTCATGTCAAGCCTGCATTTACTTTGATCAAAAATACAGAAAAAAACAGGTAATATTGTTGAAATATTATTTACATACTTGAAAAACCCAAAATTCCTATCTCAAAATAATAGTTTTCTATTTGAATATGTTTTTAATACAAAAAAATAATTTAATTATGTCCTGTGATGCAAACTTGGGGTCGGGAATTTTCAGCACTCATTACTCCAGCCTTCAGCCTGTCACATGTAATGGATCCAGGATCTATCACTTATGATCATTTTGGAAATCACTTTCTAATATTCTGATTTTATTATGAGGTGTTGGAAACAGTTCTGCTGTAAACCATTAATATGGTTTTTGATGAATAAAAGGTGCTGAAAAAGAAACTGCATTTATTCAAATAGCATGAAGTGCGCCAAAATTTCTATAGCTATATACCCTGCCCTTGATTTTCTTTACTATCACTGACATGGGCACCCCCACTGACTGTGGGTCTTGCCCTGATCAATTTAACACATCCTTGCTGAATAAAAGTATTGATATTATTTTTTAATATGAAATGTGAAATTTTGTGAATAGTATTGATTGTTCACTTGGGTTGATCAGGCGCTTACAAAATATTTATATTTTAAAAACACGCCTTAGCTTCTTCTGCTGCTTTTTTTTTTTTTACTTTTTATTCATCAAAGTATCCTAAAAAAGTCTCACATGTTCTCCGGAAAAATCTATTAAGCAGCGTTTTTTTTGAACTGTTTCCCACTGAGGTGCTTTGATAATGAAACAGCCATATTAGAAATGATTTCTAAAGGATCATGCTTGATAATGATCCTTCAAAAATTCGGCTTTACCCATCACAGAAATGAAATGATAATTTAAAGTATAAGCTTTTAAATTAAAACAATTATTTTCAAATTGTAATAATATATCACGTTTAGAGAATTACATGATTTTTTCTGTATTTTTGATCATGAATAAATGCAGGCTTGATGAGCAGAAGAAACTTCTTTCAAAAACATTAAAAATAGTAATGTTTCCAAAACTTTTGGTCTGTACTGTGTATATATATATATATTATGGAAGTCAATGGGGACGATGAACTGTTTGGTTACCTACATTCTTCAAAATATCTTCTTTCATGCAGGTTTGGAACAACTTGAGTGTGATTAAATGATGACAGTCCATTTTTAGCCACTATTAGTAATAACAGCACTGCTTAACTCCTATCTGAAGAGATGATTTTGTCAGTAAGCTCAGTCATACCCTCCTCCACAGGCTCTGCTCTGTTGCGCCCCTCAGGGTTTCCTCCACGAGAGCTTGTGTTCCACTCCTTAATCACTTCCAGGTCATCGCTGTCGGACTTGTCTGAGCTCTGCTCTTTCCCTTTGCCTCGTTTCTTCTTTCTGTACGGGGAGCCAGATCAGTCATTATACAGGCAGCAGACAGGACGGATACCAAGGAGGAGTAAGGACTCATCTCAAACCTTTTGGGCTTCTCATCTTCAGAGGTCAAGCTCATGGAGGACTCCTCTGTCTCTGAGGCTATGAACTCCTCCATGCTGTCCTCGTCGAAGTATCCCTGTAAGCATGGACGGGGAAAAAGCAGTAAAGCAGCTGCAACTGTAATCATTTAAAGGGCTAATTCAACCAAAAATGTAAATTCTGTCATTGTTTAAATTTATGCATTTAGCAGACGCTTTTATCCAAAGCGAATTACAGTGCATTCAGGCTATCAATTTTTACCTATCATGTGTTCCCGGGGAATCGAACCCCCAACCTTGTGCTTGTTTACACAATGCTCTACCACTTGAGCTACAGGAACACAAACTACAGTTTACTCAAACTCATGTCATTCCAAACCTGTGTGACTTTGTTTAATCTTCACAACACAAATCAAGATATTTTTCAATGAAACCTCCATTGAAAGTCCAGCTAACCAAAACGTAGAACATCCAGAAAGGTTGTAAAAGCTTTGTAAAATAAATCCATATGATTTGAGCGGTTTAATGCACGCATTGTGAAGAGCTTAATATGATAAACCGATTTAATTTAGGCTTTTATGCACACAAAGATATAGCACATCACACGTTTGTATATTTACCAAATGTGAAGTGCTCTATGTATGCGTGTCAATCATTACGAATAGATTAAATGTAGGCTTTTATTTAAAATCATATTGTGTCTCTTTTCATATGGATCCGTTTTAGGATAGATTTATGACCATTTTGGATCTTTTGGTTACTGGACTCTGATGGGGTAGATTTATGTCTGTTTTTTTGTATTTCACAGAAAGTCTTCTGGGCTATCTTTGGACGGTGAGTAGATGACAGTTTTCATGTTGGGTGAACTGTCTCTTTAAATGATCTAATGGATTGTCTGGTTTTAACATAAACCTGGGATAGATAATGTGAACCTGAGAATGTACAAAAGTGCTTCTTTGGCAACTTAAGAACATCATTTGGCTCCCTAGTCATTTTTTTTTTTTTTTTGGATCTGGCGTCCTGTATGTGCACAGAAAGCGATGACTCCAGGCAAAGTTTCCCCTCAAGTAAATTCCCCCGGGGTTGTGTTTTCAGAGAAGTCTGCAGTGCGCTGTCTTTATTCCCTCACCTTGTTTTCTTTACTGATATAGTCCAGCTGGAGGCACCACGGATGGGTCCAGATTCTGCTGAGCATCTGGAAATCCTGGAAGAGTTTGGTCCCGGCGCGGCCTCTTCCACTTTCCAAGGCAGAACCGACACCTGTTCAGAGGGAGACGTTTAGCGCCTGACGCTGGCACGGTTTCTAGCCCAGCGTGCCAGAGCACGGCGCACCGCAGCACCCTAAATCCTGAATTCAGATTAGCCCAGAGGATTAAGTGAGCAGGTAAACAAGCTCTCAGCACTGTGAGAGGCTCACGCTGCCCGTTTTCACACTGATACTTAGAGAAGCAAAGCAAATAAATCTTCCACTCAAAAAAAAAAAAGGGAAAAAAAGAAAGGCTTTGATACAAACATCTTAAAACTGCTGTGTGCCATTTCTGCAATTCACCAAGCGGATTTGCCAAACAAATGACTGGCTATGTTTAAAAAGAAACACTAGAATATAGCACAGTGCCTGACCCATTAGTGACTAATACTGGAGTATTTGAAGCAATCATATCCCTTTTAAACATCTCTTTTTCAAAAACACCAATGTTATGTTATTAATAATCTAACCACTTAGATTGTTCTTATCCTAATACCAGGTAGAAACAGGGCCAGGGTATAGTCATCGCTGCACACAAAGCTGGGATAGAATTAGTATACGACAGCAGCATAGCTGGGATAGTTCTTGAACAACAACAACAACAAAAAAGTCACAGCAGCTTTAACACAGTCTAAAATGCTAAAAGCGAGTTCACCTAAATGTAGGGGTGTAATGATTCATCGATATGGATCGATACATCGATACGATGTCTGACGATACGATGCATCGATGCCACACGTAAAATATCGATATCTGTAATATAAATAGGCACCTTATCTGGCACTTTCCACATTTTCACCGCCAACGCGTGCATTCTCGCTCAAACTCAGGGATCAGGACTCGGTATGAGGACTGCTCAAAGGCACACGATGCTCGGGATTTTTTTGTGGAACAGTTGAGCGCTGTGTGAGAAGTTTTCAGCGCACACATCTGAAGCGTGTGCACACAGACAGCTGCACCGCGCGAATACTAAATTGAGCTCTTACACTTTTTTTTGTGCATGGATGAATAAATACAGACAAAATTACATCAAAATGAGCGCTTTGGCGAATTTCATAGTAAACACAGTCGTTTAGTCAAATGTCTTAACGTAAACAGTTCAGAAAGAAAAGGCATGTGTATATTAAATCCGTGCTTGGTTCTTAAAGTGAAAGTAAACTAATAATAAATCTAATGCTGTCAAAGTGCTCACTGCTCCTGACTAAATAACTTTTGTAACATCAAAAATGATTAATCTATATTTAATTTATACAGTGAAGACTATGCAGTTGTTTTACATTTGATTACTACATTACCGTACCATACCTTAAAATGTATTTTAGACTGAGCTGAAACGCAACCTGAAAAGAAGTTTATTGAACTTGTCTTTGTTGTATTGTATTTATTTTCTGCTATTGCTCATAATTTGGTTACCTGTAGAAAAGATTTTTAGCACTGAGCCCATAGTAGCAGCCAGAATTGTTTTTCCAATTATTTATTTTCTGTATTATAAAAAAAAAAAAAATGTGTAGGCCTATTTTTTTTGTTGTGAATGTCCCAACTGAGGTACACAATGTGAAAATTTCAGATAAATGTTCTTGTTATAAATTTTGGTTGCATTTGTGAGTTAATAAAAATGTAGATGGTTGTTTAAAATAGATGTATAATATCAAAATATCGATCTATATACTTCTGTATCAAATCGTATCGTAATCTTATTGTAGAATTTTTTGAGGTATCGGCAAATATCGTATCGCTGGGTATGAGAATCGATATCGAATCGTATCGTGATGAACCATCCGATTTACACCCCTACCTAAATGCAGCATGAAATTGGATCAGGGTTTAGGTAAAGCAGGCCACCAGGACAAAAGCACAAGCATTAAGGCAAAGACAGTGTCTGGCTGGTGGTCTCTGGGGGTCTGCAGCACAGTCACAACAGCAGCGCAGTAGCACAGCAGCGAGCTCTGAGGAAGGCCGGTCTAATGAGCCTCTGGCTGGGAAATTCTCCCAAAGCTCTTCATTAGACAAGGACATGGGAATTGGTTGAGATCGCCCCGTGGCCTGGTGCCAGCTGCCATTCATCCTCTCCCAGCTGCGGAGCTGCTGCAGAACAACCGCGGCCGGAGCTATAACACCACTAAACCACTTAACTGAAAAAAAATCAGAGCTGGGGGGGAAAGGCTGGTTTCGACTCAGACTGACTGATTGTATGACATACATTTGACAATTAACACTCAACATGACAAAGCGTTTAATAACTTAATAACGTAATTTATTCCTGAGTGAAACTGAACATTCAGTACAAACCTGATGTAAAGTGAGATGGATTTTATCAAAACTTGTAAAACTGTGCTGAGATACAATTATTTTATTTTTTTTTTATTTTTTTTTGTTATTTGTTAGTTGGTGTTTGTTAGATCTGATGAGTTCGTTGTGGTTATAATTATGGAAAATGTTTCTGTAACAACAAAGAGCAAATGTGAAATAAGCAGAAGTGTGTAGTGTGATGTAGAGTTGTACCTGTAAAGTGATCCAGGTAGTATCTGTAGAGCTTGCACTGAATGGGTGATAACCGAACCGCTAACACATACTCGTGCTTTGGTGGCAAGAATTTTGTAAGGGCAGTGTAGTCTCTTCTCTGCGGAAAACAACCATATTTACAAGACTGTTAGTTACAAACAAGCACTGAATATTTCACTCATTTATGGATGTGTTTTATGCAAAATCACGACTTGACAAATAAATCTACAACATTCAAACTTCGATTGGCTGTGGTCTTTCGGCTTACTTGGACGCATCCTGCCAGCATCTCGTAGAGGATGTGCGCGCGCTTCTTCATGACTCGGACATCAACGAGCGTGGAGTCCGCGCACTGGCCGTTCTGGATGGGGTTGATGAAGCGGTTTCTGAACTCCTTCACTGATCCCAGCAGGTTCTCCTTGATGAAGTTCACCATACAGTGATCTGAGGGGAGAAAATGACACTTTCACTTGATTTAGTTTCCACGTCAATGGCACAACCACGAACTGCCATAGACTACCTGAAGCATGATGGACCTTTAATACTCCAGATCTGATTGAAATCTGACTCTGGGAGTCAAGAAGCACTAAATGTTTAGAACCATCTGGAGGTTAGTTTTTTTTCTCAATTTAATTAAAAAAAATTAATAACCATATTGGCCACTCACACTCTATCAGGTTGTTCTGCAGCGGAGTTCCTGTCAGCACCACTCGCCTACGAGTCTTGATGGAGTTCATGGCTTTAGAGACAGCGGACGCTTCATTCTTCAGCACATGACCCTCATCACAGATGACAAAATCCGGACCTGTGCATCAAAACATTATACATTCAGTTCATTTCCATCATGTGGATGTGTGCAGGGCTGACATGAAGTGTATACGGGTATATACCAGTAATTAGGAATGTAACGATTAACCGTGAGCCGGTTGAAAATCAATTCAAATGTGTGACGATTTCAAATCGGTTGAGATGCTAAACAATCGTGATTCAATTAGTGGCAAGAGTTTATATGAATGTATGTCTGATGGGAACTTACTGTCTTTAGAAAGGTTCAGATGTTATTTTTTCTTTTTATCTTGCCTCTGTATAATGCATATTAAAGTTCATAAGTGCAGCGCTGCTTTGTTTACGGCGGAAACCAAGGAACCGCTTTAAGCTCCACCTGCTGGCTGAAAGTGAATCTGCGTCTCGTTCAGCTCGTCTGCCGTTTCTGTTTCATGCAGATATTTTTTATGTATAGTTTCACAAAACTGAAGTTAAATCATTGTTTTTGCTTCAAATGTCTAAATTGTACAATCTAATTTAGATTAAAAACTGCTCATGTTGCAAGTATGCAGCATCTTTGTTTGGATCATGATTAAAATGCAGTGGTTGCCTATAATTGTAAATGGAAAGAGAACAGACAAAACCTTATTTTGTTTATATAAAGATATTTATTTTATTTGTTACTTAATTGATTTGGGTCTTGTTTAAAAATTTCAATTTAGTTTTGATATTTACATTTTGTTATTTAGCAGACTTTTTTTTTTATCCAAAGCGACTTACAAATGAGGAGAACAGAAGCAATCAAAACCAACAAAAGAGCAATAATATGCAAGTGCTATATTAGTATATTATTATAGTGTTATATTTTAATTTCACAAAGATACATGCAGCATTTTGTCCAAGCAATAATAAAAGGACACATTTAATTTATAATTTGTCTTAAATCTCGAATATAATGAATTGAATCATGAGTTGAGTAAATTGTTACATCCCTAACGGTAATAAAAAGGTATCGTGATACCTTGCTTACAAAATCGGTATGATTCCTCATTTTACTAGTACTTGTACTTGAAGAATTTCCTGAGCTGCATCAATGTGCAGCAGGACTTCTGAAAGATCTCTTTCAAGAGTTATTGCGCTTTAATGGTCAAATACATACACAATTATGTTAAAATGTCCATCTTGGCTAATGACTCAAGTGAATGTAAACAGCTGAGAAAGAGAACGCAAGTGTATCAATATATTTGATCCGTGCAGCTCTTAAAGTGACAGCAGTCTAATATTCTTGCTCCTGTCTGTATCTATTAATCAAGCAACAAAAGAAAACACAGAAAACCACTCACTTATCTTGACTGACTAACTTTACTAGCTTTAATAAGGATCAGTGTAGGAATGTTTAATTCATAGAGTGAAGACTATGTAGTGCTTTATAGTTTTTATTTTTTTATTTTGATGATTCAATTTCTGTATTATCTCTTACTTGAATGCTTCTGTTAAATAGACCTACTATTCATTTTTAGAAAAAATAATAAATAAAAGAATTAACTATAAGTTCCATGTGGTTCATCTATTATTCAATGACTTTTCCTGTTGTTTTAGATTTTTGTGTTGGTATCGGTTCAGTAGTAGTATCAAGATATTTTAGTCAGGTATTGTATCGAAGTCAAAATTTTGGTATCGTGACAACTACTTCTGACTAACACATTTACAACTAAAGCTGCAAGCAGCGTTGAAAGGGGCCGCAAAAATACCCTATCATACACAGCCCTATTTACAATAGTTTTCCAATTTTAATAAATAAATATATATATATATATGGGTCAAAGACGAAAAAGTGTTTAAGCATAAAAAAAGGTGTAATACTGCTTTAATCTGTTGTAGTTTCCCCCCCCCCCCAAAAAAATGCAAAAAGTTTTCTGTTTTATTTAATTGCAATTTTGTTTTGTTTTTCTGATCAAAAAAATAAATATCATACATTTGTCCCTGATTTACAGAAGACACCCAGTAAAATGTCATTCAGTTGTAACAATCTTGTCAGGCATATTTACAACAAAAATCAATTTTATGACACATTAAAAGACTAATTGCTTTCACCCCAAATACTAATGAGTTGTAATTTTACATTTTTAAACAGCCACTATCCTAGGTTTTGCCCATTTGTCAGTAAGAATTTTTTACTAATTTACAATAAAGTTAGTATGCTCCATTATTCTTTTATAATATTACACGTCAGAATATATTTGTACTGGCTGCACAATCTAACATTATTTCAACCAAATTTTGGAAAAAAACTTATTTGAAACCTTAAAAGTAGACATTTTACTTACATTTAATGTGCTTTCTATGAACACAAAATCACTTTTGTACATTTCTTTTGATGCGGCCATCTTACCGTCTTTGACCCACATACATATATATATATTTTAGGGCTGCATGATTTGGGAAAAGAGTCTAATTGCAATTTTTCTGGTTAAAATAGCCATTTGCGATTTAAAGTTAAAGCGATTTAACATATTAACAAAAAAATAGCAATATAATAATTAGATAAAAATCAATAAGATAATAACATTACTAATTTGATCTTACTGAAAAGTACTGTTTAACAGAAAACTGCAGAGTTCCTTGTTAACATAAAGGCCTATAACTGTACATCACATGATACTGTTATGATAAAAACTTTGACAATAATTTCTTAATTTTTATCAGGAGGTATGTACAAATTAAAAATGCAGTCCATGTCTTTGATATGAAATATGAGCCTTTTATACATCCACTATAGGGAAAGAAAAAAAAAACCTCCTGTACTTATATACACTGGAAAAACACATAGATTATCATATGTTTACTTAAAAGTATTATTTTTTCTATGCATGCCTAAAATAGGACTGAGTGCACATTACGGAGTGCTAAACACACATTTCATTCACACAATATGCTAGAAATGTATGAACTGTTTAAACATGAAGACAATAAACCTTCAATATATGGTTTATCTGCGTTCTTCATGCCATCTCGGGTATTTTCATAATAATAACGAAAATGTATGTAATACAATGCTAATCGACGGTAAGATTATATTTTGTGCCTCGTTCTATAACAATAAGCCACATCAGATCAGAAAACGAAGTTATTTCAAAACACTCGACGTTTTGATGTTTCGGAGTGAAATCAGGTTATAATGTTCTCAACAACAGGTTTATAAACGCTTCTCATTAAGTTTGAGATGCAGTGTATTTTGCTAATGCAGTAAGTTCACCTGGATCAACTAGTGTTTTCTGAAAGATTTCTTTCAGCTTCTTGCTCTTGATGTTTCGTCCTTGCGTGAGGTTGCGGTACATCTCATAGCCTATGATCATGACGCCGCCATCCTCCTGCCAGCGCTGTAAAGCGTACGCTCTCTCCTGAGGCCTCTTCACTGTGGCCAGCTCTATCACCTGAAACACAAGTCAGATTAAACGTCAACAACTCGAAAGGAATGTGCTCCAGTTTACATATACGTTTCTTAAAAGTGCACCAACAAAACTCCTTAATTAAAACTTTTCCCCCATTTTAATTCTCTGAAGTACACACATTACATACAATATGGGCACTTCAAAATAAATGTGTACTTATTTGTTACTTTATTAGTTTCAAACGGACCCTTGTGAATAATTGATGGTAATGAGTAATGGGAAGATCTACGAGATACAATAGCAAATCTCTACCTCTAAACTCTCCTCATCCTCCAGGCCTTCTTGCCACTTCTCAAACTCGTTGAGCCAGTTGAGCACAGTGTTGAGAGGACACACCACCAGAGCTGTGCTGAAGTTCAGCTTCTCACACAGCAGCAAAGTGTGGAGAAACGTCACCACCTGCAGGACGACAAGAGAACAGCAGAGTCAAACACTACCCATCTCCTTCTACACATATTATTATTATTGTTATTATCATTTATTCATTTAAGTTGGATGGTTTTTTTTTGCTAGATGCATTGGGTGGGCCAGAATACAGCCAGAGCCAGAAGACTTCTCCACCTTCTTCACCGACTCACAGCAGCAGTCCCACATGAACTGCACTCCTGCAAACAGAAAACACACCAAACCATCACTTAGCATCTGGGTTCTTCCGTGTGTCCTCCATTTAGAAAAGGACATGGCTATGATGACCTAAAAAATGCATGAAAAATGAGAAAGACAAAACGACAAAATCATCATCAAACATCAATTTCTGGGTATAAGAGCCATGAAGATTTGTTTAGATTTAGTGACATTTTGATGTCATTTTTGGCCCATGTAGCCTTAGCTGCATCGGCAAGAAAAGCAGTTTTAAAAGATATTTTATGTTGAATGAAACTGGTCCCATTTTGATTTGATGACGACTTTAAAAATTGATTTACTTCAGGCAACCCTTTTCATTGACATCGTATGAGCCACAAATACTGAACTGTTGCTCAACCCAAAGCATAAAAAAAATAAACGTGACATCTTTTTTTTTTCTCCCTGGTACTTAAAAAAACAAACAAAATAAGCCATATAAGGAGTGGCGACTGCGGACTCACCATCCACCTGATGGGGTTTGAGTTTGGTCACCAGGTTCCTGTGAACCTGCACTAATGGTTCCTTGGTCTCCTCGTCCTCATCCAGCACCAGCTTTGTGGTGATGGGACACGTGACCTGCGATGACTCCTCCACCACGATAGTCTGAAACCAAAGAGTACCAACTGAGTTTTCTCTGCAAAATGCCAACTATGATTCTGCAGAACAGTTTCACTATGCTGAGCCCTAAACATCTGCATCTTCAGTTTGTACCTCTCGCAGTTTTTCCCTCAGCCGCTCCCTCTCAGCAATGCGCTTCCGCCTCTCCTCTTCCTCCTTCAGCGCATCCCGGGTCTCCGTCCGCAGTCGGTCATCTTTAATGATCTTGCGGATCTTCTTGCGACCTTTGGGTGTTCCTTTCTCATCCTCTTCATCTTCTCCATCCTCTTCCCCTCCACTCTGGAGAACAGAAAAACCAAACACACTTCATATCAACGGTTCTTGTATTATTTTGCTGAAACAGATCTGTACTGTACGGTACCTTGCCACTGGACGAAGAGTCTTGAACCTTAATGCGACGTCGTTTCTTCTTCTCTTTCTGGTAACTTCTCTCACCGTCCTTGCCAGCTTTATTGGACGACCTGCAAGTGTTACCACAACATGTTCCATAAGAGCTGATTCCCCATCGAGGAGTAATTCATTCGTTGTAAAAATGCATTAATCCATAACCTCTAATAATGAAGCAGAAGATGTGGCTAATGCCATTTTTTGATTGGCACAAATAATTGTAAACTAAACACTTAATACATACACTAATTTTTTTGAACAGAGTCTCTTCTGCTCACCAAGGCTGCATTTATTTGATCAAAAATATAATAACTGCAATACTGTCAAAATGCATTACAATTTAAAATAACTGTTTTCTATTGTAATATATATTTAAATACAATTTATTTTTCTAATGTCAAAGCTATTTTTTCAGCATCAAGTCCGGCCTCCCTCATATATGTGACCCTGGACCCCAAAACCAGTCAGTCTCGACAGACGAAAGAAGGCGGAGCGTCAGTGCACGCTTCCTATGACATAATCGTCACAGACCAATGGCAGTACAAAAGGTGTTTTGCAGCCAGAAATAATCGCTTTGCAAAGCAAAAGCAAAAGTTTGCTTTGGCATGCCGTTTCAAACTCCCAAAACAAACACAAAAACGAACTTCGTTTTGGCAGGATTTTGTTTGAAATCACGTCACATCAGTTCGTACTTCGATTTCGCTAAAAGTATATCGGGGCCTTTAACCTGTTAACCAGCACCCCCCATTATGGGACTTACCTGAAAATGCCCTACCTAACTTAAAATTGCAACAGTTCCTGACTTCAGTGTGCTACACACACAATTTTGGTGTCTTTGGAAAGAAGACCCGTTGGGCTTTACTATCAATCATCCAGAGTTGATAATGCTCAAAAAGATAAAAAGTTATAGACACTGAAGTGCCTTGAAAAAAAATTATTTCATATAAAAATACACTAAATCAGTCCTGGAGCAATCCAGAAAAGTAATGGGTTGAAAGTCAGATGTCACATGAGTTTCTATTTCAAATCTGAAGATGATACCACAAAAAATTTGATTCCTGCCACCACTTTTCTGTCTAGATTATGTCTAGTCCACAATCCCCCTGGTATCTGGTACATAACTGCGTTTTGTTTATGCATGTTTTGATGTGTACTGCTTACACAAATTTAGAAAATACATTCCTTATAAACTTTCCATTGAAAAACAGTGATCTGTCGCCGATGCTTGAGGCTTAGACCGGGGTCTCAAACCCTGCTCCTGGAGAGCTACTGTCCTGCAGATTTCAGCTCCAACCCCAATCAAACACACCTGAACCAGCTAATCAAGGTGTTCAGGGCTACTTGATCATTACAGACAGGTGCGTTGGAGCAGGGTTGGAACTGAAGTCTGCAGGATGGTAGCTCTCCAGGAGATGATATATAGTTAGTAATGATTAATTTTGTCCTCTTTCATTTAATCTATTCGTAAACATAGACTCATGCAAACAAAGAGGGTTCAGTGCGCTGGCATCCAGGTGCAGGTTATCAGGTTAAACAATGCCCATGAGGTGGCCAAACCTCTGGTACTATGTGCCCTCAAACCTTCTTGAGTACTAAGACCCATGCTAATATTATCCAATATAATAGCTTACACTACCCAGTGGGGCAGGCACTGACGAGAAATAGGTTTACCCTTATGAGAATCAGCCCATGAGACAACTAACTGATTACTTCTTAATCCCTTCGTCCTGTCCACATAATGACGCAACACACGGTCAGGGCACAATCAATGAAACCGCTCCTCTTCCGATGAGGAAAAAGGCAGCAGATGACAAGCCAGTAAATCCACCTCTCTACAGGCCAAAGCTGACTCACTCACTTTAGGCACAAAGGGTGGATAAGTTTTAGGAGTCATTTGCAAGAAATCCAGAGCAAATGGCACACAGGTTTTATGAACCGACATAGCATGAAATTCACCAACTCGTTTACTTATAGTATTTCTGTCAATCCCCACATGGCATGCAGAAATTGAGACAAGATGAACCTTAATGGTAGAGAGGGCTCTTGAAGAAAACATAAAACCTCTGCCACTGAACATTGAAAAAGAACAATTTGCCTTTGCGCACACCATAGCTCAAACATATCTGATTTCCCATCTTATGCAGAGATAGCCGCTCTCGCATTCTCAATTACCCTTGGAGGTGAACCCGTAACACTTACATTCAACCTCTCACGGGCCAGGTCCAAAAAGCTACTTTGTCCGGTGCCAGGTGAAAAATCTCTCCGTAACAGGAGGTCCCTACACAACGGGAGAGGACAGGGCTGATTGCATCGGAGCTGGATTATCCCCATCAGCCACAGTTTCCCTGGCCAGTTCAGAGCAATCAGTATTGCTGAGTGACCATCAGGAAATGAGTAAAGCTGTACGTTTGCCTTTTGCTATTCACCCCAACCTGTTAGCAATGTATCCGTTGTTACTACTTTTCTCAGAAAAATTGCTCGCAAAAAAAAAAAAGTGGGATCTAAGGACATACACGCTGTGCCGCTTCCCAGTACTGAAACTCTCTCGTTCGCAACAGTCCCAGTGGGATGACAGACACTGCCGAGACAATCAGCCCTAGAAGACATAAACCTAGTCTGAATGGGACTTTTTTCCCCCTCTCTGGTAAAGGGAAAGACCACAAGAAATTGACGATGCACTCCTCTGATAGAAACGCTTGATACAGGTCTGAATTCAGCCTGATACCCAGGTGAATTATTTAATAGTAGTGCAAAACAAGTAAAGAAAGTGCATTCTGTCAACTATTTTAGTGCATGCAATTCACAACATTGTGCAACTGGGGGAAAGAATTAAACTGGGATAAGTATTTTTTTTACAGGTTTTTAGCTAAGGACTCAAGTCTTTCTACTGTCTCTGGTTTTAGAGAAGCTCTGCGGCATAAAAATATGTTCCCACTGCCACTAAAAACCCTCTCAGATGGGGAGCTAGTTGCTTAAGCATATAGGTATTTTATATCTTATATATATATATATATATATATATATATATATATATATATATATATATATATATATATATATATATATATATATATATATATATATATATATATATATATGCTGTATATAAAAATTAATACCAAAGACTTATACACTCTCTCTGTCTATATTACAAAAACTGGTAAAACAAATGAAAAATATTATAACAGTGACACTTCTAATAGTAATTCCACATTGCCATAGCCTATGTTTCTCTATTCACACAACAGCGATTGAGTAAGTGCTGTGCTGACCACAATCGCAATCAATACAGTCGAGATCTCATGATGACAGAACCCAGCTGAATGATGCTTTCATTTAGATCACTAAACTCCAGCTTGTTTGTTTTTCAGATCATCTGTGATGGCGCTTCCGCAATGAAGAGTGAGTGTGTGCACATGGTTGCCAGATTGCTTAAAATAAGCAAAACACCAGGAAGAAAATTTATATATGAAACAGCGAAGCGCTGATTTAAACTCTTGATATCTGGCAACCGCACTCATGAAAGCTCGCGTAGTAGAGGCGTGTAGAGCAGTCTGCAGTACAATTTTACATTTTTGGACGTTCGATGCATTCTTTTTGGAAAGTATGCTTGAATTTGAAATATTTGATAATCACGATATTTTCAAATTTTACATTGTTGTCAAAATTAATGCAATATTATTGCTAATATTCTGTATATCGCCCAGCCCTAGTAGATGTAAATGTCCTTCAGATCTACTGATGTAAACCAGTCTCCAGGAGGAATAACACTGTATAATGTTTTTATTATGAGCATTTTGAACTTGTACTTTCTGTGGTGTTTGTTGAGGTTCCACAAATCTAGAATGGGATGGAGCCAACACTCCAAAAAGAGAACGTACTTCCTTTGAACATTTAGCTTGAATCACACCCTGACACTTCTTTTCTAGAGGGGGGAACAAGACTACTGAGCTGTGCAGAGTGGTGTAACAGAGATTCCGTGACTGCTGTAACCTTTCTTTTGATTTGAAAACAGACCACAGTTTAGGTATTTTTGTTTTGAAAACAGACCACAGTTTGGGTAGTGAGTGTATTTACATTATGAATGTGTTTTAAGCGTTTTTTATATTTTCAGAAATAATATAAAATAACAGAAATGCTAAATACTTCTTAGAAAAAATGTAGACAAAGTTTTAGAGTTTAAACATTAAAGGTGATATATCATGAAAATCTGACTTTTTCCGTGTTTAAGTGCTATAATCGGGTTATAATTTGGTAAGCCCTTCTCTGCAAACATATGAAAAAACAAGCGCTTCAGTTTTTGCTCCCCCCTGTGATGTAGAAAGGGGGTCTTATTAAAATATTACTGCCACTCAATATGCACTTTTCCAACCATGGTGCCACCTTTGTGCTTTTGCAAGTGAAAACAATGTACTAGTAACAATGTACGAGCAAAACGCTAACTGTTCTGGCTGTGCAGACGAGCACAGAACACTATTTAGGAGTCCCAGCCTCAAAGGAGACAAGAGAGCAGTGGATTTATTGATTTTATTTCTGTATATTACGCTGCTGCCACACAGATCTAATATAAACATGCAATTTCTTTCAGTCATAACCGACTGTGTTAGTGACTGATATCTTCATATCGCCCAGCCCTATTTCTAACATTAACTTGTGTGTACTTGAGAGTTAAAGTGCAATCAGACATGAAAGAGCACTGAGTTTAGTATGCATGTTTTTTGTGATATATTTTTTTTTTGAGGTTAGATTTATCTATATCAGAAGTTTAAACTGATATGGCTTTAAAATGCATGATTTCAGCACCACAGACATGATAACCAAAACCAAATAGATGTTTTGTTTTGGCAGAGTATCTGAGGCACAAGCTGTAAAGGCTCCACCCTATTCTGGAAAAGGGTGTGGGGAGCAGCAGCTCATTTGCATTTAAAGATACAGGCACGAAAACGGCGTGTTTCTGCTTGCACTCAAAATAGGCATTTTCTAAATGCCATAATAAATGATCCGTGGGGTATTTTGAGCTGAAACTTCACAGACACATTCTGGGCACACCTGAGACTTATATTACATATTGTAAAAAGGGGCATAATTGGTGCCCTTTAAATTCAGAAGACTGTGTCCACTCAAAAAGTCATGTTCATTCAAAATAAAACAATTCCAAGAGGGGTTCTTGCACCATTGGTGTTCAGGCCCTAATGACAAAGTATAACAGCAGAAGGCTATTATTAATGGTAAATATTTTGTAAAAACACAGAAAATAGCAGATTTCAGCCTGTCACCATCATACAAACAAGAAATATCAAACATACAGTAGTAGTTCTTTACAGGTTTTGGCATTCCACTGCACTGCTTTTCCATTGTTTTTTTTTGTGTGTGTGTGTGTGTGTGTAAACATGCACTTTATTGATGTGTTTGACTGTTGCAAACCTGTTTGACAGGATCTCACATATGAAACAGCATTCTAAACGCACGGTGCTCAAGTTCAACTCGTGTCAAAGTTCAACGTCTCATAGCCTTGCGTTTTTCCCATTCCACTGCCTGTCCCTCATACTTTTCAATCCAAAAACACATTCTGTGTGAATACATGCTTTGGATTTGCGATATGTTCTACATTACAGTCCTTCATAATGTGTGTTACACATGAGCAGTTAATCAGGCAAGCCATCATGCCGTCAGGTCATTGTTTTTCTCTTAACTGTTTTCACTGGTATTATTGGCAATGTGTCTAATTGTAACATTTGCTAATGTTTTTATTCAAACTGTGATTCAGCAATTATAAATAAATTAAATTGTGGCAAACATTACATTCAAATTAATCGATAAAAATCAAAGAAAAAAAAAAAAAGGAAAAAAATGCAAAGTCCCAAGTGTAATGTGCACTCTAGCATCATGGTGCACTCTTACCGTGTTTTGCGTTTACTGCTCTTTTCTTCATCCTCGTCTTCACTCACAGCCTCGCTGAGCGCTGACGCATCACTGGAGCCCGAGAGCGACTGCTCAAAGTCAGAGTCTGCCGAATCATCGCTGCCCACTACACAAACACACATCAATAAATCCAGTAAACACTTCAGCTCATTCACTGGACTCACATGTGCGGCTTTTGTTTAGACTTGACACCGACCTTTCCGCCTGCCTCTCTTTTTGGTTTCTTTCTTTTTTTTGACCGTGGTCTCGTCATCAGAGTCTCCCTCGCTTAGAGTCAACTTCTTCCTCAACAAACGGTGCTTGCGTCCACCTTTCTTCACGTCAACATCTGAGCCAGAGTCTGAAGTTTCATCCTCCTCCTCTGCAGGAAACATCAATGCATTATTCATGACAAAAACACTTCTGCATTAAACTGGATTAAATCTGAATTTAGGGCTGGGTGGTATATAAAGTTTGTACGATATATAATTATTATTTTTTTTTATAAACAATATGGAATGAGGCAATACCATTTATATCGATATAGAGTAGTTTGACACGAGCGCAACTGAAAAATAGTGGAGCTGTTGCAGGGAAAGTGCATAATCTAATTTGTCCTAAACATGAGACATGCCTATATTCATGGTTTTAAAATAACTGGTAAGATACAGTTAGCATGTATAGTTTAAAGTGGTTGCCCCGTCAGATACTCTGACATACATGTGCTGCTGACTAGGGTTGGGAACTCAGAACCAGTTCTGCTTTTTAAAAAGAACCGGAACCGTGAGCAATTTCTAAGTTTCGGTTCCGAAAGTGGTTCTGGTGCGACACGTGGCCAAGCGCTGTGAGCAGCCTTGGCGTTTCCCGTAAAGGATGTCACAAACCAAATAACAGAAAAGCCGCCCTGCCTCTTTAATTACTGAGCACATTGTTTCCAATGACACGCACTCCACAGAGTCTTTAACTGCCGAACACGTTTTCCACAACTGTACACGCACTCGCCCCTTTAATAACTGTGCACATCATTTTGTCTGACTGTACATGTACCAGCAGCGTGCAGCACCTGCCGCCACTAAATTACATTTGTCCCATAATGTCATTAATATACATACTGACTTCAGCTTGGACCACTAAAGTGTGAGGGTTAGATTATTTAGTGTACAGGTGGAAAAATGTGGAAAGCACTCATTGCAACACATCATCTCCTAACTGTATTATTATTTGTAAAATAGGGGCTTTATGGAGTGTGTGTCTACATGGTTATAAGTATAACAGTTTATATTTCATTAATTTAGGGAAATGAACAAGTGTCTCAGCCCTCAAGGGACTGTTTGGCCAACCTTATTCCTGCTTGAAAAGCAAAATGTTATTGATAGTGTAAAAAAAATCAACTTTGAAGCACATGCTGATTGATGGACTAGCATTACTCAACATTACATTCAATAAAGGTAAAATAGTAAAAAAAAAAAAACATAATAGTTCATTTAAATGGAACCAGAATCGGAACCAGAAAATTTCTAATACCCAAACCTACTTATGAAGATCTGTGTACTGTAATATATGTTGAATTTTGACATTGCCAACCTTTAAATTAAGTTGACAGTAAATAATAAACAGTATTGAGCATTGAGTAGTTGAGTATTGTGCATTTTTCCTTACCACTATTTTTTTAATAGTTGTTTAATGATTTTAAATGGAACCGAAACCGTTAGGCAGAACCGGAACCAGGAAATTTCTAACGATTCCCAACCCTACTGCTGACAGAGTGTGTTTAAGATGTGCTGTTTTCCTCTGTGCATAACTTACATTTCACAGGTTCATTCTCCATCTGTAAATGTTAGTAAGTCATGGAAATATTTCCATTTTGCTGTCAGGAGTAGATGAGCCTTCTGCACGCGATTCTCCGCTAAACTTCACAGACTTCAGCGAACCAGCACCACCGCGCTCATGCACGCCAAACACACGGCACGCAATAATTCTGACTAAAATATTTTTTGCTAATATATTTGTAGTTAGACAATAAATGTGTCATGCAGAATTTTAAACCTACAAGTAAGAGTATTTTTATGATGGCACTGTAAATGAGGTAATCAAAATAGCCTAATACAATTAGTTTGTGCTTTTCATTTTTAATTTAGTGAATTGCGTTGTGTTTAATGTCACAATATTATAATGTAATGTGATTTTAACCCTTTTCGCACATTACATGTAGCACAGTCTACATGTTTACATTCACTTTCTTTGGTTTTCATAGACTTTATTTATAGACATTGTTTTATTTGTTGGACGGGATTGGGTGTGAAAGGAGTAGAAGAAGAAGAAGAAAAATTTTTTTTTTTTTTTAAATATAAAAATAGAGATATATATTATATATTGTAGTTATTCAAAAAAAAAATAAAATGCAGAGATATGATCTGGCCATATCGTCCAGTCCTATCTGAACTAACTCTCACCACTTTCGTCTTGCTTCTTAGCACCATTTTTTCCTTTCTTTGGTGAATCCCCGTCCTCTTTGTCTGCGTTTTCATCATCAGATGAACTGTCAGCTCCAGATGAATAGTTGGCTTTGATCTGCGCCAGAAGCATCCTCTTGGCAATTCTTTCAGAAGAGACAGAAACGAAATTTGTCCAGAAGTCCAGAATAATACATCTTATTACTTAAACTTGTGATTTTCCCATTCTGAGACATTTTCATGAAGGTAACTTCTTTGATTATCACAATCAGAAACAAGACTGAGGCAGTGGGAAGCTCTGAGCCTGAGAGGATTTATGAGTTTTATGAGGTTCCACAGTTAGAGGATTCAATGGAGTTTAGGTTTAGATTTTTAAAATATTTTTCATTTATTAAATGTTTGCAAAACCCACAGACAGGGGACATCTTGTGATTAAACAGACATAAAAACAATTCACAGCATGTTACTTGTAAAATCATACCTATTCTCTGGATCATCGTCATCATCCACCACCTGGGAGGATTCAGCCTTCAATTCAATTTCATCACCCATAAACAAGAAGAAAAAAACAACACTTATAAACAGGGTTCGTACAGAAACTGCAAAATGAAATTACATGACTTAAGGAATTTTCTTGCACTACTTTTTTGGTTTTCAAGGATTAAAACCAGAGATCTCACTTATCAAACAATATTATCATCTTTCAAATTCTAGCCTAATAAACTAATAAAACAAAATGGAAAGTTGTGATTTTTTAGGCCAATATGGCAAGGAACTATACTCTTAATCCGACGTAATAATAAAGTAACTTTGCTGCTGTACCATGGGTGCAGCAGGCGCAATGATATGACGCAGCGCCTGAAAATAGTCCCCAGCTAGGTAACTAAAACAATTGCCAGACAGGAGGGTGTTGTTAAAGATCAGAGGCAATGCCCAGCCACGCTTAATGGGGATAGTGTTTAATTTAGAGGGCTCGAAAATAAGGCCCGGGGCCAGCATGAAAGACACTCGGGACAGTTGACAAATTTGTCACTGGCCCGATCGGGCCACTGCTACATCGTCACGAAAGTTTATCATTTACACACGTTTTTAAGCCTTGCTAATTTAGAAGTCCAAGCAATTTAAAGCATTCAAGCAAGACACGAAAGGCAACTCCATTCAGTACTCGCGCTGTGTTCTGTGTGTGCAGTGTGCAAGAACCCAGAATAGCTTCTTTGCGCACCTTCTTGCACTTGAACGGACAAATGCATACAAAGGTATGTCAAAATACCCTTCTTGGCAAGTACCTTTGCAGCTTTAACAATGATTCTTCTATATTTAATTTATACAGTGGAGCACAGATGCACCTGTTTCAGACTAATTCCGTTCCAGATTTGGAACTGCACTGCAAGCATTTTTCAAAATGTCATTTGTGTGGAAATATTACGAAGTGTGTAAATGACCTTTAACAAGAGACACTTAAGACTCTCGCAAAGAAGAGAAAATACCACAGCAGGCAGAGCAAGATCACAGTTCATGATGTGCAACATATTGGAAGAAAATCCTGAATATTGAATTGGGGGTTTATAGGAGTACATGGCATTTTCTTTTAATCTTGTCTCTGCACATTATGAAGTAGTGTTGTGTTAATGTAGCACTGCTAACAGCGGTACCCGAGGAAGCACTGTACCGCTGCTGTCCCATGAGCGCCACCTGCTGTCAGAGAGTGAATCTGCGTCTCATTCAGCCTTGCATAGATTCAGTTGTGCTATTGCTTGTAATTTGTTCATCTGTTCTCATGTACGCACTGTTCACTAGTCTTTAATAATGCTGAGGCTATATGTGTTAGGCTTGTAGCTTCTGCTGTGGTATTAAAATTAGAATTGAGAATTGTAATTGGTATCTAAAATTTTGGCATCATATAAGCTTATAAGAATAAAAGATAACATGGGTCAAAAACAATGATAACAGCAACTGTTTTATTTTTTTAGAGGCAGGGCTAGTGAATATATTTGCAGGGCAAGAAAAAATTGAGCTGAGCCCTGATTTATTACTTCTTTTCTACCTTTTCTTTTCCCTAATTTGAAATCAATGATCAATATGCAGCTAATACTCTCTGCCAAACAATGTAGATTAATTGAACCATTTTGTCAACTGACCTGATGACTGATGAAAACCATCAATACTAGCCATCACAGACTCAAGTATTGGTTTAATCTTCTGCTGATCGCTGTCTTCGTCTGAGTTAGCGGCCGGCTCCTCCTCCTCTTCATCACTGGAGGAAAACTCTTCCTTGGTTTTAGGCTTTTCTCTCTGTGACCTTCGTTTCCTCTCGAATGAACTTTTAGTACCTTTCTTGCCCTCTTTACCGGATTCACTCTCTTCCTTTTTGACCCTTTTGGGTGTTTTCTTCCCACTGCCGAGCTTGGACAGGTTCTTGATCTGTTTCTCAAGGTCAGAGTTGTGGTTCGAGGAGTCCGATTCTCTGCCCTTCTTTTTTTTGGTGCTCCTTTTCTTCGCTGTTGATGACTTTTCTGAATCTGAGGAGACCATATCGAGTTTACGCTTTGGCTTCGATTTTGTTTTCTCGGCAGAGCGGGAAGCTAACGTCTTCTTGGTACCTTTGCCAGAAGCGCTTTCAGGTTCACTCTCATCAGAGCTGGCCTTCAAGGCAGCCGCCTGCAGGACCTCAGGGACTTCATCCGAGTCTGAATCACACGGCTCCTTCACTGCGGCGCTGCGCTCTTCTTTAGCCGTTGACCTCGGTTTGCGTTTGCTCTTCACCTCCGGTGACTTGCGCAGCGGTGTGGTCTTCATCCTGGGGGAGCGTCGGCTATCTTGACCCTTCTCTGGCAACGTGTCACAATTCATGTCTTCTGAAGACGACTGTTCTTTGCTCTTATCTCGTTTTATGGTGATTTTAAGAGGTACAGGTGTTAGTTTGACAACAAGTTTTCTACCCAGTTTTGTAAGGCTCATATTGGAGTCCACAACCTGAGCCTTGGACGCTGAATCAGTTGAGTTTTCATCGACACGCTCTTTTTTCTTTACTGCAAGACTCTCGACCATCTCAAAGAGCTCCTCTGGGACAGACGGTGGAACAGACACGATGTCTTTATCAAGAGACGCTTCACCTGCTGGCACTGAGCTTTCCTCAAAGTCAGGGTTCTCTGCCATTTCTTGCTCTTTAGCTTCACTTTCTTCAGACTGGTCCTGCGGTTCTTCTGGAGAGGGTGGAAGGCTCTCCTTCATTTCAACATCAGCTGAGTTACTGTCCTGCTGGTTTTCAGTCTCTTCTACCACAGGCTTCTGGTCCTTGGTGGTGCAATCCAATCCATCTTCTCTGACAGGAGCAGGGTCAGCGTGGTGCGAGTTAACAACCGGATGATCTGTTTGTGCTGGTCTTTGCTCCTCTCCGTTTTGAAACTTGAGGCCTTTCGATTCAAATTCTTTATCAAGCGATTCCTCCAGAGCCACGTGGGCCTTTTTCAGATCAGCCAAAACTGATTTGAAGGCCTTTAAGTGTCTATTACTTACCGCGCTTACTTCGCTGCCTTTTGACGTTTGCTGGAGGAACTGTACGAAAGTACGATTCAAACCGTTTGTGGTCTCAATGAGTTTTTTGGTCTTCTTGACGAGCTCTTTCGGAACCGTCAACGTCTTACAGGAAAAGGATAACGATCCCGCTCCGTCTGAGTTGTAATCCTGTCCATTCACGGCAGTTTTTTCTCGCTTGCTATGCTTGTGTTTACGATCTTCACGCTTTGTTTTGTCACCGTCTCCCCTGGGCTTTCTGTACGACGACTCCAGATTGAGCAAAACTTTCTCGCAGGTTTTAACAAAGTCCTGCAGCGGCTCAGGACGGCACACATAGCAGTGCCATTTGCTTTCTTCATTCATGATTTCAGACAGCTCTTTTCGTCCAAGGTTCCTCAAAATGCATTTTTTGCAGAAGGCATTGCTGCAGTAGTCACAGCAAATCAGATTACCACCCTCCGCACACCACCTGAAGGAGAAACAACATCAGCCCGTCATTTGGGTATAAACGGAATTATGTTTGTCTAAGGACTACCAGGAATTTAAAGTGTTCAAATTACTTTTTCATCAAATCCAGGGACGGAAAAATATTTGCAATACTAGGGAAAAAATGTTCATTGACAACTGTGTGATTATTAGTGTAACTTATGCATGCATGCATGCTTAGGTGACCAAATGATTGTTCACTTTGTATTTGTTTGGTTTTTGTTTTGTTTTTAACCCTCTGGAGTCTAAGGGTATTTTTGGGGCCTTGAGAAGTTTTGTCATGCCCTGACATTTGTGCTTTTTTCAGTTTCTTATAAATATCTAAATGGTTAAAGTCTAATCTCACTGTAATCAGCACAAACTGGGCTATAATAATAATAATAATATGTGAGCAGCATGTATGTACATGATTGTATTTTTGAGAAAAAAAAATGTTATGCGTGGTTAGTGAAAAACTAAAAATGTTAAATCACTTGAATAAGGCAATAAAACACATACAGAAAATTGGTTCCCGGGACTTTTGAGAACTGGAGCTTGTAGCCTAGATTTTTTTTTTTTTAAATGATGTGAAAATCATCTTGTTTACTCACTTACAGAAAACAATATATTGATTTAAATTTTCTAAGACACTTTTTGTTGTTAAACGTCATATGCGAGTAGGCGTCAACTATCATGAATTCACACCTGAGAAGACAAAGGCCTGCATAATGAGCTGCATAATGAGCCATTCAGTCAGCTGTGTCACTGAGAGGGATGAGTTACAAGAAAGAATGTGAGGACAAAATAAATCTATATAATTTTATGTTTGTAATTTATTTAGAATATATTTAATTATCCCACAACATAATTTAATATTCACTTGTGAGTGCAGTTAAACAGTTTATTAGGAACAATCAAAGGTGACTTTCAAACTGAATTTTTTGCATCATTACTCCAGTCACACAATCCTTCAGAAATCCTTTTAACAATCTTATTTTCTACAAAAAAATCATTTATTGTTATTATTATCATTATTATTATTATTATTATTATTATTATTAATGTAGAAAAGAGCTGAGAATATTTTTTTTAGGTTTTTTAGGGGGGATAAATTGAAAGAACAGCATTGTTTGTTACATTTGTTACAGTTACATTTATTGGTACATTTATATTATTTACATCAAGCTTTTGAATGGTATAGTAGTGTATATTGTTATTGAAACTTCATGATAATTCACTTGATTATACATTTAGTCAGGAATTATAGTTTGGAAAAAGTCTTTGGAAAAAGTCTAACTAGTAAAATGTTTACACGTTATGTGAAAACTAGTACAAGTATATAAATAAATAAAAAGAGACTTACTCATGTTTATGATCTCTGCTGAATAAAGTGCTTCATTCTTTTTTTCTGAGGAAATCCAAATCTCAAAGTCCTCACCCACATAACATCTTTTTGGGGTGAATTATGTCTTATTCCTCTCATCGCAAAGCAAACAGTAAAATAAAAAAAACTTGAAGAACAATCTCGCTGCGTTGTCTTCTGTTGTGTGGGCGTATTCAAGCCGCGCGCTTCAGTGAAACATTATAATTTGAATAGCGCGCTCGGCGCGGGGGGGCGTGGTCGCATTAGAAGATAATGAAGGGAGACGTTAAAAACGGACATCGTGTTGTTTTCATATGGATTTACTTTATCACAGAATATTTGTTTTCGGCAGCACTTGTTTAGTTTTAAAAGTAGACATGTCAGGCTTTCTATAGCTATCTCTCTCATGTCTCTTCGTTGAGTATTCACTGAGTTACAGTTCATTTTAATGACGTGTTTGTAACTGAAGATCAGCGCAGACAAAGGCTGCAGACAGCACTCCTTGTTTGTTATCTTTATTTTATAAGTGCACAAAGTTTTGTTGTTATTATGTCTGTATACAAAAAAAAAGTAGACCCTTTACAGATTCGATTGATGTATTGCTCTTATCTGTACGATCAAAACTGAAAGTGTAATTTAAGTTCTTTTCAGGGTTATCAGGAGAAAATACCCCCTAACGCGTATACACATTAATCGACTCCAGAGGGTTAATAGCCACATATTTTTATCGTTTTTTTAAACCAGCTCGGGGTGCATCGTTACATCCCTAGTTGGTATCGTCGCAGATGTAGTGTTATAAATAAATAAATGTTCTGCACCAACCTGCATTGCTCATCCATTCCTTCTTCATCCTTGCTGATATCGTCACTCATATAATATTTGAAACATGACTGTAAGAAAAAGGCATGCATGTTAATGACAGAGATACAAGCACGTGATTGGCTGTAACATGTCAGTCTGGTTTCTACCTTGCAGATAAGAACATGCAGTGCGGGATGCTGAAAGATGGCATCCTTCTGAAAATGATTGACTTGCTGTCCACACGCTGTGCAATTAAAAATCTCCTGGAGCTGCTCGTCTGTGAGAGATTAAAATATAAATGAAGATAATAAAAAACAATCATACTGCAATGCTAAGACTTCACGAGCACTCGACTGATTATTAAAAAAAAAAATAAAAAAAAATTATAGTTAGTGATGTAATCCATTACATTGCACATTTCAGGTAATATAATCAGACTAATTTTAATCTAACTGGTTTAACACAATGATTTAAATAGTATAATCTCAATATTGACAGAAAAAAAAACTAAAAGAAAGGAAATATATTCCATATTTTTTTTGAAATGAATTGAGTTAATTATTTATTTTGCGTTGAGTGAGATAGTATATTAGATGTTGATTTGTTTGTTTGTTTGAACAACAAAAACCAATGCTATGTTATTTCACCACATCATATCAATAATTTGCTCTATTATAATTCTATTATATTACATTGACTATTTGTCTTTTACCATATGTTTTATACAGATTGTTACTAGATGTATTAAGTTTATTATTTGTAATGTTAATGAATAATTATTTTTTATGCTTATTGCTTTCATTATGATTATCTATTTTGTTTTTTAATTTATTTACTTTACATTTTATTGGATTTCTATTATATTACAATGAATGCTACACTTTTTACAATTGATTTACTATATGTGTTACAATAATAATAAGAACATGCATATTGTTATCAATCTAGTGTCGGAAATGTTTTATACAACAACAACAACAAAAAAAAAAAAAAAAAAAAACTCTAAAACTTCAGTTGCACAAATGAAAAATTCCATTAATGCCTAATACTTGTTATTTCTACCCAAGAATTACCCTAAATGAGCAAGTCGGCTTCTGAAAAAAAAAAGAAAAAAAAAAAAAAGAAAAAAAAAGAAAAGAAAAAAAAAAAATTGCTGAAAAGTTGCTCGATGTGGTGCCAGGAACACATTTTTAGCAAAAAAATAATTGTTTGCAAATGTATTTTTTAGGAAAATCTGACCACACCCACAAGTCACGCCCCCAGCACTTATTATTAAAAATATATATTTTAGCACATTAAAAGATATATCTTATATTGTAAAAATACATACTGTCCTGTAAAAAATAAAAAGCAGCATTTAATAATCATGACAACAATATAATAATATATTATAATAAAGTAGTTTAATATATTATAGTGAAGTTTGGAAACATTAAAATTATTAATGATTTTGAAATAATCTTTTGCTCATCAAGGCTGAATTTATTTGATCAAAATAAAGTAAAAAAAAACAAAAAAAAAAAAAAACAGAAATATTGTGAAATGTTATTACAAATACAAAAAAAGTTGTAAATTTTAATATATTGTAATGTGTAATGTTATTCCTGTGATGCAAAGGAGATCGGTGTCACGTGATCTTTTAGAAATCATTACAATTTATTTGCCTCTCAAGAAACATTTCTGATTATCATCGATGTTGAAAACAATTTAGCTGCTCCATATTTTGTGTGGAAATGATGAGGCACTTAATTTTTCACGATTTTATTGATAAATATAAAGTTAAATGAACAGCATTTATTTCCATTTCCATTAATTAAATTTGTTAATGCATTTATTAAATAGAAATAATTTTAAATGTCTTCACTCACTTTGTCACTTTCATGCAAGATGAATACAATTATTAATTTCGCTCTTTTTTTAAAAATCTTATACAAATATTTGAGAGGTATCGTTTCCACAAAAAACGTAACATTGATAATAATGAGAAATGTTTCTTGAGCAGCAAATCAGCATATTAGAATGATTTCTGAAGATCATGTGACACTGAAACTTCTCTTTATAAACAACAGATTTATAAACTTTTCTAATGACGAATGTTGCGTTCCTGCAAATGAAACCAACTCAAACCAAGCGCAGCACTAACAGTGAATCACAACTAAAAACAGTACAGTAACAGCAGACACACTACAGTCTATTATATAATTACAGCACAACTGTTGTTAATTTTATGACAGCACTACCAATCTCAAATTCTCAAAGCCATTCATAAAAAGTCACGGGTCGAGTAACATGTTTCAGCGCTGATTCTACTCACGTTTTGAATCATCTGAACGCTTTAACTGTCCTGCAGATGCACCATTCCGACCGTGATGTTTCTTTTCACAGTTTATTAGGTAATAGCTAAAGGCCATTTGCACGATTTCAATCATCATGCAGTATAACTGGACCCTTCCAAGATTATGTAGGAAATCGGAAGACCCTCAATCACCTAAATATACATCTAATTTATTAACTAGAGATACACATGGAGGTCATATGTGACCCTGGACCACAAAACCAGTCATAAGGGTCAATTTTTATTTTTTGAGATTTATATTTATTCTTAATGTTGATTAAGTTTTTCATTGATGTATGGTTTGTTAGGAGGACAATATTTGGTCGAGATTCAACTATTTGAAAATCTGGAATCTGAGGGAGCAAAAAAATCTAAATATTGAGAAAAATCGCATTTAAAGTTGTTCAAATGAATTCTTAGAAATGCATATTACTAATCAAAAATTAAGTTTTGATATATTTACGGTAGGAAATTTACAAAATATATTCATGGAACATGATCTTTACATGATTTTTGGCATAAAATAAAAATCAATAATTTTGACCCATACAATGTATTTTTGGCTATTGCTACAAATATACCCAAGAGACGTAAGACTGCTTTTGTGCTGCAGCTTCAGTTCAGTATATATGTATATGTTTTGCAATTGTATTCAGCATTTTGTTTATATGTAAAAATGTAAATAAATAAATAAAAAAAAAAAAAAAAACGGTATTTGACCTAATGTTGATTATTTGAGATAACCAAACACATAACTAGACTAGTTCAATATCTTTTAATGAGGCATGGGATTATTAACAGTACAGGGGGTAACTCACCGGGACGTTTCCGAGCGCCGTCCTCTTTGCCTTTACTTCCTCTGCTACGAAACTCCGGACCGCGGAACTCATCTTTAGCCTCGCTAGCGACCGGTTCTGGCTTCACCACCACTGTGCCTGCGAATCGTGAAGCCAGGAGATTCAGTCGCCTCTTAACATCGCGCTTCATCACTTTAAAACACCCTCACAGAGGACTGACCTTGTGGCAGCTTGCTGACATCCAGACTGCTCTGCATGCTGTCTTCTGTGCCGTGCTCACCTGCCCTTTCAGATTCATCTACGGCCGTGTGCTTGGTCACAAATGAAGGTTTTCTGTCATTGACAATAGAGGGGACATCGCATTACATTCCACAACAATCCAAAACTACAGCATCACTGAAATATCTCAATAGTTTCAGAAGAGTAATGCACACACCACTACAAGCAACCGCAGCAGCTGACAGAGAGAAATACAACACCAGCATGTCTAACAGTACACATCAGTGCAGTGAAGACATGACTCATGCTGTGCTGCGTTCTCATTCAGGAAGTCAGAATTTCCAACTTCCTTTCTAGAAAAAAAGTTCAATAGCAAAAGCACTGGAAATCCAAAAACCTGTAAGATTAAGACGACGCCTAAGGACTGGAGATGCACACACAATACAATCACGAAACATTCATAAAGCAATTGAATGCATAATGCAGAATTTTGAAACTTTATATGTCATCTTCCAATCACTGGCCGACAGAATATTGTGAGCTCATAATTCTGTAATGTCAAATAGGGAGTAAAACACATCTGATTTTGTACGGAGCGCAGCATAAGACAAAACACAAGGTTATCCACTATTAACTTCAGCCCAACTCACCTCTTGGAGCGTGAAGATGAGGGTTTGGTCATTTCTGAGGAGCAACCAGGCTGAAAAAAAATGAAAAAACACATTTTATTTCAGTGATAAGATATCCATATCTCACCAGCTCCACCCTCAACATTAGTCTTATAGTAGTTTTGCATAAAAGAGCCTAAATCGAGCACATTGTCCATCATTTAGCAACAACTACAAAAAAAAAACTGGTCCACCTGAATATTTTAACCCAAATATAGAAGTGATAATTATCGGTGTGATAAGCTTTGAGGTTATGGAATAAAAAGGATGTGCTGGGTATCAATGTAATCTCCTTGTCTTTTATAAACTTCCTGAAGAAGCTTTTGAAGCACCAGTCCAACAAACTGAAGATCAAAGCATGACCATGAGTCACGTAATTCATGCTTTATTCATGCACTAAATCATTCTTGTCCTACGACAGAGAACGAAGGCAGAAGCGGCTATTTATTTTCCCAGTGAAGCGTGTTGCTAAAGCTTTATCGTCATCCTTTAACAAATCTGCCTCAATCTTAATCGTGCTGCTCTTTATGTGCATAAAACTGGACCTGATCTAGGATTTGAGTGAGGCTTTGCAAAAACTGTACAAGTACAGTCAGTCACTTACATGTCATTAAAAAGAAAAAAAACTAAATATTGCTCTAGTCCATCTCAAACTGAACTCTGAAGTGCACATTCAAGTACAGAGGTACAGAAAAATGCCCTGCTGCTGTAGCCGGACAGGACACAGTGTTAACTGTAGAATTAACCCTTTAACTGTCAGTTTCGAGGTTCGGGGGCCGGCAGGATTGTGGTGGGGGGCGTGAATGTACAACCCCCCCCCCCCCCCCCCCCACACTATCCAAACTTAAATTGTTGTATGTTTATAAACACTTTGGAATATAGACCTAATGTCTCTTTTTAAAGAAGAAAATTAGCAGATTTTGGCAAAAGTGGATTTTTTTCAAAAAATTAAAATATCAAAAAGTTATAGAAGCTTAAATGTACTGTAAATAAAATGTGCTATATTAATTTAATTATATTTTATTTATTATAAATATTTTACATAACAGGTTTTACTTTAAAATTGGTATAAAATTAAAGCCTTGTGTCTAAATAAGTTATGTTCCGAATTTGAAGTTGATATAAAAAAAAAACTGAGGTTCCTGTGAGATTTTATTTAGGGCGTCATACCACAAACAGCCACCGGGAGCCATCAAAACTCCTTTGAATTTTGTTTAAAGAATTTTTTTCCCTAGATTTCTCTGTCAATTTTACTTCAATACTCAAAATAACCACACCAAATATGGAATCCTGAGACTCAGAGCTTTCCAATGATATGTTTGTTCCCAAGATTATAAAAAGTTTTGATTCTAAAAGACCGTAATGCATTTTGTAATATGACACTTGACTCCGCCCACTAAGGGGGAGGAGACCGCCATAAGATTTTAAAGTACCATTTCCATGGTAACGCAATGCTGATTACTAAAAGATTTTATAGAGAAAAAGGACAACAACAAAAAAGAGCCCCAAGTGTCCCACAGGTGGGACGGTGACAGTGAAGGGGTTAAACAGCAAAACCAGACTCTAGACAAACCTCATTCATTCTCTCATCAGGGCTGTTTGAGTCACTAGCAGACATTTTACCTGCAATATGAGAAAAGCACACACGTTTACAATTAAGAAAACACTGTATATGTGTCTGAAATACACAGAGACAACTATTTATCCTTATTTATGATGTTTCTGGCTGACAGTAGGGATCCTCACCATTGGAAATGTGTGGAGAATCAATGCTTTCTTCGTCTGGAGAATGACCCAAGAACTCATGAAGTATAGTCACCAAAGTATTCAGCTTACTGGACCTGAAAGAAACACAACACACGGTTTAAATAAAGACGAGAGACATCCACAACAAAACCGACCACCGATAACACTAACGATACTACTGTAACCGAACTCAATCTGGAAATTCAGTGTAAGAAGCTTTCAACACGTTTATTTTATTAATACATAAAAAGTTACATGAGAGTGGAGGCTGAATCTGAAGGTGAACGGCGAGTTAAAGCGAAAGCCGTTATTAGTGTGAGGAGAGTTTGAGGTACTTTCTTTCTCGCGCCGAGGAGGCTGTTGATTGACAGGCGGCGTCATCACTGAGCCCGCCTCCTGTTAGCGCGCGACGCACGCAGCAGCCGGTAACAAGACGGAAGACACGCACTGATAACAGCTAATATAAACAAACCGCTCGGCTCGTGCCTTCCGCTGAAAGCAAGGAAACGCCACCAAACGAGGCACACCAATAAGACTAAAGCAGGGAACCAAGCAGGTCGCTCTACAGTTTAAGTTAGTGCTCGTGACGTCTGGCTACTTGTTTGACACAGATTGTTATCCACTGACTTCCCTTCAGCGCTCAGGCTGATGTTAGAGGAAAACACCCGAGAGACACAAATTCGACATGATTCTAGGCTCAAACGCCCATTTTGATGAAGTGCTAAACATTTGGTGGAGAAAGGCCTAGTTCTCGCAGTGCATCTTCAGCTGCTGGAGACGCGCGATGGGGTCCACGACGCAAACATGGCACTTCATTTGGATATCGATTCCCATAAAATATGTTCGTGACGCCCCCTAACTATTCGCAGCACTAAAGCATAGAAGTGAAGTGCACAGATGCATGCATGCATTAAGTTACCCGGCTACATCCCTTACACCCACCTCAAGATCTCCGTGCTCATCTCACGCGCGGAGCTTTGAAACGTCACCGGTTTGGCACCGCGAGGAAATGTGTTTTTTCATTCGATCCGGTCAAGTTTTGTTAATGCGGGTAATGAAAGTAAGTACTGGTTTATACCGATCAGGGCAGACAAAGCGAGAGCGCCATCTTGCCGGATGGCCGGAGACGCGCGGTTAAGTTCAAGTGCGCGCGCACGCGCGCGCTCTGAATGCACTTAACACGAAAGCACGCACACGTGCACTGCGCGCAGTTCACGCCACCGTCTGCGTCCTCACTGAATGCATTTTAAAAAAACACAGAAATATCGTAAATAATGCGCAGGAGAATGCATGCATTTAATGCAAAGAAAGTGCAGCGTAGAAGGAGAAATTAGGGCATGAGTTTTACCAGGAATTCCGGACCCATGCTTGTTGTACCGGCGCGTGCCACTGTAAATGTGAAAAATCACGACATGCATTATGCATTATAATGTTATGTCCCCAATGTGCCTAGCATCCATGCCTTTGCATTCTGCTATCCAAACATCTCCGCTCCTCGGACACACTCGTGGTTCATGCTACACACAGACTGCATGCATGTGGAGGGGAGCATGCACCTGCACATACCTGCAAATGTCGGTCATTTCGTCTCCTTTTAAACCTGCAACCTCCTGTAAAATATGATTTTTTTTTTTTTTTTTTTTTTTTTTTTTTTTTTTTTAGACGTAGGTTAAGATTGCTTGATGATATTAATCAGTGATGGGATCCACGTTGCTACGGTGGAGCTCCATGCAGCTGATTGGCTCGTTTTATAGGCTAAGTATTAACCAGGAAGAGAAACTCCCTTCTTTAGTGAATGTATTGTTCATTTTATAACTTTAAAAATTGCTCTGATTTTCCATCTGAATTTCTTGATCACTAAACTCTGAGAAAAACCCATGATCATTTTGCAAATTGCATTCAATATGAATAATAATCAAGAGGAAATCGGATACAAAGAAATTATTTTATTTTGAAGCAAATAACAAAAACAAAAATGACATTCATTTACAACTGAATGAGGGGAAAAGAGAGCTGCATGCTCACTGGAAGTTTATACGAAAGCTCTTCTCTTGTTCCTTGCTGCGGCTTTCACACAGCTTCGAGACCTCCTCCACTCGCCTGTGGAGCAAAACTGCACAGAAAAGGTATGTGTCAAGCATACAAGCTAACATTTCATCAAGCGTTTAATGTGTCAAAAGCCATTTAAGACAAAAGGATACCAACCAGAGTTCTGTTCTACCCACTGCAGGGAGTCCATATGTGCATTGAGGATTTTACAGATCTGCTGAAGCTGAAAAACAACACCAGTCCTTCTCAGTCCAGCTCACACAACGGTTCATAAAGAGCGTTTCTGTCGGGACCATCGATCGTATTTTACATACCGGGTCAGTGGTGTCAGCAGGTCCGCTGGAGGTGTTGAGGTGCTCAATAATCTCTTTCAGATCTTGGGACATTCTCTTGAGTTGCGCGTCCACGTTTTCCGCCAACTTGTAGCTGGATGAAAGATCATTCAAACACTCAATGACTTCACAGTATAGGAGGAAACATCAGGTCCTTAAACGGCTGTGTTTGCTCTTACGTTCTTTCTCGTTCTTCATCTGCATTCTGCATGTAAATGGTTCCGCTTTGCTCTTTCACAGACTCCTCTAATGGACACAGAAGATCCTCCAGCTCTTTCTGCTGGGACAGGATGAAGTCCAGCTCCTGATCCAACCTGCGTTACAAACAACGAAATATCAGAAACACAAAGTTAACATCAAACATGAGAACAGACAGTATACATGCATGCTGAAGTTACTTGATTGTGACTGGTCAAAATAAATTTGTATAAATGAGCACTAAACTATAACTGACAGATGCCACAGGCAACCAACATTTCCTGCTGTGCCAGTTTCTATTGTATCACTCTTAATTAGGGCTGCACAATAATTCTTAAACTGTTAATCACTGGAGAAAAAAAGTTTCACATAAGCACAAACCAAGAGAATGTCAACACGCATGGTTTGTTCACAGATAGTCACAGCACAGAGTGCAAACAGCCATGTGACAGAAACAGACTGGCTGTATCACACTATTATTCTCAGTAGAGATCAATAAACTCCAACTTACATGTTTGCAGCTGTTTTCAACTCATAAGCACTTTTCGTGAGGGTGTGTGCACATGGTTGCCAGGTTGGGAAGATTAAGTAAACCACTGGCCAGAAAATGTATCGATTTATGAAACTTAAAACTCTTGAAATCTGGCAACTGTAACCATGTGAAAGCTTGTGGAGGCTTGTTAGCAATGCAACAAAGCACAAATGCCACATTGAAATAAAATGTTATCAGGATGAACAACCAGCAAGCAAATAATTGATTACCTTCGTTGGTCCAGTTTCACTTTTTCCATATCTTTATGTAAAGCAGTTATCTAAAAGAAAAAGAAAAGAAAAAAGAAAAAGATTACTCGTCACTGGAAATCTGTTGCAATATGGTTTTAGGCAGTAACACTAGATTCGGGTTTATAGATGGGTAAGTTAACTATGGGTGTCCTAATGTGGTTTTGTGATCGAGAAAGCAATCCAACCCAATAAACCAAGCTGTATAATCATAATTCACAATGGGCAATGTGTTATATAAAAAGCAGCAGTGTCTGTTTCTGTGGGTGAACACAGCATCACAGCTGAAATCCAAAAAGCACCTCTTCATCTTAAAAAGTTGTGTACTTGCTCTTCTCTGAAACAGGTGCAATGCAAGAAAGCTGTGCCGACAAAGCCTTGATTCACAATTCATTCTGGAAATGTGTGTATTTGTGACCCTGGAGCACACAGTCTTAAGTCGCTGGGGTATATTTGTAGCAATAGCCAAAAATACATTGTATGGGTCAAAATTATTGATTTTTCTTTTATGCCAAAAATCATTAGGATATTAAGTAAACATCATGTTCCATGAAGATATTTTGTACATTTCCTACCATAAATATATCAAAACGTAATTTTTGATTAGTAATATTATTTGCTGAGAGGTTGTTTTGAAAATATTTATTGATGATTTTTTCATTTTTTAGACTTTTTTTTTGATTTTCTGATTATTTATTTTCAAATAGTTGTATCTCAGACAAATATTGTCCTCCTAACAAACCACACATCACTGGAAAGCTTATTCAGCTTTTAGATGATGCATAAATCAAATCAAGTATGCCTGGTTTTGTGGTCCAGGGTCACACGTATAATTCTGGGGTTGCTGTAACTCTACAAAGATGGTGTATGTGGCAGCAGGGAGAAAACAGATGAGTCTATTTCTCTACCTTCTCTCCGTTCTCCACCAGCATGCGGTCCCAGGCGTTGACCTGAGTGGCCTGCTGGAGAAAGTGTCGCTCCTGGTCTTCTAGTTCTGAGCTCCACTTGTTAATCAAAGCCTCCAGCTGAGCGTACGACATCACTGGAGCCGTGCTGACGGAAGACCACAAGAACGCTCAACGCTAGAAAAACGGCACAAAATCAAACCGTCTTGAATGTGAAAAGCTTTGTACCTGGTTGTGACGATGGCAGATGAGGAGGTGATGGCTGGTGCGGTAGATGCTGCAGTCTTCAGTCCCAGAGAGAAGCCAGTAGTAGCTCCAGTGCTAACAGCAGCAGCTAAAGACACAAACACACACTCTCAAAGTTATTCTCAAAGAATAAGTCACTGATAGGACAACTACATACTGGCCTCGATTATTTGTTCAGCATGTATTAATGAACAAAGAGTAAGAGAGGGCACCTGTGCTTATAGCAGGAGCGGCTCCTAGAGGTTTCAGGGACAGGCTTGTGTTAGCGATGGATGCTGAGGTCCCCACAGGAGCCACCGAGGCCATCGACGAGCCCACTGACAGAGAAATGAAAAGACTGTCACGATGATTTCTCTAGAACAGTCCTAAATGATCGTTCCCACACTTTAGTCCAATTCACTGCAATACGAGATCAGGCCCGCCTAAGACTTCTAGCAGAAGCTTTTCTCCAAAGTTTGGCTGCACGGTTATGACAAAAATCATAATGGTCCTTTATTCCCTTGAAATTATAATTGCGGATTATTAATTACAATTATCACAATCTACACTGAATGATGTTTACACCACTGTTTAAAGCAACTGCGTGCCATATCTTTATATGATAATAAACAAGCTGAAAAACAACTAAAACCAATGATGCTAGCTTAAATTAAAAACATTAGAGTGGAGGCTTAAATGAGTTTGAATGGCTTAGAAATCATACACAGAAGGGAATTCTGATTGAGTCTCAAGGCATTCTGGGAGTTTAGATGTGAATTTTGACGGTTGCGAGTGTTAATAGTCTTGGCTCATCTGAACATTCCTCAATGTTAGTCTATGGGATTTTTATGATTTTTAATCTTAATTTTTAGGAAAACTGTAATTCCGATCAGTTAGAAAAGATATAGCACACCGAGTCAGATCAGTCTGAAGAGCTGGGCTGGGTTTGGTGGTTCTAGTATGAAAACTCTAGGATGAGTTTCAATTACAAATTTAGTCTCAGAAGAATTCGCTTAAATCAGTAAGTTGGCTTTTCAAGCAAACTTAAGCGCAACAGCACACACAAAGAAACACACGTTAACAAAATCGAGTAGAAAATCGAGTGAGTCAATGATTCAGTGAGCCGTTCATATAGACACTTGCTTCATTTACTGAATGAATCAGCCGTTTAAACGAATCAGTTGAATCAGTGACTCACTCATTAAAACAGTGACTTGCCGCCACCTACTGGTGGTGTGGTTTCATATTTAAAAGTTTTATTGCATTTGTCCAACATTTCATATTTGCATGTTAAAAAAGCTACACAGTTTTACTGAGTAAATGCATTAATGGAAGCTCTTATTTTCATTAAACAGTAATGTAAATACATCTAAATGGCACTCTTGATGCAGCTTCTGTTTCCTCTGCAGTTTGTTGACACTGATGTCATTTGAATGGTAACAACCATACAGTGTTTTATTATTATAACTGAACGTATTGATCAAATGTAAGAATTTGACATAAACAATGACATGTATATTTAATAAGGTTAAGAAAATATCATCCTTCATAAAGTTAAAAAGTGTCCTAGAAATCAATTTAAGTAAGACCTGATAGAGCACTGATTAGACAGCATCTAAATTTGGCTTTAGATTCAGGACTTGTTTTTCAGCCATTGTTTAGCTGGTATTACTTGTGTGCTTTGGGTCATTGTCTTGTTACATCACCTCGCTGCTCTAAAGCACGAACTCATGAACTGAACTCCTGGTGTTCTCCTGTTAAATGTCTTGATTCACTTTAGAATTCATTGTTCCTTCAATGATTTAGGGGTTCAAGGGAATGTAGTTGATCCGTGATCCTCGCCCCACAGTTTGGTGTGCATGTGGTTCAAGGGGGGTTCCTTTCATGAAACATCATTCTTGAGTTTTGATTGAGTAACTTATAGATCTGTGTGCAGCTAGAGTCGCGAACGGTTTCATCCAGTTCACTTAAAGAAAAAAAAAACCTTCAAAAGAATGACTTGCATTTTATGAATCACTAAGGACCACTGTTTCAGCTAAAAATCTTCTTTACTGATCTACTGAGAAGAGGAAAAAAAAGTCACCTATATCTTGGATGGCCTGAGGATGAGTAAGTTAACAGCGAATGATCATTTTTGGGTGAACTGTTCCTTTAAGTGTTTTACTGATAGTGGACACATGGGCACAGTTTCCGTGAGGATTGTTTTTTTTTTGTTGTTGTTGGGTTGCTTCTGACCTCTCTTCCAGTATTGTCCGCCGTGTTCTTAGAGTTATCTTTTCTTGACAAGACCAGATTTGCAGTAAGAAGTAGTAACAATGCTTTGTGTGTCTTCATCAGCGCACGTGTGCGACCCACACTTCCAAACACTACTTAATTCACTCCTATTGGCTTTTGGAGAAGCCGTAACAGAATTGCACTTACTTTTTCCCACCTGCCCCATCAATGACCAATCATAGTCTTCAATAAAAACTAGATTTTTATAAATTAGCTTAGATTGTT
The DNA here is from genome assembly GCF_018340385.1 of Cyprinus carpio. NCBI lineage: Eukaryota > Metazoa > Chordata > Actinopteri > Cypriniformes > Cyprinidae > Cyprinus > Cyprinus carpio. The sequence goes on from NC_056585.1 coordinate 6,893,865, forward strand.
TTTGTCTATAACTGTGACTTACAAGTAATCAATGCAGAAATCCAGAGCTTTTCAACTAAACCTATTCTTGCCACTGTGTGTGTGTGTATACATACAGTACAGACCAAAAGTTTGGAAACATTACTATTTTTAATGTTTTTGAAAGAAGTTTCTTCTGCTCATCAAGCCTGCATTTATTTGACCAAAAATACAGAAAAAACAGTAATATTGTGATATATTATTACAATTTAAAATAATTTTTTTAAATTTATTATACTTTAAATTATCATTTATTTCTGTGATGCAAAGCTGAATTTTTAGGATCATTATCACATGATCCTTTAGAAATCATTCTAATATGATGATTCATTATCAAAGTTGGAAACAGTTCTGCTGCTTAATATTTTTTCAGAACATGTGATACTTTTTTAGGATACTTTGATGAATAAAAATGATAAAAAAAAAAAAAAAAAAAAAGCTATGTTTTTAAAATATAAATATTTTGTAATAACAATATACACTACTGGTCAGTAATTTGGGGTCAGTAATTTTTTTTCTTTTTTTTAAATAAAATCAATACTTTTATTCAGCAAGGATGTGTTAAATTGATAAAAGTGATAGTAAAGAAAATATATTATTAGAATATATATTATTAGAATTTTTTTTTATTTTGAATAAATGCAGTTCTTTTTGACCTTTTATTCATCAAATATATTAGACAGCAGAACTGTTTCCAAAACTCATAATAAATCAGAATATTAGAATGATTTCTAAATGATCACGTGATAGACTGGATGTTACATGTGACACTGAAGGCTGGAGTAATGATGCTGAAAATTCAGCTTTGCATCACAGGAATAAATTATTTTTTTAAAGTATGTTCAAATAGAAAACTATTATTTTAAGTTGTAATAATATTTCACAATATTACTGTTTTTTTCTGTATTTTTGATCAAATAAATGCAGGCTTGATGAGCAGAAGAGACTTCTTTCAAAAACATTAAAAATAGTAATGTTTCCAAACTTTTGGTCTGTACTGTATATATAAACATAGCATGCAAACACATAAATGCAGATGTGCCTTTAAAGCAGATCTGTTAGTAGATGGCTTGGTTTGAGTATTGGAGGTGGAACAGAACTCACGTGTGAATCCTGTGGCTGGTGTTGAGGCTATAGGAGCAGCAAACAGAGACGACACCGGAGCCGTCAGGGACTGACTCTGTGCAGAGCTGATAGGAGCTGGGGTGGCTAGACAACAACAACAACAAAAGATGCATTATATATCAAAAGTTCTCTTTCGCCAGTTTTTCTCATATTAGAACAGCCACACTACATATTACAGACCTGAAGTTTTAATCCCAAAGTTAATTGCAGATGTTGGGGCCGTGGAGGCAGCAGTAGACGCTCCAAGAGTCAGACCTATAAAACACAAATTAATATAATTAGACAAAAAAAGCTTATTTATATACTTCCTTCTTAAAGGACCAGTCTGACACAATGTGATAAAGTGATACAGTGTGTATAACAAACTCCAAGTGAAGAAAAAAACCATGAAACGGATTGACGGTTTTCATTCTCTGTGCTGACATATTCGACTGAAACAGGAAGTCTGGCTGGCAGGACTTATCCTTTTACTGAACCTTTATTTTGAAGTCAAAGTCAAACATTGGTGACAGGGGCATTATCGTTTCAGAGAGCATGAAGCATTCGATGTCAAGACGTGTCCCTCTGTATTACCTGTGGACTGAGCCCCTAGAGAGAGCGCAGGGGTGGGCTGTGCTGGGGGCGCTGAGGATGCTTGAACTTTGGGCATCCCGAAGCCGAACCCCCCCAAAGGCTGCTGGGCTGCAGTAGTCTGCGTGGGGAGACCCCCGAAACCGAAGCCCGTCCCAGCAGTCGAAGCCCCCAGAGTCACACTCGTGGTCGCAGGCTGAGATGCTGCAGGTGTGCTGAATTTTGGAAGGGAGGCACTGGATGCAAAGACGTGAACAGAGTTTTTAAACATTACAGACTTGACATTACACACTGTCCACTTTCAGTTATACAGTGGATATTTCCGACTCTGGATGTCCAGCCATTTTAAGAGCTGTGACTCACTGCACACCCATTCAATTCTACAATTAAAGCCCTGACACACTGCCCTGACGGAGCGTTGGATGGATAGAAAGACATATCATACATTTTTAGGCTCCAGAAAGAGCCTGAAATCAATCAGGAACACAGCAAATGTCCGAAAGCACAAATTAAACTCACCCGAAAATGAAAATGACCCCATGTTTTACTCACCCTCAAGCCATCCTGGGTGTAAATGACTTTCTTCTTTCAGACGAATCCAATCAGAATTATATAAAAATCGTGCTGGCTCTTCCCAGCTTTATAATGGCACTGAATGGGTGTTGATCATGGGGTACTTTTCATTTTTGGGTGAACTGTCCCTTTAAATTCTTATTGATCATTAAGCTAACAACACTGCTTAAACACTGTAAACAGTCAACATTAATTATAGACAGTGCAGCAGTGCCTGGCCACCTTTTTAGTGGCCTTGTTTTCAGAAGTATTTTCCCCTAACTTGTCTTTTAATAATTTACTAAAAAAAAAAAAGTCTTATGATTAGAAGCCATGAACCAAACCAACCAGCCCCGACGTGAATCACACCAATCACTAACTTTGTTTTGAAGTATTTCAAAATCAGCCAAAAAGATACACAGTACAGGTCAAAAGTTTGGAAACATTACTATTTTTAATGTTTTTGAAAGAAGTCTCTTCTGCTCATCAAGCCTGCATTTATTTGATCAAAAATACAAAAAAACTGAAATATTGTGAAATATTATTACAACTTAAAATAATAGTTTTCTATTTGAATATACTTTAAAAAAAAATAATTTATTCCTGTGATGCAAAGCTGAATTTTCAGTATCATTACTCCAGCCTTCAGTGTCACATGTAACATCCAGTCTATCACATGATCATTTAGAAATCATTCTAATATTCTGATTTATTATGAGTGTTGGAAACAGTTCTGCTGTCTAATATATTTGATGAATATAAGGTTAAAAAGAACTGCATTTATTCAAAATAAAATAAAAAAATTCTAATAATATATATTCTAATAATATATTTTCTTTACTATCACTTTTTTATCAATTTAACACATCCTTGCTGAAATAAAAGTATTGATTTTATTTTAAAAAAAGAAAGGAAAAAAAATTACTGACCCCAAATTACTGACCAGTAGTGTATATTGTTATTACAAAATATTTATATTTTAAAAATATAGCTTCTTTTTTTTTTTTTTTTTTTTAATTTTTATTCATCAAAGTATCCTAAAAAAAGTATCACATGTTCTGAAAAAAATATTAAGCAGCAGAACTGTTTCTAACTTTGATAATGAATCATCATATTAGAATGATTTCTAAAGGATCATGTGATAATTGTAGTATGGATTCAGCTTTGCATCACAGAAATAAATGATAATTTAAAGTATAATACATTTAAAAACAATTATTTTAAATTGTAATAATATTTCACAATATTACTGTTTTTTCTGTATTTTTGATCAAATAAATGGAGGCTTGATGAGCAGAAGAAACTTCTTTCAAAAACATTAAAAATAGTAATGTTTCCAAACTTTTGACCTGTACTGTATATGCACATTTTTAATATTATTATAATTTTTTTTTTTCAATGCAAAATAAGCAGTTTGAGAAAGTCTGGAAACTGACCCGACAGTGCATTCTGCTGTTGAATATGGTAATTTAAAACAAATAATATCATCTGATTGCTTTAACAAAAGTACATGGATTAACAACCTCAAAGCTCTCAGTAGGTTTATAAGTCATCATTAAAAATCGATTCGGATAAAATGAACAAGGTTTTTACTTACGGAGCACGGCTGTTGCACTCTATTCCGTGACAGAACTGTTTATTATTGCTTTATTAAGACCAACATTATAAACATAATCGAAAACATCGATCCGCCCCAGATAAAATCTCACCCAAAAGAGAAGCCTCCACTTGAGGTGGTGCTCTGAGTCTGGGCTCCGAAGCCGAATCCATTATTCTGCGCCGGCTGAGCGAGGAGTCCTGCGATCTGAGACGACGGGTTTCCAAAGCTCTGAGCCTGGGGCTGGCCGGTCCCTGAAGAGAAGGCCCCTCCCGCAGGAGCGCTCGTCTGCAGCCCGAAGCCTGTGGCGCCCGCAGCTGTAGTCTTAGGGGCTCCGAAACTGAAACCTCCGGTGCCCGCCTGACCGAAGTTAAACGCCATAGTGCTGCAAGTGACGAGAGAGACTTCCAGCCCTGCAGAAACAACCATCATGCATCATTTAACTGCAAAGCTGTTGAATTTATTTTCCTGAGTTTCAAGAATGCTGGTTAAAGCCACTGTGTGCTAAGAGTGCACATATTTATGTCATACAGAAATACATCACTATTTAAGGACTAGATGATTACATGGGTTCATTAGAAGTTGTGTCATATTGTAGACACAGAGTAGATGTGTGCAGCCAACCCTCAACTCTGGATCTCTGCTGCTGCTGTTTCTTGTTTTGCGACTATAATGTCCAAAAATGTCTTCTAGGCTTTGAGAATATGATTGATATATTGACTAATGTTTTTACTGCCCCATTAGTCTCTTTATAGAAGCATATTAAAATCTACTGATAGCAAAAGCAGCAGAGCAGCTCGTGTGCTTCATTAGAAACTAACATTTAGTGTAATCGGTTCATTCAAATGAATGAATGTAGTTTAACTTCAGTGCAGACACAGCTCCTCACATTAATGCCCTCCTCTGCACAAGTACATCGCTCATGCTAGTACTATAGAAATGGGACGGGCAGACTAAATGATATAAAACACTTCATAACTGTAAAACACAGAGAAACATAATTAAAACTTACACACAGTACTTCACAGCAGCTCCTGCGCAGTGTGCGTCACATGCGCTGCTCCTGTGAGGACCCCTGCGTCTACTGTCTAAAGCACTGCCTGAGCAAAATTACAGTTGGTTCTTACGCGACAGATGCTGTCAAAATAGTCCCTACATCAAAATAAAGTTAAACTGCGGCATCAAATAATCAATCAATCAATATATATATATTTTTAAATGTATTTATTAGGATATTGATTTAATTATAATTACATTAACAACAAAGGCCTAAAAGTATGATTATAAACTTACCATGTTGTTGTTGTTTTTTTTTTTTTATTGTTGAGTGTTATTTGGTTCTGCAGACATTTTATTATTTTTTTTTTTTAAATGAAAGATTTAAGTCGATTGATAAAGACAACAGTGTTGCATTTTATTTGGTTCTGCACACAAAGTCGATTGATTTATAAAATTAATTGACAATAAAGACAACATATGACTGTGAGTGTTAAGATTAAGCAAAATTTATAGGTTTTTGATTTGAGGGAGGTTTAAAGATTTCTTTTATTTATAAATATGAGTTTTTTGATTTTAATCGGTGTTTGCTTTGAGGGAGGGTCACAGACTTCTGGGGGGTGGGGGGGAAGATCCAAAAGGTCATCAGAAAGTTGATGCTCTCAAGACGCCTTCTGCCTTAATAGAATTCCTGCTTGAATAGAAAGATCTCACGCTAAGCATGAGTTATGCTCTTTTGTATTTTGCTTTTGACAGGAATATTACACATAGCCCTGCTGAAAAAAAAAACTTGAGTTAAAAAAACGATGGCAGTGGTTCATATGCTGGTTAGGTATTTTTGACGCTGGGATGGTGATTTATGCTGGTCCTTTCTGGTTTAAACTGGTCCTTTGTTGGTTTTATGTTTAAACTGGTGGTTTTGTTGTTGGTTTATGCTGGTCCTTTTGCTGGTTTATGCTGGTCCTTTGTCAGCACATGACCAGCATTATTAACCAACAAAGGACCAGTTTAAACCAGCAAAGGACCAGCATAAACCACCATCCCAGCGTCAAAACTTACCTAACCAGCATATGCTGTTTTTTTCAACAGGGAGTTGATAGGTTGTTATTTTTAAGTTGTAGGTTCTCACATTCAGACAGATTTAAATTCAATCCAGAGAATTTCAGAAAGTGACTAGTCTTATTATTTATAATATAAAATGTAGGACAGGACTTTAATTTCAGAAAGTGACTAGTCTTATTATTTATAATATAAAATGTAGGACAGGACTTTAGTTCAATTCATCAGTTCACACTCAAATATAAACGTGATCTTGCAGTTGATTGTGGAGGGATGATTTGTTTAGAAAATATTAGGCTTTTAAACTTACACATTCATGCCTACTTTTAGCAAAAGATGTCACATTTTTAAAAATTGATATATGGCCACAATGATCCTTTGTAAATTTATTTAATAGAAATTAAAGAAAAATTACGGTAACACTTAATTTTAAGGACCAATTCTCATTATTAAGTAGTTGTTTTCTGAGAATGTATGTTATAGCATATTGGCTGTTTTTCGGTACTTATAAAGCACATATTAATGCCTTATTCTGCATGAGCATATGATCCCCTAATCCACCCCATACCTGAACTTAACAACTACCTCAAAGAACTTAACATTTGGACCTTAAAATAAAGTGTGACCCAAAATTACATTAATTTGTTATGAGAAAATATATCAACACGGGAGCAGAAACTGTGCTCATCACACGATCTGTAGAGTTCCTTGATATAAGATATGAACAGTGTATAGCCAAAGTATATTTGAGTATTAACAGTGTTGTTGTCTAACCCATGATTTAACACAGATATAAATCCAGTGCTATAGTAAGTGTGAGTATTCATCAGGGGTAACCGATTAATCCTGCTCCTTGAAAGCTAAAACCCTGCTCCAGCACACCTGCCTGTAACCTTCTAGTGAACCTGAACATCTCAGACAAAGGCACTCGGTGTGAGTTACACTCTCCCTCTGCTGGACAGGCTCATGATGTGCACTCTGGACAATGCAGGTTCTTTATTGCCATGGATGGACCGTTAACATCCTCGATTCCATCCTATTGCACTAAAGATTTGTTAAAGTGGAAAAAAGTTCTTCACAATAAGTAAAGAAATTGTTAAGCACTGTTGACTGAAAGGTTCTTTAGGGAACTTTGTGACTGTTAAAGAGTACCTTTTACAGCCTATGTGTGTTTGCACTAAAGATTTGGGGGTGCAATCTGCATTGTCATGTGACCTTTAACACTTCCCTAACATTCGCACAACTTCTCTCCTGTCGCTTCATAACTATATTCGTCGAATCTTGCTCTGGAGCTGGTCATAAGCAGATGTATTTCCCTCTGTGACATCACAAGTCCCACAATATCAAAACGGACCATTTTTGGAGCTTTATTATGCTGTGTTTACAATGAGGAGGACATTTATAAGCCATGGACCTTGCAGGATGTTTTAATGGTACAAAGACCTCTTATATTTCAAGAGGTTTTAAGGAAATTTCTGTAAATTTAACAAATAATGTCCTGGCAGAAAATTACCAGCAGGTTACCTTTTCCATTTTTTTCAACCAGTTACATAATTTGATGAACCTATTTCTTGAGTTGATTTATACAGGTTGAGGGAACATAATTTCATTGAATAAAAAGAGCAATGAAATGGTGGGCTCTCCTAGTCAGACTTGTCTGTCTTTACACAAAGGATGATGCTTCAGTAAGTAGACTGCAAGTAATCATTGAAGTGAAAACATTTGGAAACACTTTTTATTTAGCAATACAAGGCCTAAAACAACCAACAGCAACTACAGCAGGACACTCCTGCCCCACAAACACAATAATAATAATACAAATCAGGTCAATATGATTATTTTATGTGGTGCTAGATATTCAGCACAGCTAACATTGAAAGAATCATGAGAGCAGCTGTGCTCAAAAATGTACAATACTGCCCACCCGTAATAAACATTAGTATGTTTATTTTATGTGGTGGCTGGTCATGTGATCTCAACATGGCAGTACTAATGAAGGATGATGTACAATAAAACATTTTTCTAAGTCTAGACGTTTTTGTTTGTTTCTTGAAGATTCATAAATCTGGAGTCCCATCAGTTAAATGTATACCCCAAAAGTGCTGTTCGTTTTTGATGTTGGAAACTTTTAGCAAAACTTTACACAAAATGCAAAAATAAAACAGTACACCTTTAAATGGGGTGGGCAAAAGCATATGTTTTTATAAGACAGTCAATTGAGGTCTGTTCCATGGCATTTATGAAACAATTTTATGTTCTTTCTAGTGTTCATATATTATCGCTATTGAATGGTCATTAAGACCACTGTACTGTATAAGGTTCTATCTTAGAAGCAAGTGCTCAGAGCTGGATGTTGACCTCACTGTGTGTACCGTCACCGTCAACAGTGCTTTCATTGCCATCCGAGAGGAAGCCGCTGCCAGAGTGCCATGTCCTACACTCCAGTGCTGTGAGTCTCTGCTTCAGCCGCTGTTGAGTAGCTGTGTACTCAGCCAGTAACCGAGCAAACCGAGTCTGTAGTATTTCAAAAGAAGCTTCCAACCTCTCCACTTTCTCCTCAACCCGTTCTTCCCCCATGCCACCTGCGTCCAACTCCTCCAGCAGGCCCTCCTTCAGAAGGATCTGTCTTCCCCTCTCTTCCAGAGCTTTCTTAGCATCCGGATACTCCATTACAGCCTCCATCAGGTCATCCTTTGACAAACAGAAGAGGTCAGAGTAGCCAATGCTACGGATGTTAGCGGTGCGTCGGTTGCCCATTTTGCTGCCTTTGATGTTGAGGATGCTAATCTCGCCAAAGCAGCTGCCGGCCGTCAAGTGTGCAAACTGGGTCATCCCATCATCAGCCACAACAGCAAGGCGACCCTCCTTTATGATGTACATCTCTTTTCCTATGTCCCCCTTTCGGCAGATGTAGTCTCCGGGACTGAAAACCTGTGGCCGCAGCTTGAGCACCAGTTCCACCAAAAGCCCAGCTTCACAGTCCTGGAAGATTCGGACCTTCTTCAGTGTATCCAGATGCACGTTGATGGCGATCTCAGCCCGCAGTTTGTTGGGCAGATTCTTTAGGACATCCTGCTCATCAATTGCTTTCTTGTTGGTCCACAGGTAGTCGAACCATTTGATGACTCTGGCTTCCAGCTCTTTGCTGACCTTTCTGAACTGCATGTAGTGTTTGATGGCATCGATGTGAGCCTGGAACTCGGCCCGTGTGGCATTCATGTTTGATATCATGGCTCCTATATTACCAACAATGGTGGCAAAAATGAGAACGCCAACAAGGAAATCAAAAACAACAAAAAGATACTCCTCATCCCGCACCGGAGCCGGCATTTCCCCAATGGTGGTCAGTGTGAGGGTTGACCAGTAGAGGCAGTAGACGTATCCTCGAGTGAGTGTCCCAAACTCAGGGTCAGAGATGTTTGGGTAGACCCACTGGTCGGATCCGAACCCCAGAGACTTGGAGATGGCAAAGTAGATGCAGGCATTCCAGTGAATGATGACTAGGATATAGAGCACCAAGTTGCAAATGCGGAACATGTTGGGGTAGTTTGTGCGGGTCTCGGTGCGGTCGAAGAACTCAAACAGACGTGAGAAGCGCATCAGTCGATTGAAACGCAGCTCTGGTACGTGAATGCCAATGGCGATGTAGGCTAGATCCGTAGGTAGTATGGATAGCAGGTCTAGCTTGAATTGCATTGTGTGAAAATAGCTTTCTCTTAACTTGGTAAGGTCCTTCACCAGAAGACCCTGCTCAAGGAAACCTATAGTGAAGATATACATTGTCACTTCTTCATGATTACTCATATACACCAAAGCACCTATTGAATTAATAAAGCAAAGTGTCACAGCAACTCTTCCAAAAACATGATAGAGGCTGGAAGATTCTGACCTGTTCTCAGTCTCACACAGGTGTCCAGTATATAAACGACATCAGAGAGATAATCCAAAACCAGCCACAGAATGAAGTTCCTGGTTTGAAGCTCATCAAAGCAGGCCCTGTGTTTGGGATATGAATAATGAAACACCATCAGCTTCCGTCAGAACTAACCCTTTCACATATGACACAAAAACACTTATTTACATGAATCATCATCAAAATGAGAACCTAGATCACACACACTTGCTCTTGAGGTCTAATTATAGCGCTTGGATTTAATGGAAGAACAGCTGCTACAAATACCTTCCTCACAGGCCCGACATGCAGCATTCAGAATCCAAAATGAGTAGGTTTATTGTATTCAGGTAATTTACTGTATAATTTGCTGACTAGTTTTACATTGGATCATTTTAGAATCTTAGCTCAGAGATGCTTTTGATCTTCAGTATTTCACACTCTGCTAGAGTGTAGATAAATGGACATTTCTTTTGTCTTACCTAGCCACCACAAAGCACCAGTTGTACAATACAGCTGCGGCAATAACAAACAGCCAGCGGTAGTACAGGTCATCGGCGGGTGCCAATACGAAAACATCAGACTTTTTCCTGGTAACCAAATGCATTTCGACATTTTATGTGGTTACATGTATGTTTAACAAGGCAATGGAGATTTTATACAGCTGTTCAGAAGTAATGGTGTGAAAGCACAGACTCACTTGGTTTTGGCACTGTTGGATCCATCTTGAGCATCGGGTCTGATACTTATCCGACTGGGAGCAATTTGGAGTTCAGGTCCTCTGAAGCGCTCTAAGAAAGAATCTGGCCTTTCCTCCTCTTCCTGCAGGCTTTTATGGGCCCATTCTCTAAGAGTGACCACCATACTCACCAACTTGGAAACAAAGGGAACTACAGTAATGAATCAGTGTCCATCTTGAGCAATCAGGGTCTTCCCGATATGACCAGAATTTTATTTCAAGTGTTCACCTTTCCACCAAGTCTTAAAAGAACAGACCCAGAGACTTGGTGCTTGACACTTGTGGTTAAGTTCTCATGAGTTTCTCCATCAACACTGATATTGAGGCAGCTCTTCAGTACAGGTCTTGACCTTCAATCAAACATTCCTGAGCAAATAATCTCCCAGTGTTGTACTAAATAGCCGTCTTGAAGTTCCCTGACTTCAAATATAAGTGATATTTCCTTTGTTTATAAGGGTGTCCTGTATTGTTTCAAAAATTGATTGATTGACTCGGTTCAAAAACTCTTGTACTTGACATTTATCATTTATTATCTTGTGCCATATTGATTTGTCTTTGTTCAGCTTTAAACTGATGATAATAATGATTAATCAGGAGAAAGAGGAATTGAATGAAACATACTATACCCACATTCCTTCTCTAATCTTTTACAGATAAATCAGATCTACAAAGTATCACACTCTGTATTGTGTTATGTACTCCAAACTTGAACTTCTTTCAACATGAAACGATTCCAAAAACATGCTATTAATTAGAGATGCAAGGTATAAGCACAGCGATATATATCACAGCACCCCCAACAAAACGTGAAACACCCATTTCAGGTCATGGAGTCTCTACTAATGAGCTGATGACTGGAGTCAGGCGTGTTTGATTAGGGAGACATACAAAATGTGCAGCATATGTTTGCATAGCAAAACGATGGAAAAGTGGCACAGTGGAATGTGTTCTGTGTAAATGGCTCATAATACGCCACAGCAGGTAAAATGAAATAATAGATTTGAAATGCATCCACAGTATATTTGTACCTTGTTTGGTAACCTTGTGGTAGTGGTACATTATATTTAACGTTAAAGTTAAAGGCTTCGAGGTTCTGTACTGGAGTGGTTTGCCTCTTATCTCAAAGGGAGAATGTTTTCTGTCAAAGTATGGAATTGTTTTTCTTCCCATGCCCCAATACATCACGGTGCACCCCAGGGCTCTATCCTGGGTCCTCTTTTGTTTTCATTATATATGCTTCCACATGGTCATATTATACAGAGACACAATTTATCATACCACTTTTATGCTGATGACGCTCAGCTCTACTTTCCTATCAAAAATAATAATGGTTCTTTGTCTGGCCTTTTTGACTGCCTGTGTGACATAAAAGGTTGGATGGACATGAACTTCCTACAGTTAAACAATGACAAAACTTAAATTGTTATCTTCGCCTTACCAGATAGGACCTCTGACATAGTTAATCAGTTTGGTTCTTTATCCTCAAATGTTCATGACTGTTTCAAAAATCTTGGTCTCATTTTTTATTCTAATTTGAGTTTCAATAAGCAGATTAGCACTATTGTTAAAAGTAGTTTCTTTCAGCTAAGATCTATTGCCAAAATCAAGATGATGCTCTCTAAGAAAGATCTTGAAACTGTTGTTCATGCTTTTATTACCTCAAAGTTGGATTATTGCAACTTTTTATACCTGGGTTTGCCTAATTCAACTGTAAATCATCTGCAGATGGTCCAAATGCAGCAGCCAGGCTTTTGACTGGCACTAAAATGTGTCAGCACATTATTCCTGTGCTTGCCTCTCTCCACTGGTTACTGGTTAGGTCCCGGATTTATTTTTTAAAACTTTGCTTTTTGTTTATAAAGCTTTACACAGTCTTTTTTTTTTGTCCCATACAATGCTTCAAGATCCTAACATTCTTACAATCAACTACTTCTCTCTGTTCCTCGCTCACATTACAAAACTAAAGGTGTCTGGGCCTTCTCAGTGGCTGCTCCCAGACTCTGGAACAGTCTCTCTCTTTATATTAGATCTTCCCCTTCTGTTTCTACTTTTAAATCTTCCTTAAAAACTTATGTATTCTTTATGTTCTGAATGATGGTGTTTACCCTTTTTACATGCTGAAGTGCCCTTGAGCAAGGTGTGAACCCCCATTCTGTTTTAATATTGTTGTTAATTTTTTTTTTTAATACCTCTGTACAGCATTTTTTGTTTTAATACCTTGCACACTTTATTTATTTATTTTTTTAATATTGTTTTATTTTTTGTTTTAATAACTCTGTACAGCACTTTGGTTGCAACTTCTGTTGTTTTGATCTTTTCTTATATAGTGTGAACAGACTTGTTGATTGTGTGTCGGTGTTGATTGGATGTTGAGGTGTGGCAGTTGAACATGAGCTTACAGGGAGGAGCTAAAGAGGACTGAACAAGTGGATAAGTCCTGCATACATCACCAGAGAGAAGACTGGTGTTTTTACTGGACTATTCAGTTATGACATTTTAATCAAACATTACGAGGCCAAAACTTATTCAAAAGTTAAAAAAACTGAAACATATGCACTGATGATTTTTTTTCCACAATCAGCTATATCACATACATTTAGAAAATAGACAGGGTGAATTTACATTATATATTTTATGATACAAATGATATATTAAATTATATTGACTTTATATATTCTGTGCATTTGAAGTAGAATATATTAGAAAAATTGTGTTTTCCAATTGTAAAATTCATCAGTTTGAGATTCAAATTCCAAAGCAGGCCATTCGTGAATAAATCCAAATGATCTGAAGAAGCTGTGCCCCGCTCACCTTGACAGCGCCCCTCGGCCACGGAAGGAGTTCTGTGAGTTCAGTCCACGCGCTTCGAGGGTGGCCACTCGCTGTAGCTCGGAGGATGTGTCATCACATATCGACTGACCACTGCGTTGGCAAAAGAGTCAAATAGGCATTTATAAAGTCTGACAGACCGTATCTGACCATTAGACAGCTGAAGGGAACTGCTGAGTTCTAAAATAGCATGAGCTGCGATCTCACCGGCTGAGAGTGCTATCAGCGCGCTCTGACTCATCTTCAACAGACGTCTTCACAGAGAGTCTGTGAGCTGATAAATCCATGCTCTCCACCAACACTTGGCCGGTCATGCTGGAAAAGAGTTTGTTGTGGAATAAGACCTGTCTCTGTTCAACTACATGCTCTATAAAACACTGTTGCATAAGAGTTTTAATAACAATGTATGTGACATTTATATATATTTAACAGGGCTTTCAATTGATTTCAAATGTTATCAAATTAATTGCTTATGGTGAACAGTTAATAAAAGAAAGAGTGTGAAGTTAACATTTTCAGCTCAAAAGTTTATTTTTATAATAAATATATGATGGCCTTCCAACCTTTAAAACTGCGTCTTTGTGAACTGTTGTGTTTAAACTCTTAACATGCAATAACCAATTAAACACTTTAATCAATAAATGTGCTCAGCTCATACGGACACCCAGCTGTTTTTGTACATTGATAACACATAATGAAGATGTTTTTTGTTTGTTTGTTGTTTTTTTTTATTTTTTTATGCTGAATAATTTTTTTTTGTATTATATCTGTACAAATTAAAATAGTAATACTTGCAATGCAAAAATACTAGAGTGAACAAATTGTCACATCACTGAAGACAACATGTTAGAAAAAAACAAATCAGATAATACATGCTGCAGATAAGTGTTTGTTTTATGAATCTACAAAACAAAATAAAAGTGTCTTTATAAAAAATATTATACTATTATCTAAAAAGAGATATTGTAAACTTGTCTCTTCAGGTTAAATGGACAGCAATATATTTAATCATGTCTGGCTTGACAAATGTTCTCAATATTGTTGGGATATATAAAAGTTCAGTTAATATTTAAAGATTTATAATTTTACTGTAAAAATATTTAAATCATATATTTGTACAAGTAAAATATACTGCAATGCAAAAGTAGGCTACTGCACTATTTTTGTAGAAACCGTGATATGTTTTTTAAAGGATCCTTTGATGAATTGAAAGTTCAAATAACAGCGTTTATTTGAAATAGAAATCTTTTGTACCATAAATGTCTTTACTTTTGATAAATTAAAGGATTTTTTTTTTAAATACTGTTTTTACTTTATTTCTGATCCAATAAATGCAGCCTTGGTGAGACTTCTTTAAAAAAAAAAAAAAACAACTTAATTCCAAACGTTGACCTGCAGTGCACTGTATGTAGTTAATAATCACTATATCTAAGTCGATTAGACTTAATAGTTTAAGAATTGGCCAGTTGTCCTCTTACGGTGCGTTCCGGTGTCTATGGAGATAATTAGACTTCATTTGGCAGTAACTAGAAAAGATCCAGAAATTTCCATGCACAAACGGCAGCATTTCTTGAGAACGGGCCGGGCTGTAGTTGAATTGAAAATGATTAAAACTGTAAAGCTGTGCACAGGCTCTGAAGCATTTTAAACACACAGTGATCACAAGATGACCAGAAATGACCTCAGAATCCAGATGATTATGGTTGTATTTGAAGCCATTGCTCTGACCAGCACTGAATATCCTAAAATATTATTTAGATGATTCATTCTTACTATTACTTTTCTTTAAATTAGACTATTAGATTTCTTTAAATAGTATATAACAGTGCATTGATGATTAAGGAATAGAAGCGTTGTGTTGATTCACTCACCTGCTTGTATTTTTGAGCTGTTTCAGGTTCAAGTCCTGCTGTATTAATTCTTCATGAGTTTGAAGAACGTGCTTCTGAAGTCTTCAAACATCCTTCCTCTCCTAAACTCTGACTTCAGTGCGGTGATGTTTTCCCGGTTTGGATGATGGATTTGTGTGTTTATCTGAAGTGAAGCGCTGTGGTGTGACTGAAATGAGGCTGAGTGTCTGGAGGCAGGAGGGGGACGAGAGACACATTAGCATACGCCACTTCAGACATCACACACCTCCTCACATCTCACTCCTCTCTCCCAGCAGCCTCAGCTTCAATCTCAGTGTGTTTTCCCCTGTCCTCTGATGTGTTTGCATGTCCAGCGCAGTTGTGTGATTGAAAGCTCCTCCTGTGGTTCCTGAGAGCTCAGGCTTCTTGTTATTCCAGCAGATGCTTGTGTGTTTGAAGTGCTCTGATTGCAGCGCTGTGTTTGATGCTCATGCTTTGCTCTGCTCAGCACTTGATCACACACACAAGGACTGTTTGCTGCTGTATCCTCAACCATGTCCTGTTTTTACTGCTGCTGTCTAATTGACACAAGAGAAATGATGACAGAAATTCTGGCGCAAATCAAATACTTATACATGTATATAATAGTATGCCTAAAGGCCCATCTGATGGCTTTCAAATTGAATGACAATTATTCTACACATTATGAAATGTTTTTATTGTAAATTCATTTTTTTGAAAACTACTTATGTGTGAAATGACACGTCAAAGTTAGTTTTGAATAATATAAAGGCAGTGGGGTGGTGTGTTTGGGGTCAAAGGTCACCCAGTATGGGTCAAACCTGATATAGCCATATAGGAGGATCTACACTATACCAGCCTACCAGATATTTTTACATTTTTTTTTTTAAGAATTCTCTTATGTTCACCAAGTCTGCATTTATTTGATCAAAAACACATTGAAACCAGTAATTTTTTCACCCGGACCCTCCTCCTCAGACTTGACGCAGGTTGCCAGATTGACGACACCAACAAGAACAAGCGCACGTGATGATGAATGAAATGAAATACGCTGTGTTTTCCACCAACTGGCAACCTGTGGTGCTGAAATAAAATTGGGTAAACTGGCAGTGGGCGGGTTTCACAAACCAAAACAAAAACAGACATTCCGGCCACACATTTTCAAAGAATAACTGACTGAAGCATTGTTTTTCAGCTAAACAAGTATGTTAACTTGTCATGTTAAATATCAGCAAATATATTATGGTATTTTTATGCTTAAGTAGAGTCAAAAACTTACATACAGCACCTTTAAGTGTGAAATAATTGCAATGCTCGGGCAAACCGCTATAGAGTTAGATCCGGTGAATGCGGTTTACAGGTTTTATATAAAAAAGAGAATGATGAGTTAGAAATCTGTAGAAATCGAATACTGCAGTGGTTGCAGACGAAACAGATCTACACGAGAGCCAACGCTAATGTAAAGACATGTCAAATAAAACATCCGTGTTTTAAAGAAAAGTGGCTTGATTAGGTGGTGGATGATGAGACAACAAAACTCTGAGACATTTATAGTAGTCTGCAAACTCTACATGGGGATGTTTAGATAACTGTGAAAGAAGTCACATGTTCATGTTTTTAAAAAAAAAAAAAATATTGATTTTTTTTTTATATCAATTATATTATATTAAAGTCTATAAATAATTGACCTCAAAAAGGGAATTCATGAGTAATAACTGCTTCATTTTTTTCATATTAGCTATATTATATTAAATGAATTATATTATATTATATTATATTATATTATATTTTTTTTTTTTATTTTATTATATTAAGTTTTTATTATTTTATTATATTATATTATTATTTCATTTTTTTCATATTAGCTATATTATATTAAATGAATTATATTATATTATATTATTTTGTGTTAGATTTTTTTTTTTAGAATGATTTTTAAATAGCATTTCTTGGTAAGTAACACAGCACTGTAAAAAAATATTTCTCAGGTAACCTAAAATGTTATCCATTTAGTTACATCAAGGGTCAAATCAAATATAAATAGCACATTACAAAAGTTACACACTTTTTGTGTATGCTGGACAGGTCTGGTATAAAGAATATTTTTGGTGGCTCAGCTCAGGTGGCTGAAATATCCGGCCAATAGAGAAAGAAATAGGGGGAAGATTGCTTGTGACCTGAGATATTTTCCCTCAATAAACTCCTAATTTGCTGCTTACTGATAGTAAGGCAGTTATTGCAGCAGTTCTGTTTAGGTATTGAGTATGGTTTAAGGGATCTAGAATGTGGTCATGCATTATTATTATTACAATTTAAACTAACTGTTTTCTATAGTAATGTATTTTAAAATGTAATTTATTCTTCTGAGATGCACAGCTGTATTTTCAGCATCATTACTCCAGTCTTCAGTGTCACATGATCTTCAGAAATCATTCTAATATGCTGATTTGCTGCTCAAGAAACATTTCTGATTATTATCAATGTTGAGAAAAGTTGTGAATCTGTGCTTCCTAAGTACTAATAAATAGCCAATGTGCCAGAAATATGCATGCTAAAAAGCAACTACTTAACAGTGAATAGTGTTCCCTAATCTGAAGCTTTACCTGTTTTTACTGTGCTCTGATCAGATTTCTTTAAAAAATACTTAAACATCTTAATTATTCCACAATTTTCACTAGGAGTACATTTTGGAGCTAGAATATTAGTATTCCAAAATAAACCACAGTCATTTATTAGCCTTTTTTAACCAGAATAAGTCTACATGAGACTGTTTATGACAGAAAAAGAAAGAAAAAAGAAGACGTGCTAAAGCTGAAATACAGTTGCATTTTCTGCTTTATTTGTATGATGTTTTTCAGTTACAGACATTTGGATTGAGCTGCTTCGGTCCATAGATAACATGCTGCCGTATGATCAGCCACTTCCAGTTTCATTCCCGGCGACAAAGTAGTTTATTATCATCAGACGGTGGTAAGGTTTTTGACACTGACCACATGTGATGACCTTCCTCTGCGTCTACGTTTATTTGTCATCTTCATATTAAACAAACAGCATGGATTGGTTAATGCTTAAAGCTTTTAAAGCCTGAGTGTATTGTTTTTAATAAAAAATATAGATCATGCATAGATCATTCTGTCTGGATGTCTCTTGCAGGTAAAAAGAGTATGCATATACATCAGACAGTAGAGATTTGACTACGGAATGTGTTAAAGTGTCTCACTGAAACCTTTCTGGTTCTAATTCTGTAACATATGAAACATAAGGAGAATAAGCGGTCCAATTTAATGACTCAAACACAATCATGTTCTGCAGAGAGGCAATACTGCATCTAGTAAGGCCAGTCGTGACTCTAAATGTCCAAAGCTGTCAAAACTACACCTATCACTCGTACATACATCCTTTATCAATTATGTAAATAGAGTATTGCAAAGCTGAGTCTGACATGGGTTGGATCCAGCGAAGATATGCTTTAGTCATCTTGAAATTCACTGAAGATTTAATTAGGTATTAATTTGTCCCTTTTGCAGATGGAATCGTAATTGTTTTGGTCCCCTTCCATAAACTTCAAGCCCATTTCAGCATTGCAGTGCTGCCAAACTTAAACATGATTCTTTAACATCTGGTGGCATTATTTTTTTAAATTGTGGTTGTAATAAATTTACTGAACCAGAAGCCTTTCAACCAGCAAAATGGCTTGTGGGTAGGACATCAGCGCTTGATTGTCCGCAGGGTCCCGTTTTATGCCCTCTTCATCCCTCTGCCCATTAGACACGCGAACACGGTCATCACCATCTTGGGTTTGACCTCCACTAGATCATCAGGCAGGGCATACACACGAGCGCCAATCTTCCTGGCCATGGATACAGCATACCTGCAAGAGAGACAGAAACAACCTCACTGTACTGGGAAATATTACACAGACTCCACAGCCTTCATCATTTGTGTCATAATTAGGGGCAGAAGAAAATAAATCAATTCTGCAAATGCACTGTGATTCTCTCAACTATATGTGTGCGCGAGACAGCTGTATTCTGCTTGCTGCTAATTACACACTCTCTCTCACACACACACACACACTCCTTATCTCACTCACTCTCTCACTCACTCACACTCACTCTCTCTCACAAACACACACTTACACACTCTCTCACTCACTCACACGCACTCACTCTCTCACTCACTCCCTCACTCGCACACACTCACTCACTCGCACGCACTCACTCACTCACACGCACTCACTCTCTCACTCACTCCCTCACTCGCACACACTCACTCACTCGCACGCACTCACTCCCTCACTCGCACTCACTCACACACTCACTCACTCGCACTCACTCACTCACTCACTCACTCGCACTCACTCACACACTCACTCACATGCACTTACTCACACACACTCACTCACTCACTCACTCACTCACACGCATTCACTCAATCGCACGCACTCACTCACTCGCACTCACTCACACACACACTCACTCACTCACTCCCTCACTAACTCGCTCTCTCACTCACTCGCACGCACTCACTCACTCACATGCATTCACTCCCTCACTCACTCACTCGCACGGACTCAGTCACTCTCTCACACTCACTCACTCACTCACTCTCTCACATGCACACACACTCTCACTTACTCGCACGCACTCTCTCTCACACTCACTCACTCTCTCACTCACTCTCTCACACATTACCACTCACTCACACGCACTCACTCTCTCACTCACTGACATACACACACACTCACTCTCTCACTCACACACACTCACTCAATCGCACGCACTCACTCACTCGCACTCACTCACACACACACTCACTCACTCACTCCCTCACTAACCTCGCTCACTCTCTCACTCGCACGCACGCTCACACTCACTCACATGCCCACACATCTCCCTCACTCACTCACTCGCACGGACTCAGTCACTCTCTCACACTCACTCACTCACTCACTCTCTCACATGCACACACACTCTCTCACTTACTCGCACGCACTCTCTCACACGCACTCACTCACTCTCTCACACGCACTCACTCACTCACTCACACGCACTCACTCTCTCACTCACTCACACACACGCACTCACTCCCTCACTCGCACACACTCACTCACTCGCACACACTCACTCCCTCACTCGCACGCACTCACTCACTCGCATTCACTCACTCAATCGCACGCACTCACTCCCTCACTCGCACGCACTCACTCCCTCACTCGCACTCACTCCCTCACACGCACGCACTCACTCATTCACACGCATTCACTCACTCACTCAATCGCACGCACTCACTCCCTCACTCACTCTCTCACACGCACTCACTCACACTCTCACTCACACGCACTCACTCTCTCACTCGCACACACGCACTCACTCACTCAACACACGCACTCACTCACTCACACGCACTCACTCACTCACACGCACTCACTCACTCACTCACTCACTCACTCGCACTCACTCACACACTCACTCACTCACTCACTCGCACTTACTCACACGCACTCACTCACTCACATGCACTTACTCACACGCACTCACTCACTCACTCACTCACACGCACTCACTCACTCACTCACACGCACTCACTCACTCACACTCACTCACTCACTCACACTCACTCACTCACTCACTCACTCACTCAACGCACATCACTCACTCCCTCACTCGCACACCCTCACTCACTCGCACGCACTCACTCCCTCACTCGCACGCACTCACTCATTCACACGCATTCACTCACTCACTGGAACGCACTCACTCCCTCACTCGCACGCACTCACTCATCTCACTCGCATTCCTCCCTCACCTCGCACGCACTCACTCACTCACCACACCATTCACTCACTCCAATCGCACGCACTCACTCCCTCACTCACTCTCTCACACGCACTCACTCACTCACACTCTCACGCACTCACTCTCTCACTCGCACACACGCACTCACTCACTCACACGCACTCACTCACTCACACGCACTCACTCACTCACTCACTCACTCGCACTTACTCACACACTCACTCACTCACTCACTCGCACTCACTCACTCACTCACTCACTCGCACTTACTCACACGCACTCACTAACTCACATGCACTTACTCACACGCACTCACTCAGTCACTCACTCACACGCACTCACTCACTCACTCACACGCATTCACTCACTCACTCACTCACACGCACTCACTCACTCATTCACACACACGCACTCACTCCCTCACTCGCACACCCTCACTCACTCGCACGCACTCACTCCCTCACTCGCACGCACTCACTCATTCACACGCATTCACTCACTCACTCAATCGCACGCACTCACTCCCTCACTCGCACGCACTCACTCACTCGCACGCACTCACTCCCTCACTCGCACGCACTCACTCCCTCACTTGCACGCACTCACTCACTCACTCACACGCATTCACTCACTCACTCAATCGCACGCACTCACTCACACACTCACTCACTCACATGCACTTACTCACACACACTCACTCACTCACATGCACTTACTCACACGCACTCACTCACTCACACGCATTCACTCACTCACTCAATCGCACACACTCACTCACTCGCACTCACACACTCACTCACTCCCTCACACATGCTCTCTCACTAACTCGCTCTCTCACTCACTCGCACGCACTCACTCACTCACATGCATTCACTCCCTCACTCACTCGCACGCACTCAGTCACTCTCTCACACTCACTCACTCACTCACTCACTCACTCACTCACATGCACACACACTCTCTCACTTACTCGCACGCACTCTCTCACACGCACTCACTCACTCACTCACTTACACTCTCACTTACTCGCACACACGCACTCACTCACTCGCACTCACTAACTCACACGCACTCTCTCACACATGCTCTCTCACTCACTCACTCACTCTTACTCACACGGACTCTCTCACTCACTCACTCACTCACTCACTCACTCACTCACTCACTCTCTCTCTCTCACACACACACACACAAACACACACAAAACATTGAATAAGTATATAAACTTGCATAAAGCCTTATCGATGAAGCAATATACAAAAGCAAGTGCGGGATATCATTCTCGGCTGTGTGTTACGTCGTGTGAGTGGTTAAGTGCAACTGCATGGTGTGAAATCAATGTAAACAGTCAGTTATGTCTCAAACACAGGACAAAACATCTGCTATGTTAAAGTAGATTTGTGCATTAGTGTGAATGTAATAAACAGCAGCAATGCTGAGAAGAAGAGAAAAGTCAATCACTGCATCAGTCTGGAAGATTTCAGATGTGGAAAACTTTTTGTTTACTGCTTGTAAAGATTATATTTGCTTGTATGTTTTGAAGCTATATTTAGTTGAATTCTTAACATAAAATCACTGAATATTTATTTTAAACTATTTTAAGATTATTTGATAAATTACTTGTATCAGATCATGATTTTCAAACCTAGTCCTAACTGACAGTATTGACTGCATGCATATATTTTGGGCTTCACACACAGTGGCTATCTAATGAGCACTCATACTTTGCATTGTCCAGTTTGTCTTCATCGCTAAGGCTTCCTCTCTTCACGAGGTCGTAGTGGACGCAGCCGGGCTGGATGGCATCAATCAGGTCCAGCACCGCCAGACTGGAACTGATCTCTTTGTCCTGCAGTCCAGAACATTACACTTACTTCTGATATTCAACCAACACATGCAGCTACATGAATACAGGGCTGCTGTATGAAGCATGCACATATACGCTAGCAGATAAACGCAGGCTTGTGCACCTTGAAACTGGAGATTTTGGATGATTTTCCTGCTCCCGCCAAAGTCTTATTAACCCAGTTGACGATGATGTCATCGTTGACCTTCTGCCCATCGCCCAGGCCCTCAAGTACATTCAGAGTGTATCTGGACAAAAACGCAGCACACAGACTCGTCACAATCAGTTCACTAGCACTTACACTATTCAAGCTTTACATTCACATACATAAAATCAGAGTTATACTAAATTTATCATTCAAATTCTATGTATGTCTGTATTTAATTTCATCTTATAGGATGCATCTGTGTGTCTGTTATTAGTTTGAGTTGTACCTCCTCATGAGTTGCCAGACCAGGGCGAGAGTGAGCGTTGGGTTCCCATCATTCAAGTCTTGCCCCCCGATGCCCACCAGCGAGAAATTGGCTTTGGTCTTCCCCAGTTCCACAGCGTAGTTACAGTTTTTGTACCTCTGAAACAAAAAAAAAACACACACACACACACAAGAGACTGAGGATGTAGCAGCACGAGTGCTCTGTGTCTGTCAATCATTCTGCATGTGTTTGGAAGAAGGCTGATGACTGTAGAATGAATACCTTCTTCATGTTGGCCCCTAGTTTAGGATATGGAGGCTTGTTGACTTTGTTGTTCCAGTCGACAGGAACCTTGATCTTCTCATAAAGTTGCAGGATGACCAGAGCATCCTGAAGGTCACTGAAAAGGCCGAAACACATTCGTTTCATTTACAGTTACAATGTTACACTTGAGGTGCATTTCATTCCTCTATCATCTTGATTTGGATTTCCTGACACAGGTTAAGATGTGAAGGTAAGGGAGCGTGGGATTTACCCGTATAAGTGATTAACATGAGGATTGACACCCAGAGAATTCATCCAGTTTCTGAAAGTCCTCTCCTCTCGGGTCTCTCCTGCAGAAACCGAGCGAAGCAGGGGTTAATCACAGGAATTACAAACACACAGAAGAGTTCATTTGCTAAATGCTAAAGAAGTGTTTGTCATTGTTATTTAATTTTAACTAATATAGTTATAACTGACGTTAACAAAAAGAACCGATATTTCTTCATGATCGTAAGTGACTGCATGAAATTAATTTTATATTTTAGTTTACTTTGCTTTATTTATTCCTATAGGGACGGTGGGTTTGGAGCACATTCACAGACATGAGAAATCACAACAGCATACATAAACATACACAATATACAATACATAAATGAATAAGTGAATGACCAGACCAGCTAGTCATCGGTTTATCAACTATGACATATGTTTTTTAGTAATTAAGAGTAACAGTGAGTGATGATGTTCTTCAAAAAACACAACTAATAATAATAATTAGTATATGAATTGAAATGACATGGAGCATAGTATGTACATATGATGATTTCTGTAACAAATCATTGCATAATTTTAGGGTTAATTCTACATCTGGAAAAAAAAGTATTTTGACCCATAATTTGGGTCTGATCAAGAAAATAACATCTAGTCAGTCAGGTTATGCAGGTTAACATTAAATTTAATATTTTAATTAAAATAGAGAAACATATTGCAAACTGTATTACAATACTCCTCGACAACAGGTCATTGAAATCAATGGAACAGTCACCATAATGTGTTCAAAATGTTCACCGCAGAAGAAAATGACATCACGTGATGCTTTTTTAGTTTTGAGGGGGCTGTTTATTTAGTAACAGTTGATCAATTTAAACTCAATCTATTTTTTAGTTATAATAAGTTATATTTATATTTATAAGTCTAATGTGAATTAATAATAAGCTATTTATATTGTAGAAATAAATGAAATATAGATACTCTTGACCTTATAATTTTTTTTAATCATTATTTTGAACACAAGACTCATCAGGTCAAAAAGTGGACACTGCAAAAACAAATTTCGGGGCAAGTAAACCGAAACCCAGTGTGCACTAAATATATGCGTGAGATTATAGCATGCATTGTCTTAATGGATGAAATATGATATTTCAGAAGAAAATTGTTAGGAAAAAATATATAATTATCATCAATGGACAAGAAAATGAACTGAATGCTAGTTATAAACTGAGGGTTAGGTCTGACTGCTTTTTTTTTTGTGTGTGTTTGGACCACAAGAGGGCGCAACCTTCACTAAAAGGGTGTTAACCGTTAGTCTGCAGGAAATGAGGCAACCAGGCCCTCCCTTTAAATCTCAGTCTGCCTTTCACCAGTTTCCATTAAAAGCCAAATCCTGAAAATGCCTTCTGTGATGCCATCCGGTATATTTTTGGAAGAAATGCCACCCATTTTCATGAGTCATTACGTGGCACATGTATTTAGCAAATGCTAAAATGGCAAGATGAGACAGGAAAGAACAACAATCATAAGCAAAACACCCACCCTCCAGAAGTCCCCAGTTGATGTCTTGATTCTCGGGTTTGGTCAGCGCTGGGTACTTGTTGAAGAGATTGGCCACAAAGGCCAAGTTGAGTTTAGGGTTGCCAGACACGACGTCAGTAGACGTGACAAACTGTCTGCATCCCAGCCTGTCTGCCTGCAGCAGCATACACTCGGCTCTCTTCAGGTCATCTTTCTCCTGCAGAACACACACCAGGACAAACTGAGACGCTTGCCAAATACAATTCACTGCATTCAGCTGCTGCCAAATTAACTAATCTCCCCCTCTCTACTTCAATGAGTCCGATTTGCTTAAGCCACAGATGCAAAACATTCATCTTTTCTGTCCCATGGGTCGGTGAAAAAATAAGAGACAAATCAAATCTAATGTAAACACTTAAGAGAAATGGCACAGATGACGAAGTACGTGGACATTACTTGAGCCAGATTCATTTGGCACCTGCATGAACTTCAGAATCAGTTAAATGTGTAATAGTGCAGAACTCCAATCAAAATGATGTCACGTACAAAAAGGGTTCGTGACAAACTATAGTGAGCTGCTCAAATCAATCAACGATAAGACAAGCAATGAGCAGCTGCCTTATATGCTGAAGAGATACTTATATAATATATATATATATATATATATATATATATATATATATATATATATATATATATATATATATATATATATATATATATATATATTATAATGAGCAGCTGCCTTATATGCTGAAGAGATACTTATATATATATATATATTTATTTATTTATTTATTTATTTTGTGGCTTTAAACATTTTGAAAGCATAAGTTTTTGTAAAAAATGGAGTAAATAAACTTTAAAAGTTTGGGGTCAGTATTTTTTTTTTATGTTTTTATCGAAATTCATATTTTTATTCAGCAAAGGCACATTAATCAAAAGTAACAGTAAAGATTTTCACTGCTACAAAAAAAGAAATTCAAATAAATGCTGTTCTTTTAAACTTTTTATTTATTAAAGAATCCTGAAAACTATACATCACAGTTAAAAAATATATATAATATATGATAATAAAAAAACTGATAATAATCAGCATATTAGAATGATTTCTGAAAGATCATCTTACATATATTCAAACAGAAAACATTTCTTTTAAATTGTAATAATATTTCATAATAATTTTTTTTTTTTTTTTTTTTCATCAGATAAATGCAGTGTGTGTGAGGAGGAGAGTTTTTATTTTTATATATTTTAAAATCTAAACTTATTATGCATTTTTTTTTTTTTTTGTGTGTATATATAGATATGAGATTGTTTGAAACAGAATGCCAGACATGGAGGTTCAAGCACTGAAAGGAAACATTATTTGTGGTGTTGTGCTCACACTAGCACAACACGACGGCAGCAGAAAGCTGAAACAGTGGCTGATGTTGATGATGAAGTGACCCTGACTGTGTCCCAGCGCTACAGCAGCTGCCGGCCGAACCACAGCCACCTCATTCAGCACACAGTCAATAACAGCTGCTCCGGCCTGTGTGTGGGGTTAAATACACTCACACGAGTCACCCGGCACTCAATCATCAGACCTCTGTCTGTTTAGACGCTGCTGGGAAATGGGCAATGTTGTTATTGTCCCAAACCAGTGAATGACTTGAATCATGGCGTACTGGGGGTGGAATGTGGCATCCGCAGTGTTGTGACTGCCACGGGCCACAGACTGGAACACAATGTGCAATAAACAGTGGCTTTCTGCTGATTTTAACAAAGTTCCGACTGGAATTCACTATCGTTTGGGAAAACACATCCTGCTTAGAAACCACAGCTTTTGATTTCAGCATTGATTATAACAATCAATCCCAAGTTTGCATACACTTTCACCCTCTCTTGCCGAGTTTAGACCCCCAGAGACACACTTGTGTTTGAACTGCTGATGCTTCTCCAAAAAGCAGGAAGCTCCCAGTCAGAGGCTTTCAGGAAGTCCCCAGTGTGTCTCAACACACATCTGAGATGAATTGCCTCCGTCCTGACTTACAATGAGCTGCTACACAGTGACTGAAGCTCTGATCTTCTGACACAAACCTTTTTTATTTATGTTTGGTTTATGGTTTATGACACAGAAACGCACAGTGAATGATGTTAATTTTGTAAGTGTATCATTTGAACTCACGCTGAAGCCTGACATGTCAATGTCAATACGATCTTCACCCTCCTTCTGACCTTTTGGTGCGATCTGGTTGAGCAGGTGGAAATAAGCCCTCGAGTCCTGCAAGAGTGAGAAGAGAAAAAAAACTTTTAATGAACGTAGTGTAATGCTGCCTTCAAGTCCTGTCTGTAGGATTGTATTCATGTATTCACACACCATAGTGGCATAATCACAGGATCTGTTGTGCCACTGCGTTCAACAGAAAACCATGTTTACTTATTTTTGTTTTAAAAGCTGAAATAAAACAATTATTGATTATCAGACTATAAAATCATCAGTTTCAGTCATTAAAAATGATGCTAATCTCTCCAAAAGTCTGGTGGGAGTTTTTCAGCAAAGTTTTGATCATTTAGAGGCCTTAGATATTTGCAGGCTTTATGGGTTTAAAGAATCATGTCATAAGGTGGTATTAATCATATTTAAGTTTTCATTGTGAAAATTGCTGGTGCAACTTAGTTTCTATGCATTTTGTGCTCTGTTGTTGAAGAATAAACAATAAAAGCTTGCCAAAAACACTATGAGGCAACAGGCTTGTGTGACTGCATTTCTATAAAGGTCCAACACCAATATCACAAAGGACTTGAAGGCAGCAGAATACAGTTACATTGTAAATTATATTTAGATGATGCACAATCCAGAGATATCTGTGAAAATATCAGAAAAGCACAATCATGCATGAATTCCGAAGGACATGAAGGTGGTAGATGTGACTGAATAAAACCAAACAACAACAAAAATGCATACACTGTAACTGATGTAGCAGTACATTTGGAAAAGTACCTTTACACAGTTTGAAAAATCTGTTAACTGCAGCATAGAGGGAGATAGAGACAGATGTTAGTTAAATCATTCAGTAGAGATCAGATTCACCAAATCTCTTTTCTATGAGAATGAACGAGTCAAGTGGGCACTCGGGTCACACACCTTTCATTAGACACTAAATGAGCTCTCGCATATTTTACAAGATTCATGTCATCCCAGAGCATTTGAAAGTCAAAGTAACTGCCCTTACACTGCCTTTATGAAACAGAAAATGAAGTTAGCTGTTATGTAAATTCTAATTTGGATAAGTTCGGCAACATGTCTCCATTCATTCGAGGCTGAGAATTATTTCACCTTTAAAAGGAAAGCTAAAGTAAATCTATCATCTAACCATTAGCTCAAGAGATTTATTATATGCAAAGCATCTATGTAAAACTTCCCATTTTACATTCACACACGATTTACGCTATTAAAAAAAAACAACTTTTTTTTTTCAGGTACATGTCATTTGATATCTGTATATATGCTGTATTAGTACAGTATATCTCATTTAAAGTCATTCTTAACTACATGTACACATTTTCTGAGTGTGGGAAAATCTCCCTTTCACAATGCTAGGGTGCTGATGTTCTGATGTTCTGAAGTCAAAAGAGTCCACCCACTCTCAAGGTCCTATAATATTGTGTTCTCTCGCTCTCTCTCTCTCTCTCCATATAAACTTATAAATGTACAATCAGTGTGTAGGAACTATATTATTTTGTTTTCTTGATTTCGTATGGGGTTGTGTGGTAGTTTAACATTTTAGTGATTTTGGGCTGATTAGTGAGGAGATTTTTTGTTAAATTTGTGAATATTTATTACATCAAAAGTGGATACCGTTTGTCTTTCTTATCCAACACACCTGATTCAGATCATCAGCTTATTAGGGAACAGCTCTATGAGATCAACTGAGTGCGTCAGATACGAGAAACATACGAAATGTGCAGAGCGGTGGGTCACCAGGACCAGAATGAAGAACCACTGCTGTTTAATACAAAGACTAATTTTAAGTATAAGCAAAATAATAGTGACTGCCTTAAACACCATTCAAAAAAAACAGGACTGTATCGGAAATATTCACTAAAATTTGACCAAGAAAATTACTTATTTTTTCTTTATATAAATATATTTTGTATGTTTATTAAGGGTAAAAGACATTTTAGTCTTTCATTTAAAGTGAACATGGCATCAACACACTGATGTGCACATAAATTTAAAGTCAAATATTTTAAATTAATTTTTTTGAAGTTTTTATGAAGCTTTTTTTTCTGAAATACATCACGTTAAGAATCTAGAATGTAGTTTCATGTAGTCTGTATAAAAGATATCTGACAACTGGTGTCTTTGTTGTCAGGAGTGAAATGTGTGTGAGAGTGTACATGTGATGCAAAAGAAACATTGTGAACTTTAACATCCATTACATGACAATAATACATCTGTACAGACTGAAGTTATTTCAATAAGCAGGAAATCATTTTTATATCAACGATCTTGATAAGAGAATAAAAGCCCTCATGTGAGAGTGGTACTATGCATTTAAAACTTTACCGTAGGATCTCCAACAACAGATTTCATATCTTACTAAACTAAATAAATATAAAAGATATGCTGGACTACTACCACAATTATCATGCTCAATATCCTCATGAAAACATTAGGAGAGACAGAGATCTGATACTTTATTAGCATGCAGACACAAAAGCAGATCACAGTAAACAAACACATTACGACTGACCTTAATATCATGGCTGAAGTTGTTGATCTTGCTCCAGCCGGCATTCTCCAGGTGGAAGTTGGCCCAGCGAAGCAACAGTTCCTCTGGAGACAGTTTCATCAGATCCTCGAGTGTCTCTCCATCCCTCAACAGTGCAGCCAGAGCTGAAAAAAGACCATGTGTATTGTGTATCCAGAATGCTGTGTGTTGTGTGTTCACTGTTTATTGTGTGTTTTATTTTTTGAAATTTTTTTAAAAAGTGTATGTTTTTGCATTTGCCGAGCACTGATAATTTTACAATTTCTGTTGTGTTTCAGAAAGTCAATTCACTTAAATTCAAATTGACCAGGCTCTTTCCATGACCTCAAAGTGCACCACAACTCAATTGTTAATGTTTACTGTATTGCCCATACTTTTCCCACCACATTCAAGTAGGCAAAGTTAAACTCACAACTTTAAAAACTCTACACTAGCAGAAAATTACAGACCAGCTTCAGTTTTTTGTTCATATGAAAATCCTTTTTTTTTCAACCAGGTCTCTTCTTTCCTTTCACAGATCAAACAAACAACTGGAGTACCTCAGGGTTCGGTGTTGGTCCCTTTCTTTTCTTCATTTACACAGTGTTGCTGGTACTTACCATCCAGTCACATGGATTTTTCTGCTACTGTTACACTAAGGACATGCATATCTACTAAATACTTGCATGGATCTCAGCTTGGCTGACAAACTTTGGCCTGGATGAAGGAACACCCCCTAGCTACAATAATCTCTTTTTAGCAAGGCCCATCAATAATAACCCCATTTTAGACTAGATTTAGATTAGGCTATGTCCTTCTAGCTATTCTCCCTGCTCACACACACAAACCTCTGCAAATGATCCAGAACACAGCCACATGTTTATGGGCTTTTAACCCAATGAGAATACAGAAGACAGCGCATTTGTCTCACTTTTACTGGTTGATGGTTGTTGCCTGCAGTTCAAGGCACTGATGCTTGTATACAGAACCATCAGTGGATCTATAAATGCCAAGCCAAGGCAATTATATTTTTTGTTTATCATTTGTCATCCAAGTCCTGCTTTGTGACTAATCATTCCTGGCAGTCTGTCAGATGAAAAGCAATTTTATATAATAATATAAATGTTTATTGACTGCTAGGCGACTCTCTCTGTTAAGGCACAGGGCCTCTGGGACAGGCCTAAACTCCCTTAGGTTTAATTTGGGAGAAAACAAACTGTTCAGTCCAGTAATGAGGTCAGATATAAGAGCAAGTCTGCCACAACAGTCAATTCAGTCAGTTGGGTTATCGTTTAACTTCTTTAAATGAGAGCTTTATCTGTTTGTCAGGATTCCTGGATGTTGTTATCAGCCATGACAATGCCAGCACTATTTGGACAATATGTGCAACCGTATTTGTGTAACACATACCCTCATTTCTGCTCAGCTCAATGTCAGCAAACAGACCAATTTTGATGATCTGCCACAGCAGGCCCAAAACCAGATGAGGTTTGCCTTCCCGAAGGTCCAGAGCCCCGATGTTGACCACATGACAGCCAATGGCAGAGGCCGAGTTAAGAGCCAGGTTAAGATTCTCCTGCAAGACAGAAGCAATGACCTCTGTTAGCTTCAAATCTAACACATATGTGATTCGAAACAAAAGGACTAAAACCATGCAAGTGTTTTGAAGTCATATTTCAAAGAATAATCTTAGAACAGAGATGGAGCCAAAACAGAAAGAAGAAGAAAAAAAACAAAACAGAACCAAACCTGTATTGTGAATGGTGTTAGTTTCTTCTTGTTGATGGTTCTCTCATCAATAGTATCAGGTACTGACAGGTTGATCATTTTACTAAAAGGAAACAAAGGCACATGCATTTAGGAGGGTTCTTAATATAAAATAAAATCACAGATAAGACGTTAAGGAGTGAATTTTACTTACCACAGCACAACACCATCACCTACAGCCTTGAAGAGATCATCTGTATTGGGATTCATGGGCAACACATGTTTACAGTCAGGGTCCTGTTCCAGCGCTGTGTTGATCCAGTTCACGAAAGCAAACCTTTCCTCCTCTGGACAAAGACACAGAAAACAAGATTGCATACCATTAATATAGATATGCATATGGCAATCCATGCAAAGACCACATTTGGTCTTTTTGGTCTTTACCTCGGCCAGTGGGAAGTGCGGTGTATATGTTATTATATCAAAAGGAAGCAGGGGTTTGTTTGATCCACTGAAAGTGATGCATTTTTACCTGAGAAGGAGTGCTGTGTGCCTGCACTGGAGAGCTCAGACGTGCCGCCGATAGCCAAGATACCCTCCTTCCTGTTGATGGCCTTCCGGAAGCTCTTTGCAATGTCACTGCTCTTTAGCTCTTGAAAGATCTGTGCAGACACAAGGGACCATAATATTATTTATAAAGTCATGCTGAAATGCTCAGATACATGAACTGTAACTGTTCAGCACCCAGAGAGGTAACTATTAACTCAGTTTACTTGTCTGAAACTACTTTGCATAATAAAACAACAAAAATAATAATAATAAAAAAAAATGTTCTCCTTGATATTTTTAATAGGATACACTTTATTTCGATAGTCCACTTCAGACATTCTACTAACTACTGTATAAGTAGCTACTACTGTACGTCAGCTAACTCTCATTAATTTGCAACTACACACCAACTGGCTTTCATTAGAGTATTAGTAGACTTGGGTCAGGTTTAGCAGAACAAGTTGACTTAAAGTTACTTAGAAATCTGTTGGGAGCCATCAAAAAAGTGTTAGCAGATATTAAGCAGACAATATTGCTCTAATGACTGCTGGCTGTCATGTAGTTGCAAAGTTACTTATGGTTAGTAGAATGTCAAAAGCATACTATCAAAATAAAGTGTAACCTTTCATTGTGTAAAATCTGTCCCTTGACGCCATGCTATGTTGTAAAATAGTCACTGCACAGTGTGTCATGCCTAACAACAGCAACTTTTAGCCTGGGACTTTAGAATTGACTCATGCACCTTATTGCTTTAATACACAGTAACCAATTGATCCACACATGAAGAAGAAAATATGCATTACTATTTGAAAAATACACAAGCATACATGTGGTCAAACATACACAAGGTCTTTGAAACTAAACAGATGCACATATCTTCTGACGTGTGGCAAGTGTGGGTAATTAAAGCATGACTGTCTGTGCCAAGTGGAAGATCTAGTGAACGGAGGCTGCTAGCAGCTGCTCATAACCTCCTCGCAGCAGTGCAAACAAACACAGGGCTGTTCAACAGGATGACACGCCGTTTACAGAAAGCATCAACAGCAGTTTTAATATTATATATCCACAAGTACTGAGTGCAAAAGCGTCTCATTATAGTAATTATGATTTTTTTTATCTTTTTGAGAGAAGTCTCTTATGCTCACCAAGACTGAAATCATTCTAATATGCTGATTTGCTGCTCAAGAAACATTTCTTCTTATTATCAGTTAAAAACAGTTTTTGCTGCTTCATATTTTTGTGGAAACTGTGATACACTGCCATTCAAAAGTCTGGTAAGACTAAAGAAAATGGCAGTAAAGACATTTGTAATGCTACAAAAGATTTCTATTTCAAATAAATGCCATTCTTTTTATTCATCAGATAATCCTGAAATAAAAATGTATCAGGGTTTCCATAAAATCATTAGGCGGAACATACAAATCATAATCATAATTGTTCCCAACTTTTGACCGGTAGAGTTAGTTTTTGGAGATTTTTGGCCTATTGTTTTATCTTATGATCTTGTAGATATTCTGCAGATCTAATCTAATCTAATAAACAAAGTATTTTGAGGCACCATAACAACATTTGATACTAATTATTTGTATTCCATCATTCTTTTCCATCATAACGCTGATTACTAAAAATGATGCAATGGTGAAATGCCATCTGCATTCAGCTCTGAAACTCTAATCTCAATGTACAGTGCATTATCTGTTTATGCTGAAAGCTACTGCTGATTAAGCAAATCAGGGATTAAAAGCTGTAAATGGTGCCTTCTGAACAATTTGTTGGGTTTCAAATTCAGGTTCAACTAAACAACCTTACATAGCATCCTTACTAACTTACTAATTCTGACTAATTCATTAATCATGCAGAAACCTTTCCACTTTAACCATTCAACTGTTTTCTAAAAGATGTAACTTGCATTCACCCAATGAAATCTCATGCGTGCACAGCACAATATCTCAACAGTGTATGTGATCATGTCATTGCTTTTTTTTTTTTTCGTACAACAATAACATTTGATTTTCAAACTTTAACTCTATAGACAGAACAAAGCATTGAAACACTGGGCTCAATTTTATTATCCAAAGCATCACAAGGAAAACTGAGAATTGAGATTTTTGTGTGTAGCAAGTCTTTAGCATAGTTTGGATGTGTATGTAGATATACATCCTATATGTAGGATGTAGATGCATAATTTTTTTTAGATATTAAGGAATGAATATGTCCTGCATCCATAAGGAACAGAACGGTTTGCAGACACTTACAGACACAAACTCATCAAAGCTGATCTTGTTGTCCTTGTCTTTGTCACCCTCTTCCATCAGTTTCTGGATGATCTCTCGGACTTTGTACCCCGGCAGGGGCAGATTGGCCTCTTTGAACAGGTCGTGGAGCTCATAGTCAAAGATGAAGCCATTGCCGTTCAAATCTATGGAGAAAAATGAAAATGAGTGGTTTAGTGTCAACATCTTGCATCTTCCCAACAAGTGCAAAACGTTTTGGTTGCAACTGGGTTACGTTGCAGTTCAACAGCTTAAAAAAGTTATGAAACCTCAACTACAAAGAAAAAAAAAAAGTTAGGAAATGCAGTTTAAATAGTTTGACGAGTAAAAACGATCAGCGACAAACTCTGAGAAAATTAAGAAAAACAGCATTTTATTGCATATGTGCATGCAAAATAAAACATTTTGGAAATATGAAAACATCTCATGGGTACGTTTTAAGCAGCTTCAAAACATCAACATAACATATCAAAACAAATACATCTATACACTAAAATGAAACATTGCAAAAACAATGAAAATGTTTATATTTATAGAATTTATGCTTATGACTAAAACACATGCCACATTTTAATGAGTAACAGTTCAGGCTAAACACATTTTACTGAGCTGAACTTCAAGTA
The DNA here is from genome assembly GCF_018340385.1 of Cyprinus carpio. Lineage (NCBI taxonomy): Eukaryota > Metazoa > Chordata > Actinopteri > Cypriniformes > Cyprinidae > Cyprinus > Cyprinus carpio. The sequence continues at coordinate 6,929,116 of NC_056585.1, forward strand.
ATGCATTCTGGTATTATCCATAAAAGAGACACGGCCTTAGATTCTGGCCAGAACAAGGTCTCTTGCCATTTGCCAAATATGTGGAAGTAGAGAGAATGCCTGTTTTGCTAATAGCTGGCTACAGTAGGCAGGCCACTGCATTTGAATCAGAGCTGTTGTGTTATAGGGTCTATCTAATAAATGCTATCTGAAATACTAAAACAGATCAAACAACATTAAAATAACCAACAGGAACTGTCAGCCACTGGGGTTTTTCTAGTATGTGCATTATAACCATGACACTGGCAACAGTTCATGCCTCAATTTTCTGCCCAGCCTGCTGGTGAAATCAGATAAATGGGAAAATGTAGTCTGAAGCACATTCCTATCAAGGACCATGAAAAACATCCAAATCCAAATTCCACAAACTGCATATACTCTACACTCTTAAATGCATTGCTTATTGTAAATCTACTGACATACTATATTGATTCTCTACTGATGCAACACTATGCAACACTCAAACTCAGTCGCTGATATGGATGTTCCAGGCATTTCAAAACCACTTTGACAAAATCCACTTCTGAAGTACCTTAAGAGCTCATGTGAGTGTATATATATATGTTCAAGAAACCTCTGCTAAGAGCATCAGCCAGCATTGAATAGATAGCTGCTCACAGTCATTTTTATTTTTGAGTTTTGGTGAAATGGACATTCAATAGAGAACTGAAATCTCGGGTTTTATTAAAAACATCTTCACTGACATTTTTAAGATCAATGGGAATGACATGAAGTAAATGATGATATATTTTCATTTTTGGATGAACTAACACTTGGCTAACTTGGTAACTGACTTGGTAAAAGCACCAAATTCTGCAGCTGACAATCTCATAGTTCAAAATACGGCAAATACTCACAGTACATGCTACTGAACAAATAAATAAATAAGTAGATTAAAGTCCTACTCAGAGTGAATCTATAGAAACACAATATAGTGTGTAAATATACACTATATACACTATAGTTGCAGTAAACGGTTTCTGGTTTGGAGACAATGAGGACAGTTCAAGCGCCAGGCAACAAGAGATGCCAAAATCTTCATGAGTTCAAATGAAAAACCCAGATGTGTCTCTGAGCAAGAACAATGCAGACTGTTATAGGACAAGACTCACATGCAGTTAAGAGGACTGATAACAACGTTACAAAACAATCACTTCACAAATAACAGTCTAGAGTTTCCCAATCAATGTCATTTTAAACCAGAATCTAAATGCCATTTGAAGAGCTTGCTAATCCTAATTTTGGCTTTGTACAGTGATGTAGCTGTTTTCATTTTATGCAAATAAAACAAAGACAAATCAGTAGAAATCACAAGATACGTGAAGGAAAAGGACACCTTCAAGGGCGGCACACCAAGTAGTGATTAGAGTAGACAAAACTGGTCGGACAGGAAGAGCACTCACCGACTTTCCCAAAGGCCTCCCGCAACTCTTCCAGCTCGTCTTTGGATATCTTTCCTGCCATCTCCCAAAGAACAACCTGAAGCTCTTTCAGTCAAATAAAGTGTGTCCTTCTGTAAAGAGAAGAACAAAAACTTTATTGTCTGAGCCTCCAAACTGTAGTAACTGAACATTGGCGACTGTCTTCTAAAAGAGAAACCTGGAAGAGGAATTGTACATATATGATAAGACATCATAAGACATGCAAATGACATGCAAACGTCTATCAAGCATGCAACAGAGTAGACTATATTTGGGCAAAATGCATGTTCCAGAGGGCGTGTCAAAGCAGGTCCTTTTGAACGCAACCTCACCAGAATGTAAGTAACGAAGTGAAGTGATTCTTTGCCATGACAAAGATCGAAACACAACTACATCTATTTAAAGCCCTATTCATTGTGTTCAGATGACTGGAAATCAAGGCTAGTAAAAGTCTAGCAAAGAGTCGCATATCCAGAAAATTGTAAAAGAGAAGCTAAAATAGATCAACTAAAAGGAAGAGACCAATCCACAGCCAAAAGTCAAAGTCTGGACGTGTTTCTTTGGAAGATCAGTGTGTTATTTTATCACAGAGTTATGATAGATGCGTAAAAATCTGAATACCAGATGTGCTCCGACCTGAACTGTCCAACAGTCGGCCTGCTTTTGTGTTATTGTGAAATTCAGCCTAACAACTAAAATCTTAAATACAAAGGCCCAAAAAAGGTTTTTGCAACAGTGTCATAGAAGAGCAAGTTTTGGTTCCCCAAAGAACCTTTCAGTAACCAATTCTTAAAATAACCATTTTTCTTAAGGTGAATAATATTTTAATAACCTAAAAAAAAAACTTTTTTTGTCTATAAAGAAGCTTTTGTGCAATGGAAAGTTTCTATGGATGTTAAATGTTCTTCAACATAAGCATAAATCTTATCACCCAAACACACAGTGAACAGTAATAAACTATACACTAAAACAAAGTAAATATTTGTCCAGGATATCACAATAATTAATGCAGTCCATTTAATTGCAATATTATAGCATTGGCATAACATTTCAGTGAGAGGCAATGAACACATTACGGTAACATACCGTTTGAACTGACACAACAAAATTTAAATTGTTGAGCAGAGTCCAGCCATAGCAACTGAAACGAGAACAGATGCAGCGTCTCAGCCTCAGTCACACTCTGCTGTACAAACTGACCTGAGATCTGCTCTTACATGCAGAAATCACAGCAATGCAGCACTATAAGCTGCCAAAGATGCATCTTCCGGTTCCTTACAAGTCGTCATGATGAATCAGGACACACCCGTGGTGCATGTCAACATCTCTATTCCCATAGCTGTCACTCCAGCTTGTGTTTTTTGTTAACTCTTTGTTATGTCATTAGTGGTGCAAACCGTCCTACCACACCCTGGTGGGACAGCATAAAGTTATAGACTTCTAAAAATGTTTAAAAATAAGGCAAAGCCAAAGTTACATAATGACTTAACTGCACATTGTGTACATAACCCTTAAAGAGAGCACCCGACAAAGGTTGTTGGCTGATTTTGTCTCAAGGTCTACATTTGATGTCATCCTTCAACTATTCAGAAGGCCAACATGGAAACTTTCGCTGGAATTTTTTAGAAAAAGACAAAAACAAACGGGCAAATTCTCCACCCTTGTGGCATCTCTTTCCCTGAGACAGCACTGTGCTCTACATACCATCAGTTTGAATCTTCCACAATTCAACTGCTTCTTCACAATTCAAGTATAGATGCATTTTAATTTTACTAAGGTTTGTTTACTTCCTAAATGGGTGAAGAGTAGTGTGACCTCATGATACTGAGTCATGCACCAATCTAAGCAACCAGAGAATCCTGTCTAGTCACTAGTTTTCAGTGTCTCTAAGGACTGCCAGCACTGCATGAGTGACTGAACAAAGTCAAAAGCATTATGCAGTGATAATGTTACAAAGAAAAAGAAAACTGCCATCAAACTGCTTTCTATGGGTTCTGATTCAAAAACAGAAAACTGACAATGTGCTCTAACACACAAAAATTGATTTACCAGTCTGACAAGATGCAAAAAACACTTTAAAACCTGACTTAAAACAGCGGCCCCCAGTTTACCCCCGAGCTGCGTCCTTCACTCCAAACAGATGTAATAAATCTGAACTCAAACAAGAGAGAGCTTTTACAGATGCTGTGCACTTAGCAGAGAGACAGAAACAGGGAGCATGCTTTCCCTAGTGTATAACGTTAATGAGAGAATGGGGAATGTAGAGGGAGAAGAGAAGAAGCAAAGAAAGACTAACCGTCCCGACGTGAGCTGAGAATGGAGCTGTAGGCACCAGCGGTCGCAGCAGTAGAGGCAGTACTCCCTCCACACCCTTCAAGGCTAATCTGAAACACCAGCATTCCTGCCTGCCTCATAAAGACCTACGGCAGCGAGTCATAACACTTCCTGACAGGCAATGGGAGTAGCGGTCGGCGTGTCTGCCGGAGAGGGAGGAGGCACAGATGGAGAGGGGGAGGGGAAAGAGTGCATGCTTTTCTTTTTTCTTCACTACCAACATTTCAATCCCAGATGTCCTGAGTAACGCAATAAAGTCGCGCAAGAGAAAAGGGGCAGGGAAAAGTTCAATGCATCTCTTAAATTCACAAATCGTCACTCGCCTTAAAACATCCTGCTGCTTTGAAAAGTCGCTACTGGAGAGGAAAAATAACACAGTGGACAGACATATGTTGAATCACTCGAAACTCCACTGAATCACTTGGAAACCCATGCTGAACATGTGATATCTTTGCATGTTCAAGCAGTTAAAAAATACATCATGTGAGTGCAAAAACTGCTGCCGTTAGACTTTGAAATAAATAAAACATTTTGTAATATCCTCCCAAATCTATCAGTGTTAAACTCATTTCAAGGGCGTCTGAGCCTCTATGAAACAGACTCATTCATTTGCTAAGGAAACGAGCCGCATGAGAAATACCAGAACATTCCCAGAGATAGACCTTAAATGAGGGCCCGGTGACCACAAAACACACCCTTACTGCTCCAGTTCAGCATTAAATTAATCAAATTTGGCATCTGCATCATAATCTTATTTCTCAGCCTCAAGCTCAAGTTGTTGGCAAACTGAAAATCGATTACAAATGGCGTATTGCTATGCATTTGCTAGGGCCAAAGTTAAAATAGCCCATCTTCACATATTTTGACCACTAGATATGGCTCCTTTTTTTTTTTTTTTTTTTTGCCAATTTCACATAATCTTAAGTCTTTATGAACAAGAATGGCACAACTCTCATGATCTGGTTTATGGGAGTTTGCATGACAACAAACATAAGCTCATTAACATATGACTGATCACATTCAGATATCAATGTTTATTTAGCAGAAATGTGGCCACACCCTGATGAACAACAGTGTGAACTATGTTGTGTTTCACATGCAATGAGGTTAGGTCATTTACATATAGAGATCTATACAACATAGACTCATTTGAAAAACGTGCCACAACCCACATTTTTGCAACACTCCAAAAACTTACCTACATACATACATACATACATACATACATACTTCTACATTTATTTTAAAGAAGAATTGAAAATTATTGGTTTTTGCAAAACAACAACTTTTATTCTTTTTCAACACAAATGATGATTACAGGAGCAGATTATCAATTAATCAAAACTTACTTTATCACCTTTACCACAGTGCATGATTTGTCATACATTTTTTGACTTTTGCTTTACATAACCAGCTCCATATGCATGGCTTTTCTAAAAGTAAACTTGCTTGGTAGTCCACCTGGTATAGCGCTGAAACACGAGTCTCGATAAAAGAGCTCAAAGAGCTATAATGGCGTCATTGCTTCTGCACAAGTATTTTATGTCACTTTTGCTTTTGAACAAATCACTTATCAGTTTGGTTTAGGGTCGGGTTTAGTGTAAATAGCATTAACCTTTTAGCACGACTCACTTACAACATCCATTATAATAAAACATTGCCAAATTGTCATGAAATAATCACTATGTTTGCAGTGGCATTTAGTAACACTGGCTGCACACAAATCCTTTACAAACATTATTAAACATTTAAAAGGTTCACATTGCATAAATTACAAACATTTCTAGACACAACTGAAAGGTTCCTTTCATTATATCTAAATGTGTTTCCACCAAACCACAGAAGAATTCTATGAGATTTTGACATACCTGAAGATCAGGTTACACCAGAACACAACACAACACATCACCTGTTAAACAAGTTGGATCTTGAAGATCAGGAACGTTCGGTTTTTAGGAGGCAGTAAATCCACTTCACTGTGAACCAATGGAGATCACAGACTGGGTGGCTCTTCAAACTCCACCATTGCAAAACGACAAATCAGATATCTCTGTTGTTCATAAAGTCGCTAAAACCTGGCATCTTGCTGCCTGAGGAAAAATCATGTGGAGTGTGAAGGAGCAGAACAAAGCCTACTTCGGCACAAACAGTGAAGACAGGTGTTCACTTACAGATCCTTTTGTAAACTCCACCTGACCTACACACGGGACATTTACTGAAGCGAGAGAGATATGATTTTATATTCTGTATGTAAACCAATGAATAGGAAGGAATAGTATAGAAACAAAACTGTCAAGAACATGTCCAGGTCATATTTCAACCCAAAAGAAAGAGAGAAAAACTGCAAAGCATTTGTTAAAGTAAATTTAGTAAGCATAAAACAATACTATTTACCTTAATAGTATTAAAGGATTATAAAAATTAATTATAAAACATTTAGCTAATTTACTTATTAGTATTTTTATTTTATTATTTATAAATCGCATATATTGTCCCTCCATCTACTCTCTACCCAATTGGTGAACTTTGATTGACTCACGCAGATTTAAATAAATAAATAAACACTGTATAATAGTATTTTCAAAAGCTACTGTAATGATTATAAAAAACATAGAATAAATATTAAAATAAAAGTGGGAATAAAAAATAAGAATCGTCTGAGAATAATGAGAACTACTAATTATTACGAATAAAAACATCTGAATGCATTACAGTAAAAATAATTCAACTTATGAGGGAAACGTCCTTAATGATCAACATTCAATTTTTCAAGCTTTTAATTTTCATGTAAATATGACCTGGACTTTTTCCATAAGGCAGCGATATAAGCAACTTAAACTCAAACAGGAAATTTTCTCAAATGCAGTAAAAGTGGAGGAACCTGAATAGCAAACACGTTGACTCCTAACGTCTCTGTGTAACACAATCATTCAACCAAACCCATTCAGAATATCAGCCTGACCAACAGAGGGATGTGAAGTTTACCGTCTCTAAACTTCAGGAAGAACATTGCTAACCTTGGGATATCTGCAGTGTATTTAGAGCAGTTCAAATGGGGTTCAGAGTCGGACAGTAAATTAGAGGAAGGAATAACTGTAGATTGTTGATATGACCCCTTCCCACCATTCAGTTCAAAAAGAACTTGAGGTCCAGCCAAGACAAGAAAAGAGCAACGATATTCGCAACGTTCAGATTGACAAAAGTGTCCGTTTGAGGTGAGTGCAGGTTTGTGTAGTCAGACCAGGAGAAGTGTTTAGTCTACAGCCTCCACTGGTTTATCACAGATCATAAAGCATGAATAAACCAGTGAAGTACTACAAAACCACATTAAAAGATCTTGTTGTCATGTCGTTCCAAACCTGTGTGACTGACTGTCTTCTCTGGAACACAAAAGGAGATGTTTGGCAGAATGTTTACACTGCTCTTTTCCACACAATAAAAGTGAATGGAGATCACATCTGTCAGGTTCAAAAAATGACAAGAAGCATCAGAAAAGTGATGTTTCTCCTTTGAGGTGTAGTCTAACTGCAACAGCAGAATCTGCTAAAAGTACAATGGATCAATCAGGGTTTACTTTAAAAACATCTCGCTCTAACTCAGCTGATTCCTGAACAGAAAACAGCCAGATCTGCGAGACACAACTGACTCGAGCAAAGTCTTTACTTCACACACTGTCATTTGCTTCCTACAGGCAGCTGCACAAACACAGTCATTCTGATACTGAGGGCCCAGCAGGATATTAAAGTTTAAACTAAGTTTGTCTGCAGTTCTCATTTCAGACTAAACTTTCACAATGTGCAACATTCTTCAAGCTGTTTGTTTTTTAAGCCATATTTTTTTTCTACTTGAAGTACCAAAACTTGCATTGTACCTTGAAAGTGTACTGATAACACCATAATAATACAGGTGTCCTGTCTATCAAACATGGCCAACAGATGGACACAAGCTCACACACACAAAGACCAAACACCATCATAACACACAACACTAATATGGCAATAAACATTTCCCTATTAACAGAAAAATATAACACAAAACACCCTAATGTACATCCCTTAAAAAATACATTTGACCGTATTTTACAGTAAAATTACACATAATGCAATGTTAAAGCATTTTACAATTTTTATGGTATATAGTAAGGTAACTTACAGTAAACCAATGAAATTATAATAAAAGGTTTTTGTTTTTGCTTTTTTTTTTTTTTTTTTTTTTTTATATTTGTATTTTATATTTTATTTTTGAAGTGAAGGTCTTTTTCACCATAAGAAAAAAAAAAATAATAATAAAAATAGAATTTTTCTGCCAGGACTATTAGGGCTGTAGAGCTATTCTTCATGCTTAAGATGCGATTTTTTCATTCTACATGTTATCTTAAGGGTTTTTCCCATTATTTTAATTGTAGTTTTAGTATAACATTATAATACCATTCATTTCATTTTTACTTTTTTATAATTTAAAGAAGAAACCAATCCGATGTACAGTTAACATTTGAGGCTTAATACTACAGAAAAGCACTAGAAGTTTTTCAGTTAGAGTGTTTTCAGCTTGTTTATTTTCATATAAAAATACGGCCTGCAGTTGCATAGAACAATGGTATAAACATCATTCAGTGTAAATTGTGATAATCGTAATTAATAATCGACAATTATGATTTTTTGGATAATCTTGCAGTTTACTAATAATTCCTTTAACACTAAAACACAACATAACGCAATGCATAATTACAAAAATACACCTGTGAAAAAGCAATAAAGAACTTATTCATATTAATGCAGCACACTGAGCCCTTATTTTTACAGTGCTACTGGATGTCATGGCCAAAAGTCCGGTGGTTTTTCGGAGGGAAAATGTGGCAGTACTGGGGTGGAACCATCTGGACTTCCCCAAAAAGTCAAAACACGGAGCCCAACAGATGATGACAGCCGAAAATTAAATCGTTTTTTTTTCACCATACTTCAAAACTATTAGTTATACGAGCAGTAGAAGAGACAGTGAGGCACAACAGGCCTGTGGTATATTAGTCAGGGAATCTAAATGCAAGCTCACTTTGAGCCACTGCGGTCTGTAGCGTCAGTAGAAACTACATATAAAAGCCTCCACATCTGTGGTGGGGTCAATACAGCAGTAACTATTTCCTGTAACTATCCTGAGAGTCACCATTATGTAGACGATAATCACTCAAAATAATCAAGTTTCATCCAGTGTAATTTAGTCAAATGCTTGGAGGTCATGAGCAAACCGCCTGCCACAGACGTCGTCCAGGCATTTTGTCCTGACATCACTTTAACCTCAGCCTTGACCATGGCATCCAAACCACACGCTCCTCCACGATGAAAGGCCGGCAACTGCTCTGACCGATAACATGATCTTGAACGCAGGCTGCAAGTAACACTTACAGCTGAAGAATGAAGGCCTTTTGAGAATGTGAGAGGAAGAATATGACCACAGCATGAACGGTATTTCAAGGACAGAGCCAGACATCGCTGACTTAGTTATGATCAGGAATGCAGACAGATTCACCTTCCTGAGCTGATCTTTTGGAAAAAGCAATGTAAGATATTATTTCTTGGCCTTTTAAAAGAAAAAAAAAACACACATTCCTATGCAGCCCAGCAATGCAGATGGGGAATAGCCTCTGTTTAAGGAATCACATCAAGGGCTTTAGTGCACCACTGAAACATGCAATACTGTTCACTTCCAGTGCATATCACACGTGTGTTAACTTCCACACAGACCGGAGGTGCGTACAAACATAGTCATCTATATTAAATATTACATTTATTTACAGGAGTACACTATGTCATCATGTTTTAAACTACAGTCATTGTGCACTCGAGTCATGCTGGAAAGATCAAATGCCACAAAGTCATAATCACAAGTGGAAAACTCCGAACCTAAGTTTCTGAGTTTGGGGTCATCAGTGATTAAAATTTAGATTTGACTGCAATTTGGTGAAATGAATTGAATTTTTGTTGCTGTTGGGTCATATTTAGTAGTTGAATTATGTGAAACTTACAATATTGATAATGAGATGTAATTTTTAATAATTCATTTTTTTTTATTGATTTATTTATTTTGAAGAAAAGGCATACTGCATTCTTTCTCCATCCAAAAAGTACTTGAATGCACCTTTAGTCATAAAAATGACTTCCCATTTCGTAAATAGGAACTTCCTAGAATGACCTGAACGCAGCATAATATGCATAAACAATATGGATGCTGTATGCATAGTGCATGCACAATGCAAATTTTCTACAAAAAACAAACTATGCTAGAAATATGCATGGAATACATTATCCCATAATGCAATGCGTTCGATGTGACTTTCCATTATGACAGCTCATATAAACCACAGTTTGAACATCTATTCATTTTTCAACCGGACTGCCAAAATTGTGAAAGTTTTAAACAAAATGCACACTGTAAAGCACATGTACAGGCCTACTGCTTACTGAGATGCCAACAGCAATCAAAGATAAACACACACTCTTCAAGTGAGGTCACCACTACACTTTCCTTCACAATTGCAGTGGTTCAAACAAATAAGTCCTTAAATAGATATTAAGACTGCAGTTGACATCAGAGGTTAACCTATACTGCGTACTGTACTACATACCAAGTAGGAGTAGTATGCTATTCCAAACATAAACAAGCATACACACTTCCAAGATCTCTTAGACTGTTAATAATACTTTCACAAAGCAAATTACTGATAAAACAGCTACAGGTTTTAGCTGTGATCCGATCATTTATCGCGAGTGAAACTGTCACGTCACCTCATCCTCTCTCCTCCATTCATCAAAGCGCATCTATATTCATAATTAAAATCAATCATATGCTTCCGACAGCAAATAAACACTCGTATCGCATGACCAGCCGTGTCTATTAAAAATAAACAAATAAATAAAAAATTAATCGTCCTGAAAGAAAGCAAACAAACCCGTTTTCTAGCAGGATATCGAAATGTAACGCTTCCCAAAGCAGCGACTCTATGAAACAGTCAGCTTCCAATCACGCGCGCGACAATGTTTCTAACTCCACGCGCTCTATATGCATGAAATATAAATCATAACCGAATGCCTCAATGTTTGTAGAAAGAACAACAACACACTCTGAAAAACCAAAAGTCTTCTAAGAAGTTGAATAAGGTCAGTAACTTACAGTGTGTGTCCGTGTGTTTGTTGCCCTGCTGGCGTTTCACCCTCGCGCAGAAACACACTGAACTGAGCTCGCGCACTGCGCCGCGTCTCAACACCCAGTCTGCTGCCTACCTAGACAGCCACCTAACTAGACACAATTCACGGCAATTAAAGTCTCAGACATACTCAACTTCTACTAGGCACGACAAGCTAGTATGACTGATTTGTTGTTGGGCTTTATTTTAACTGCAATAAAAAGAAGATTGTTAACATCAACAACAAACAAACAAACAATAAATAAATGAAATCATACTTGAAACCGCAGCTGGAAGTGAAAAGCATTGCCTAACTGCGTCACATACGATCTATATAATTATCACACTAAAATTATGCATCACAAAAATCACTATTAAATCATTGTTCCATGATGTAGGAAAACTAAAACCATTAAAGATAAATAATAATAATAATTTAACATAACATCATTTAAATAAACCTATTTTATTTCAGCTAGTAACCAAGGCAACATTTCCCACTTTAGTTAAGTTTAAGCTGAAGCACTAAAATAACTAAAACTAAATAAATTAAAACTAAAACATAATAAAAACTAGACTTTAAAAACAATAACTAATAAAAATAATAATAATAAAAATGACAAAAACAAACAACATCATTACAACTTTTACTAAAATTAAAATAAAACATGCACATAAAATCTAAAACATTAAGAAAATTTAAAATAGCGTATTAATGACATTAAAAAGACACTGCCATGATGTCCATTCCATTAGCTTTATAAAAAGTAGCAGTACTGTGATATAGTGAGGGTATCAGATGATGTTACTATAGTACTTTAATGTATTGATTATTACCAGTTCATTGTTTTAACATATAATACTAGATATAACACTAGCATGTAGTACTGTATGCATAAAACAATATGGTCTACAGTTATACATGATACTTTTATTGATGGAAATCAGTTATTTGTTTCTCATTCATTCATTTATAGCTTTGATATTGTTATGATCATCATTTTAAACAGATAAAATAAAAATAAAATGAATGATTTCTGATGGAGCAAGCAGCTGAGAGCAGTCTTTGCTCTTGCCTTCATGCTGTGTTATGAGTCACAGCCGTCTGTTTTTCAGGTCACAGCGCTTTTCTGGATCATAATTACAGACTCATACTCCAGAATAGAAGGAAATACCAAGGTGAGGAGCAAAAGTTATTATTAACAGCATAACTGTCCTGCTGCAAGAAAAGCTGCTGTAGTTTCCTTCCAGGCGCAGATGGATTCTTTAGACTTGTTTGATGCCCTGTAGATGTAGTATGTTATTTAAATGCTCAGGTTTAATAAGTACACTTACCATCAACAAATCAAAACTCTATCAGAAAGCACATTCCCTTTCAACATCACACTGAAGCATGTCAAAACATGCAAATGCAACAGCAATCAAACTTTTTCCTATTAGACATATTTAAACAAAGAAAAATCCATGAGATAGGCTTGGCTTCAGCACGCATGACTAAACAGGGCACGCAGTTTGGACATGTTCTAGATCCATTGTGTAAAATGGTCTATTTTAGAGACAATATTGCTATAATATATTTCATGTCTTTCATCATAATGCAGGGGGTGTCCTTATGGAAATGCATGACTTGGCATCATAAAACTGTTGCTCTGAAAAACAACATAATTAGACATCGAGAAAACATTGAGCCGTTGAGCATAAGCAGGACATATGAAAAGTTTAAGGGTTATAATAATAAAGCCTATTGTTTTGACTCAGCAAACACACGTACATACCTAGACAGTGCAGTCGCTGAAGAGTAATGTAATATTGAGCCTCTGGCTGGAGACGCAGCGTGTGAGTGACTAATAGTCACACTGCACTGGAAAGATTTTCAAACCATGATTATGCAGACCGCTATGACATTCAAACCTCACCAGCTAGATTTTTACATCTTACAAAGAAAAGTGCTTGTACTGGATAGTACCAAAAGACTCCTTCATCATCCATCAAGCAAAAAAGTCCAATCACTTTGACAAGTAACAAGTTGAGTTATTTACTAATGTTTACACGGCATCAAATGTTAAAACAATATTGCCGTGAAATCATCCACGATGTTCACTTGAATCATAGCAGCGTGTGTTTTGTCAGCTGTGGCTGTTTTCAGAGAATAGCAGATGTAGACATCAAGAGGAAGAAATACCTGTGAGTAAACACTAAATAAACTTTCCTCTACAGAGACTCTCCAGTGCATTCACATACAGTATACAGTCCATCATTAATTGGCCCTTTCCATCAACAGATTACAAAAAATCTACTAAATGAAATATTTAATAAAACATGTTTGCAATTTTTTTGCCTATTTGCAATGTACCGAATGTACAAATTTTCCTAAATACAGATTTATATACTTATTTGTGTTATTTTGTAATTTTATTGTAATTGTAATTAAATAAACATAATATATATATATATATATATATATATATATATATATATATATATATATATATATATATATATATATATATATATAAATGCACTCATATTAGTAAAATCTCAAAAAAAAAAAAAAAAAAAACCCTTCCAAACAACAATGCAGTGAATTTGTGTGAACTCCAGCATGAATATGAGCGAAATCAGTGTGAGGAGCTCCTTATTGCGTGGATTCCTATTGGAATGACTGGAAAATGCAGATCAGTTACAACAAGTAGTTTGTAACACATGTTTTTTTTAATGACCAATGTAAATGTAAATTCAAATAGGTTTGGTTTTGGCAGAGAAGATGTGCAGCGGATGTAACTGTGGAGCGGGTTTTGCTAAACCAATAAATAAATAAATATAAAAATACAGAAAAGAAAACATTTTGCTGCAGGGGAGCAAAGTACAAAGACTTGCATTGCTGAAGCCCAAGAGAGTATTATAGCAAAACATGCTGCTGCAAGACAAAAGAGAACCCCACAGCAGATCTAGACAGGTGGTGCTGGGGAAGAGGAGGGCTGTAGATATAGAGCACAGACCCATCTCCATCTAATCTGACTGGGAAATAAAAGAGAGTGAGCGTAGATTAAAGGAAGCGAATGATTCCCCACAGAACCTTCTGAACTTTGACTGAACTTTGTATTGTTGATGAAAGTTGTCAGCACAATAATTTTTATAAAAATTGGTATTTAATTGTTTTGATAGAACATGATATTTGTACCTGGTAACCTGTTTGTAGAAAGTGCCAGCAAGGTTTTCAAAGGTTTTGTTATAAATGGGTTAACGTGATTTGGATAAGACATAATAGCTCATAAAACTTACAGTTAAAGGCAGTTAAAGGCAGTTCATCGTTGAATTCAGTGATGTCATCATGCAGCTCAGTTCAGTTTAAATAGTATCTGTGCAATAATTTGCAATCAAGTGAATGATATCACTGTAAATGAAGTGTCCCCAACTAAGCAAGCCAGAGGTGATAGCAGCAAGGAACCAAAACTGCATCGGTGACAGAATGGAGAAAAAACCTTGGGAGAAACCAGGCTCAGTCGGGGGGGCAGTTCTCCTCTGGCCAGACGAAACCAGCAGTTCAATTCCAGGCTGCAGCAAAGTCAGATGTGCAGAAGAATCATCTGTTTCCTGTGGTCTTGTCCCAGTGGTCGTCTGAGACAAGGTCTTTACAGGGGATCTGTCTCTGGGGCTCTAGTTGTCCTGGTCTCCGCTGTCTTTCAGGGCTGTAGAGGTCCTTTCTAGGTGCTGATCCACCATCTGGGCTGGATATGTACTGGATCCGGTTGACTGCAGTGACCATTTGATCTGGATACAGACTGGATCTGGTGGCTACGGTGACCTCGGAATAAGAGAGAAACAGACTAATATTAGCGTAGGTGCCATTCTTCTAATGATGTAGCAAGTACATCGGGTGTTATGGGAAGTGTTCCCGGTTCCGGTTTACCTAATTAATGCAGCCTAAAAAATTCCTTTTACGGATTTGGATATTAGAAGTGTATTAGTATGTTATGTGTAAGCCAGGTTAAAGAGATGGGTCTTTAATCTAGATTTAAACTGCAAGTGTGTGTCTGCCTCCCGAACAATGTTAGGTAGGTTATTCCAGAGTTTAGGTGCCCGCAGTTGACTTTGATATTCTAGGTATTATTATCAAATTGCCAGAATACACAATGATACAAAGAGCTTTGGAAAACAGTTGTAAAAATCACACTAAAGATGATAAAAAATTCATGTACCATTACATAAACTTAATTAAAAATATCGTCCAATGCCTTTTTGGAAAGTATTTTTTGTTTGTTTATTCATTACAATAGTTGAATCTATTTTTTTTTTTTTTTTTTTTTGTGGTTTATACCGTACAAAAAATATGTATACATGAATTTAGACTAATTCTAGAATAAAAAGTGTTTGTTTGGTCTGCTTAGTGCCAGAGGGTCATTCAGAGCATATACAGCAGTTCTGGAGCAAAGGTGAAGAGCTGACATGCACAATAGAGACATCATGATATCAGATGACAGAACTCGTGCACTTTTATAACTACTACCCCCATTCCAGTTGTTTTGATGGTATTTGTGTGCACAAATTATATCTGTATTGTGTCAACAATTAGGCCTATATTGCACAAGGAACAAAGTTCTATGGAATAAAGCCTCTCAAAGAAGTATTTTCGCAGAGTTGTGGAACTTGACTTACTGTGAGTACATAATGCTAAAGTTAACAGAAAATATAATAATTTCTCACCAGTCTCATTAAGATAAAGACTTTTATGTCTTTTGTCTTTGTTTACTTACATGTAGTTGCAAAGTTAAAATAAAGTGTAGCTTCACCAGACTAAAAAAAATTTGTTTTTAGAGCGTCGGATTGTCAAACTTAATTATAAAATGGATTGCTGTGGACTTATGATTAATGGTATCAAAGCAATATATTCACATCATTAATTGGATGCATTTTAGTAACTATTCCTAATATCATTTGGCATCAGTCAGTAGCCCTCTTTTCCCACAAACAGTAACTTTCCAGTAGCAATGACTGAAAGTCAACGTTCAGCTTTCATCTCAGCCCTTGCTAGAGGCTTCTCACATGAGAGCTGTATCTTTTCTTTGAGGAAAGGCAGACTTGATTGACATGCTACTACAAAGCTGACATGCCTGATCAGGGTGTAGTTCCTCAATCAGTCGAATCTCATTCACTTTACATCTCTGTACATGCAGTGTTAAAACGAAGCTGATCTATCAAGAACTGGATCCGAAGGGGCTGGTTTTGTGGTCTTCTCAAAGACTTATAAACTGTGGTAAGCTGTTATGTCCTTTGACCCACCCAGTTAGGCCGTGGGCACATGGCATGGTTTTACAACAATAATAAGCGCAGAGGGACGTCTGTAGACACCAAGACAGCTCAGACAGAGACGGGCAGGCGAGGGTGTGACGCTGCGTTTTATTCAAACTGAGCTGGACCTGTTTTTATCTTTAATTCATGTCTTTTCATACCCAGTGGCCTCCGCCCTCATTTAACAGGTGTCCCGAAGGGGGAGTGTTCACAAGACCTGATTTTCAGGATATCAGATGCCTTTAATTACGCTGGAGTCTACGCGTGAGTATGTTATTTGCTGTATTTCATTTGAGCGGTTTGTGTGGGTTATTCAGTGTACAGTGGGACTGAGGAATGCTCCTCCTAACGGTTTGACTCCGGTTTTGTACACAAACCTGCTAAAAGCATTTGCACAGTTTTTCCTTCCTCACAAATGTGCTGGCACGGTTCGCTGCCTTCCGAACAAGCACCAAACAACACTCTTCATCTGTGGCTTAAGGAAAGGCTGGAAGAGATTATGTCATACAGGAAGAGCTCTCTGAAAATGTTACCTTAAAAAGAATTTTTCTGCACATCTCAACAATGCAGGCAAGAATTTTAACGCCGCCCCAAACCCGAGGGATCTATTCACACAACAGGAGAGTGCTGTACAGCCTCTGGCCATTTGGACACCTGGGAGACTTTCTATGTTTTATATCTCTCTATGTATTCTTCTTAATTTCATGTAACATTTAACAAATATCCTTAAAATTCAAATGAATTCAATTGTCAAGCAAAGTTTTGCAATTGATCTTGTCTTTAATATTAAGTTGGTTGTCAAAAAATATATTTTGCCTGTTAGGTTTCTCTCTCTCTTTAAAGTAAAAACTCCCTAAAATGTTATTTATGCATTAAAAAAGCAAGAAATTACTAGTGGGGTATAAAAATAGCTACACTTAATTTCAGTACTCCACTTTAGACATGCTGTTTAACTTTGCAGCTACTGTATGTCACATATCTCTCATTAGAGTTATTAGTTAGGGTTAGTATAAGTTGACATGTACTTGCAAAGCTGCTTAGTCAGTAGAAAGTGTGTTGAGGAGCATCAGAATAAAGTACTAATACTACTAATACTCTACTGAATGCTAGTTGAGTTGCAAAGTTACTTATAGTTAGTAGAATATCTAAAGTTGACTCAAAATAAAATTCTCTAACCA
This sequence comes from Cyprinus carpio, assembly GCF_018340385.1. Lineage (NCBI taxonomy): Eukaryota > Metazoa > Chordata > Actinopteri > Cypriniformes > Cyprinidae > Cyprinus > Cyprinus carpio. The sequence goes on from NC_056585.1 coordinate 6,946,554, forward strand.
CAAGTCAAGTGAAGTCATTACAGAGTAGGGATTTTTCTCTATTTTTACTGGAAAACAAGACGGTTATTCTGGGTGCTTGATAAGAGTCTGTAAAAATGTTCTTTTTTGGTTTTAATACTTTGTGCCAAAATTTGACATGATGACAATTATAATAAAAAGTTATTAAAAAGCTATATTGACATTTAGCACTTCTCTGAACATTGAGGGGATGTCTACGGTAGATTATTATTGATTATTACTGCACTAAAACAAAACATTCTTTGCTGACAAAAACGGAAAGTCAATCCCCTCACAGCTGTGAAAAGCTTCTTTGTTTTCTCACGGTTATGATGTCTACCGATCTCCATGTAACAAAAATGTGTTTTCTTGTAATCTTGACTTCTTTTGCTCTCCACATAACAATATTTGCAGAGTTCAGATGCAAAAGCCTCTAAACGCCGTCTGAAATGTTCTTCTAAAATGAGTGTTTTTATCAGGCTCCTGTGTTTAGGTTCAGTAATTTTACTGAAATGGCAATGTACAGTACAATGTACTTGTGATCTCAGCCTAACTTTCTCTCACAATGAAATTTTATTGAGTCAATAAAAAATATTTATTGCAATCATATATTTAATAATTTCCTGCTGTATAGATGGAGGTGTCCAGGTACTCACGGTCTGTATATTGTCTATATTTGGAAAAAAAATGTGTAGCCTGAATGCATTGTAAGTTGCTTTGGATAAAAGTGTCTGCTAAATGCATGAATATAAATGTAAAATGTGACACAGAAGAGGAACAACAGACAGCCTCCTTCTCAAGCGTCAGGTGCTAATGTAGAAGTTGTCAATCACTGCCAGATAGCAATTCGCTTGAGGATTGCACTAAGGTTTTGCTGCTTCCAGAAAAACAAAAACAACAGCATGCTGTTATGTCAAGCACACAGAAAGATTTAGAAGACAAGCAAGAAATAATAATGCATGCATGGGCTTCCACTGAAAGCATCTATATTGATGCTACTTCTATATTTTGGAGTGTAAACATCACATAGCAGTGGTTATTTGTGTGGCGTGTGGAGAGCTGCACACATTTAGACGGGGCAGTGTCCCTGTGAGGAACAATGTGTGCCTTCAGCTCGGGAAACACCCGCTGCTCACTACTGAGAGCACTCAGGGTTGTCCTTATATGGAGTTAAACACAGCGTCTGGCCTGATTGGCTCCTTGACATCTAAACCAGAACATGCAGATTTTCAGCTGCAAATTACCTGAGAGCACCTGTTAAGACTTGTGAATTAAAGAGACAACACAATGAGGAAGAGTTGTTTTAGTTGTGTGATCCAGTCATTTACTTACACTGAGAGACAAGACAAACTCTGGGAAAGATTGGGGATGTCTATCAATGCAAGCAAAAGAACTATAAAGATTTTCATGATTACTGACACATAAGTCCTTCTCTTTGTGTTTATTTGTGTTATTGGGTTATGGTTTTTTCTATTTTCTTTTCAGGAGTTTAGAGAGTTCAGCTTCCTATTTCCATCTGTTTTCTCTTTATGATGTTATGACGGTGGTTAAACCTAAGCTAACTTGCTTGAATGTACTTTAGCAATTATGGATGATGAAAACACGAAATGAAAAAAATCAGAAAGGTTGTTTGCTATTCCACGACTCAAGTGTTGTTCAGTATGGAGGTGTTCAGGGAGACAGCACTGCCCTCTACTGGACAGACAATGAAAATACCATTTAAACAAATGGAATGCATTTTTGAGAATCCAGAGGGACTTGCAAAAATGTTGTAGAATCACATGAGATGATCTGAAGTATAATGCATGTTTAATTCTGTGCGTGCAATCAGTTCTCAGATCTCTGAAATAAATGTGGTTATTTTGCATTTAAACGAATTTCACGTATAAATGCAGTAAAAGTGGAGTGTGTAATTTCTTACACTACATACAGTACCCATGCAAGATTTTTTTTTTTTTCTGCTATTGGTCGGTCAAACTGGTATCCCCACTCCAAACTCCCACCATTGATTGTTTTATGTATGTAGGTGTTTATTTTTTTACCTTCATCTTTGAGACCCTTTGCATTTAGGGATCCAGTTTTTCACCAGGTTTCAGAGATTGTGCACAAGAGAAGCTACTATATATGAATATAGATATATGAATACTGCAAAATTAGTAGGTATCATAATGCAATGTTCTAAACATAGCCATGAACCAATAGTGCACCTAATATTATTGTAGTGTGTAACTGTTGAAAGGGGTCTAACTGCGTTCCTCAATTCAGAACCGGATAAGCAATCAAAAGAAATTCAACGCAGCAAGCAATCAAGGCACTTTTAATGGCAGAAATCATCACCTGAGGCAGGACAACAGCAAACACTCCACATTTGTGACACTTTCATTCACCCTGAGCTCTCCTTCCATCACATACTGAACTACCTCAGAAGCTACACCGACTTTGATTTGACTTTGAACACTCGATATGCACATACATGAGGTAGAATTGAAAACACCTTGCTTGCTTTTGTGCGTCTTCCAAATCTACTCATATTAACCGAACCAAATTCAATATAAAACTGTACATTTGATTAGCTAAAAAAGCTGATTAGCAAGCGATGCCATACGGTGTATCTGCTTCAGTTTATCCTCTGTGTAACCCACACTAGACCACCATTAAAAACTCTTCAAATCTAATCTGTGATATAGAAAAAGAAAGCAAAAAGGCACATACAGGCTCAAGCAGAACTTTACCAAATCCATCTCTCATTTTAAACATTAAGGCACTTTGCGTATCAATATTTGCCACAGTTCCTCCGAGGGTCTTCATTTAACCAAGCAGGAAGCTGCACGAAGAGAAAAGGCATTTATGTCAGGAAATAAATTCAATGCAAAGAATCTGTATGAATAAATTCCTAAATTAATATTCATAAATGTGTGATCACATTAATAGATCATTCAAAAGGAGTCTCTGAGTTTTTGAAAGGAGTCTCTTCAGCTCAGTAAGGCTGCATTTATTTGAATAAAAATACAGTAAAATCTGTAAAAATGTGAAATATTATTACAATTTGAAGAAACTCTTTTCTATGTGAATATATTTTAAACTGTAATTTATTCCTGTGAAGCAAAGCTGAATTTTCAGCATCATTACTGCAGTCTTCAGTCACATGATCTTCAGAAATCAGTCTAATATGCTGATTTAGTCCTCAAGAAACATTTCTTAGTTTTAAAAACAGTTTTTGCTGCTGCATATTTAAAAATAAATAAATAAATAAATTGTGGAAACAGGATTCTTTGATGAATAGAAAATTAAATAAACAGCATTTATTTGAAAACAAAATCTTTTCTAACATCTTAAATGTCACTTTTGATCATCACTGTTGAATAAAATAATTATACAAAATAAAAGATAACATTTTTTGCACTGTAATGAATAATGAAATTTATTTCTGCACAATTTAAGTTTCTGCACAATTTAATTTTCCTCAAGTTATATAATCTGTAATTTTGCATTAAATAAAAAAGTATTTTCATTAGTGCTCTCAGACTTTATGACCGTTGCACTGATATTTCTAATGCTCTCACCTGTAAGGATATCCGTGATATTTGGCCCTAAAGATGGAGAGCAGCCAGCTGAAGAACAGCACCACCAGCCCGATTCCTGCTACACACATGACTGCAGAGAAAACAAGACAACACTTAACCCTGCTCGGACCTATCAAGCATTCATGATCTACAGAGCAGCGTACTCTTCCTCTTCCCGACGTCCAGGTCAGAGGTCGCAGCCTCATGAAGCAGCACTATTCCTAAAGTCACCGCAGCATCTGAAGCAGAGTTCAGGAAGACTGTGTGCTCACTAGACAAATACAGATGCATAACTCAAAACCTGCGTCCCTCTTCATTTCAGACTGCAGAGCAACAAAATGTGATTCTTTTCTCTGGGGTCAGCTTGATTTTTTAAGAGAAATCAGTACTTTTATTCAGTATGTAACTGTGCGGTGTGACTGATCCGAGAGCAGTGAAGGATACTGAAGAGAAGAACTATGTGAGTCTCTGCCACAAACTGAGCCTGACTGCTGCCGTGGATGTAACTCTGAAACGAAAGAGATGCATTACTGTGGACCGTCCTTTGAGAAACTAGCAATTCTCAATATACATCAGAACAGCAGAGAAAGAGAGGGTGTCACGTCAAGCCATTTCACGAGGTCTTTAAAGTATAATTTCAATATTTAATATAGATCAGAAGAGAAGGGGAGGGTGTGGTGTCACGTCAAGCCATTTCACGAAGTAAGTTTACATTTTAAAACTCCTACGTGACTACAGTACTTTTTTATTGATTACATGTCATACTCACACAACAGCATAAATTATTCCACCAATTTACTGATTGTTATATACTTGTATACACTCAGTGTTTTGGGTTCTATCATGAGCGTGGCGACACAGCCTTTGACACCAATGAGGTTTCAAAAATCATTTAAGGTTTAAGGAGTGTTTCAACATTGCATCAACTATTGATGAACCCCCTTTATTTTTATTTGAACGTCACTCAGTGTTATTTAACATGTATTATGTGTTTAAAGAAAGTCTTTCAAACTCATTAAGAGCACAAATTCTCAGATTTCTTATTTGCAGATATTCTCAAACTTTTTGTCATCTGAATCTCTTTCACTTAATATATTTACTTTAAGGGGGTGGTCAATCAGCAATTCTGTAAAAGACAATATCTTCCTTTGCATTGAACTTTGAGCGTCGTAACTTTGCAGATGTTGTTTTTGCTCGAAAGTTGCATTGAAATTTGAGATTAGTTCGAAAGGTACCATTACAGACTAATTTAAGTTTCCTATAAGTAGAGATTTTAAAGACCCCTTTAAGTACCCTATAAGTAGAGATTTTAAAACAGATATAGCACGCAGAGAACATAAAAAGATTAGTTAATGTTTATTTGGTAAGTTGTTTTGATTGTTATTTTTTATTTTTTTTTTTTTAAATTTTTTATTTTTGTTTGTTTTTTTAAATTTTTTATTTTATTAAACTCACAAACCCCCTGCAGTTCTTTTATCAACCCCAGTTTGGGAAACCTTGATGTAATATGTTTAATACACTTCACGTTGTTAATTACAGAGAAAGGAATGTATTTTCCCTCACTCTTTGTATTTTTTACATCTTAATGAGTCAAAGTAATCTAAAAGTAATCTGATTATATTACCTAAAATGAGTAATGTAAAGATTACATTAGACAAGAGAGGAAAGAGTTCAGTAACAGGTTACAATTTGTAAGTAATCTACCCAGCTCTGTATAAAAAGGCACGTGAGGTAAGGGTGTCACTAACCACTTGACCAGTGTTTGGGTTCTTGTGAGCGTATGGTGTTCGTGGTATTTGATTTGGTTTTTGATTTGACGTCATGATCAAAACAAAGCACTAGAGAGAGAGAGAGAGAGAGAGAGAGAGAGAGAGAGAGAGAAGAGAGCGAGAAGAGACAGAGAGCGAGAGAGAGAGAGAGAGAGAGAGAGAGAGAGAGACAGAGAGAGAGAGAGAGATACAGAGAGAGAGATACAGAGAGAGAGACAGAGAGAGAGAGAGAGAGAGAGAGAGAGTTAAATACACAGTAGATATAAATAAAGAATGCACAAAGACTCTAGATATTGCTTGGGTCTCTAATGTATTCTGTCATTTTCATCCGGCAGACAATTCCATTTCCATTCTATTATTCATTCAATTCGAATCAATTTCATTTCACCAGAACATGCTACACATGTTTGCATCATGCCTGTTTGTTTAAATGCCACGCCAGCGTCTGTGGCTATTTTCATAATGAAAACCATACCAGAGTTATTAAAACCTAAAGTGTTGTGTTCCTGTGGCTCAGTGGTAGAGCATTGCGTTAGCAGCACAAAAGGCTGTGGGTTCGATTCCCAGGGAACACGTTAGGTCAAAAAATGTACGGCAGAAAATTGGATAAAAGCGTCTGCTAAATGCATAAATGTAAAGTAGAAACTAAATGAGCTATTTAAGACCATCTGGTTTCACTTTATGTTGATGGTCCCTTCGACAAGCTGACATGTACTTGCAAAGTTACTATTCATCAGCAGAATGTCTGTTGGGAGTCCGTGACAATAAAGAGTTAGCAGATATTAAGCAAACAGTCTACTGATACTCTAATGTGAGTTAGTACACATGTTACTTAGTGTCAATAGAATGTTCAGAATAAAGAGTTACAGACCAACATTCTAAAGCTACATTTGCATTCCATGTATCATCAGAAGAACAGTTAGAAGAACAATAGAAGAACAGTTATTTTCTCAGAGGGACAGAAATATTACAGTCTCGTCTTTGTGTTATAAAACACAGGTGCGCACCAGTGCAGAGAAAGCCCAGACGTTCTTATTGAATAGGAACTCCAGGTTGTTGCGGCGCACGTAAGCCAGACTGCCGATGAACGCCAGCAGCAAACCAAGCATCAGCGGCCCGGCGTAGTTGGGAGGCCTGATCACCCGGATCTGAAGGACACGCGACAGACAGCATGTTAAAGCCTGGTGTGAGCCTTCAGCTCAGATTCTCAGTGTGTCTGCACTGGTCTCACATGCACGTCTGTCCGGTCGGCCACCCATCGAGCCAGCTGTTCGGCCGCAAAGCCTCGGACCTGCAGCTCGTACGTGTCGGCTCGCTTCGGTTTGCCTTTGGCCGGGAAGTTGATGAACGTCGGAGCCGAGTTCATGTTGAGCTGTCACAGAAGGACAATACAGTGATGAATTCTTAATATCACAATGCATCTGAAACAGCTTTACTTTTGAGTGAGTGATAGGTTAGTGTTAACCTACATTCAGATACATGTATGTACACGCAATACATTTCACTTTAAAACAAATCCCATTATGGAAGCAGACGTTGTTTGATTTTCTGTTCTCTTTAAAACTGCAAGAGTTCAAACATTCACTGATGCTCCAGAAGAAAACATGATGCATTAAGAGCCGGGGGTGAAAACTTTTGAATTTAAAGATCAAGGTAAATTGTATCTAATTTGTGTTCTGGGAAACATGCAAGTATCTTCTGTTGCTTCCGAAGGGCAGAACTAAATGGAAAAAAATGATATTTCAACAAAATAAGAAAAATTTGGACATATTCGTCCTGTTCAAAAGTTTTCACCCCCCTGGCTCTTAATGCATCGTGTTTCCTTCTGGAGCATCAGTGAACGTTTGAACCTTTTTTAATAGTTGTGTTTGAGTGCCTCAGTTGTGGATCATCAGGTAACCACACACAGTATTAAGAACCATGAATGGGGATATTTTAATAATTTCAGCATTTTTTTTTCTCTTGTGGACTAAATGTAAACATCTTTTATGTACAATATCTTACTCAGGACAGTACTAAATAAAAAATAACATGCATTTAGTATGATCTCTCTTATTTTTTTGAAAATGATTCACACTTTCACAGATTCTGCAAGGGGTGCCCAAACTTTCGAGCCCCACTGTAAAACACATTCAGGACGGTTACCATCTGGAAAACATCCGAGCCTTCATCAAAATCCACCATCGCAAAGAAAATCCTGTTAGTAAACGCATTCGAGTAACGCCAAGAGTTGGCAAGGATCTGGTACTCTTCATCCGCCTGTCTGGAAACAAACGAGAAACACAGAAACATGTCAAGTTTTACAGAACACTGATAACTGAGTGCAAAGCTTTTAGGTTTCAGTGTCAAGCATAACAAAAACGGAAATGCAAAAATAACGACTTTTAATAAATAAACAGCTTTCGATGTTTCTATTTACTTCCACTTCACATCGTGGTCAGGGCTAAATGTTTTATCTGAGATTTTTAACAGCTTTGCTAACAGTAAGGACACGGCGAGACAGCAGAATGAGTTCCCAGGTCCCTCACTTGCAGACTCCGCACTGTCTCTGCGGCTGCAGCGCCGTGAACATGATGATGACCGAGTAGTTCCGTGGAGGGGCTCGGATCAGCCTCCTGAACTTCTCTCCGTTCAGCCGGATCACTGCACGCTTACTGGTCCACTCCATCATCTGACTGACCTTCTCTGACAGCAGGGTCTGCAGACACACACACACACACACACACACACACACACACACACTACTGGTCCACACACACACCCTAATAAAGTGGCCAGTGAGTGTATATATATTTACACACACACGCACACACACGCACACACACACACACACAGACACACACACACACACAGATACACACACACAGATACACACAGACAGACACACACACAGACACACACAGACACAGGTCACCCATTCATTCAGATCATACATTATTCATCACCGGTTCAGTCTTTAAGCAGTAACCTCATGTTTCTGCTCTATATTATATGCATACTAGCATGAAGAACACAAAGTAGTAATAACACATCAAGAGCAGGAAGCTTAGCTTAGTTTGCATACAGGGCCAAGTGTGTCACCTCATAACACACAGAGGAAAACCGAGAACAGTAATTCATCTCAAGTGATTTATAGGATCACAGTGTTCAAAAAATGCAAAATTATAAAAATTGATTGTGTCATTAATCCCTTGTGGCTGTGAGACAGAGCGAGTCTGAGAGCCATGAGATCATCTGAGTGAGCACTGAGCTCAATGTCTAAAAACCCAATTCAAATCCACTGACCTCCTTCTTTTTCTGTCCATCTGCCGGCGCGCCCTGTAAACTAACAGCGAGGAAAACAACTATCAAAAGTTTATAAAACATTTCTGAAGCTGCCACTGCGTCCACGACAGTACTGCAGGAACTCTTTTCCGCTTCCTATTGGTGGAGCTCAGCGATGCGGAAGTGTCCGGGGAACGATCGTAAAAAAAATAAAAGTTTCAAGCGACATGCTCAAAACTTTCAAAATAAAAGCTTTTTTTTTTTTTTTTTTTTTTTTTTTAAATCAAAAAAAGATTTTTTAGATCTTTATTAATGGTTGCTTAAAAAAATTCCCGAATTACATAACATAGAAAACAAATAAATATATTAAGCAAATAAAGAAATTATGGACATGTCTGTGAAAATAAAAAATTAAGCAAATAAAGAAATTATGGACATGTCTGTGGAAATAAAAAAGTATACGGAATTATGTAAATCCCTTTTGTGTACTATATTTATTTCATTTTTTTTTTTTTTTTTTTGCAAACTCGCTCTCTTTCTAAAGCTGATTATTAATTTTCTACTTGCTGTTGCTAGTAAAGTGTGTATAATAATAGCCTGTGTATTTTATCTATTTTCTTCCGGGTGCCCAGAACGATACACCAACATGTTTAATGTTTTATTGAATATTATGAATAATTTACATACAGTTAAAGCTTGCGGATACAGCTGTACAATCAAAAGACACCGTTTAAAAATGAAAACAAAGAAAGCAGAATCACATGCTCGCTCTTTATTTCGTCATTTCTCCGAAATATTATTTATGAAATTATAATTTTTTCTCTTTAATAGTTTAAAAATGAAATTAAATGAAGATGTTAAATTACTTAAAAATGAAACGAAATGGACGGAAACATCCCGAGATGCACTGACGCATCTGCGCGCTAAACACCCGGTGCGTGCGCGCTCCCGCTGCTGTGAGCGAGCGAGCGAGTAAGGAGGAAGATGGCGGCGCTGATCCTCCCGACTGACTGGATAAAAAACTGGGACAAATCCGGCAAAAATGAGTTGTGAGTAAAAGTTTAAGAATCCGATGGGAAATGTCGTTGAAAATAAAGTCATGTGCATTTTATCTGTGCGGTATCGCCGCGGGTGATTGTCGAAATCACGAATCATCTTCTCCTCATTGTGAATATCCACAGCTAGTGCGCGTTCTAGACCCATGACTTAAAGTTCAACTAAAAAAAACAATAAACCTAGGCCTAAGTGTACCACTAACCAAACAAAGCACATAAAGCCTTTCGCTTCTGCACGTGGATGTGTAAGGCACGTTATCGGGCACTTCGGTATTTTCCATTTATGTAACGTCAGTGTGCTAACGGTTAGCATTAGCATGTGCATTCTTATCAGTGTGTGTTACACAGAATGTAACGTGTGTTGCATGCTGGTACACACGCTCTCAAACACCCTGAGCAGACCTGAAGTCCATATTCTGGGGTGTTAGGAGGGTGTGTGTAGTGTAAGCTGTAGATAGCTGTGCTAAAGAGTTCAAGCTCATGTTTATAAGCGCCCCGGTAGCGTTAGATATTGTTGTGAGATTTTGGTTGCGTCTCGAAACATAGTGATCTGACCTGTCTAGGTAGCATTTATGAGAAGCACAGTCAGAAAAACTACTGAGCGGTCTGACTGTTGACACCTAGCTTGCTGTCTACTTGGGGTGCATTGTAGACAGCTTTGTGAGGATGGTGCACTTGTGATGTAGTGAGATGCCAATGCATCCTAAACCTGAGGATGTTCTGGTCTAGACAGCAATGTTGGGCGTCTTGGTTTAAATACTTAGGAAACTGGTTTTGTATTCAGTGTTGTAGATGTAGTGTGTAAAAGTCTTCCAGCATCATGTTTGTCATACGGCGGAGATCGTGGTGCTGGATAACAGACATAAACACGCGTTAAATGTTTAGTGTGTGGTAAATTGGGTCATTAGTAAACCTGACATAAAGTTGATCTCTTATGCCCCAAAATTATTATACCTCATTCTCTTTTGAATTCAATGCAGTTGACATAATCTTTTTTTGTTTGTTGCTTATGTGTTTCACTTATCTGTCGTTTCTGTTTCTAGTTTACAGTTTTTCCAGGACCTTGCGGGGAAACCCAGCAGTGATGAATTTGTTAAGGGTGAGTTCAATTCCTAATTCTTAGCCTCAGGGCTTGTGACGGTGGCAATTTGTTTGCCACCGTAGTGGTTGTGTATATAATTATTTACGCTAATAATTCACGTTGCACAAGTTACGGTTCAAAGGATTAATTCACTTCCGGAATAAAGATTTCCTGATCATTTCCTCACCTCCATGTCTTTCTGTCTTGAGTCGCAAAGAAATTAAGGTTTTTGAGGAAAACATTCCAGGATTTTTCCAAAGAAACTGATTAAAAGGTCAGAAGAGCAGGTTTTTAATTTTCTGTTTTTAATTTTCAGTTGTTCTATACAATTTTTGCTAATAAACTTAAATACCCCTTATAGAATATTCAAGATTTTAATGATTTTAACAAAATAAAGAGGGTGTTATCACAGGCCCTTACATTAGGTCATATAAGATCAAAAGAAAAAAAAACAAATTAACACATTTTTATTTTCAGCAATGTCGCCTATTCATTTCAGCAGTAATAAATAGCATAGATTGTATTCTGTTTTACTAATGCAGTGATGAATGGTAAGTGTTCTAGTACCTGTTATGCGTCTGCTAGAGATGTTTCAGTTCACCGTGTTCAGTGTCTGTAACCAACAGGGCACTCAGTATTCTGGGAAGTTCGTGTGCATTGGGAATCATGTTTTTCAAATAAAGCCAAGGTAACACTAATTTTACACACAGCACACAGAGAAAATGACATGAATATGACAGTGGGCAAATGCATAAAGTGCAACATAATTTGAAATCAAGAGTTTAAAGTTGAAAGCATTCAATTCACACGGACCGACCGTCACACAGAGAATACGCGATCATGCACGATAAAAATACACACTTCACAAGATCTCACAGCTGGATTCTAGTAAGTTTGCAAGGTTTGTGAAATTAAATGTTCATTAGTCATTCAAAGATTTGTTTAAATCATTTAAATGCGTATTTGCTGAATGCTGACGGCAAACAAGAAAGTATTATAATGTTTGCCTTTCTATTCCTAATAATATAAAAGCAATCATTAATACTTTCTGTATGCATTAATTCCTTTGTTTAACAGTTCATCTGATTATTAGACAGACTTCTATCCGTATTAGACAGAACTGTTAATGACGACAGTGAACAAGAGGGAGAATGTGAGCGCCATGCACTGCCTTTCTCAGCACCGTCAAAATACAAGTCCAGCCTCGATCACATCGGCCAAGCAGACAAACTTATCGGCCGATGCCAATATTTGAAAAATGCCAAATATCAGCCGATATATCGGTCGGCCACTGGTCTAAACTACATCAGCAAGTGTCTGGATGCTCATGAATATTTGCCAGGGCTGTGACGGTGGCAGATTATTACCACCGCGGTGGTAATGGACCAACTACCGCTGGTGGTGTGGTGTTGATGCATATATGTATATAATTTATGTATAAAAAAGTGTGTATGTGTGTGTATATATATCATTTTAAACACAACTATTAATAAATGAGGCTCAATCATCTATTAACAAACGTGCGTGTTTATTTTAGCACTTCCGTCAGTGAATACGCAGCCTGCAAAACACTGAAATAAATATCAAAGAAATAATAGTTAAACAAGAAGGTAGCCTAAATAAGAAAGTTAAATACACCCTGTCTGCAGGACACGAGCGGTGTGGGCGCGACACAACAAAATACTATAGAACTCATAATAATCAATCAGTGATGCTACACTGGATGCAGCACTACACAACAAATCCCTGACAGTAAACTGCCTCGTCCTAATTATGAGGTACTGACAGTTCAAATGTCCTGGGTAGAGACTAGACAAACCTGTTGCGACAGCCTCGTCTGTTTGGAAAGGTGCGCGCGTGCAGTCAGTGCAGACGAAGGGGAACCCCACAGTCAGCGAAGCAGAGACAGGCGAAAGTATAAATCAGCTCAACATTGTGATGTCTGTCAGCCATCGACGATGGTATCGTCTATCAGCCCAAACCTACACTTCGATGTTCTACGTGCCCCAATGAAATGGATATCATAATTTGACATCGTCAATGTCACATGGATCATCTTAAAGAGGCGGTATCTGACTCGTGCCCGGAATGCCATAATGTGTGCCATAATGTCAATCGCGTCTGACGGGTCTGGAATCAGGATTGAAAGGTTTATTACTTTCCTCTTGTGTCTGTGCAGTTGATCGTAAGCGTAAACAAACATTTCAAAGTGAAAAAAAGTCTAAGAAGACTAAATCTTCAGATTTAGAACACAATTGCCAGCTGTCTTCTGCAGTAGAGATGTTACTGCCTCTCCTGGCTAAAGCTCTGCCTAATATGGAGGTACAAGAGGAGGTTCAACTTGATTCATGCGCCACACCATCAACACCGATGCATACATTGCAGGAGTTAGATGAGTTGTCTCTGGCTGCCTCTGATTCGATTTTTGAAGCTACTCCAGTAATGTCTGGAGCTGAAGAAAATTTGCCTGCAAAAAAATCCCTTCACTCTGGCAGTGAGATTGTGTCTGAGAAGTCAAGTGGGTCATCTTCAGTTGCTGCATCACTGGAAGGAACAATTAAAAGTGATGCTTGCCCGCATCAATCTGGATCCCCCTCAGGATCCCCCTTTTTTACCTCGTGCACAGAGCACATCCTTTACCATGCCTCAGTGCCAAAACTTCACATCTGTATTGGTGTCAGCATTACAAAACACATTAAAGGCAGCACTCATTGTATCTCCCGATGATGCTCTTCCTGTAAATGTGCAGATGCACTGATGAGCTATTGTCCTGTGCATACAATTCTACACCAAGCCTTGGCCGTTTTTTTCATTTCCTTGGCACACATGCTTGTAGCTTTACATTCCTCTCTGAGTGAAGCTACATCTGATCTATTAGAGGCAGAACTAAATTAACTCTCTTTACAAGCCATGGGTGTTTTTGCGAGCCACTGTGGCATCGCTTTAGGCACTCTCGTGCAGGCTCTGAGGCAGGTTTGGTTGACTTAATCTTCCCTGCCAGAGGTGTGTTGAAACAATTTGTGACGTTAGTCCCTGTTTGAATCTTTGGACCAGCTGCACAGGAGGCCTTGGACTAGCAATTTGTGACCATGTCAACACCCCGGCCCTTGAATCTTTGGACCAGCTGCACAGATGGAGGCCTGTTTTATTGGACTAGCGATAACATCAAATTAATTTGTCGTCGAGAAGGTACCAGTTTTGCTGTCCCATTGTGTGGAAACAGCTATAGGATCCACGCCACCTCCAACAGCCTTTGGTTTATATTATTGTTGTTTTGGTATGTGGATTTTAGTATTGATGTCTCATGCTCAACACCCCGGCCCTCGTGTCCAATGGGTGATGCCCCCCCACCTGGCTACTGAAGTTGCAAAACACTAATATAATCGATTTAGATGCCAACACGTTCTGAAAGCGATCATCAGTGATCATCATCACACATCAATAAGTTATCTCTCGACAGGTAAGAATCAACGTTCCTGATCACAGATGACTTCATATAAAAAAGCCCCCGTGGGATCATTGACTCACAGATGACGACAGTGCACTGTTTTATAGGAAGACACCTGGAGAGCTGGAGATCGATAACATCAAATTAATGGCTGCTGACTACCCTTTCGAGAAGGTACTGACAGTTTTGCTGTCGAACCTGTTCATACTGGCATGGACAGTTTTGCTGTCGAACACGGCCCGCGACACTAGTACAGAGTGCCTGCTTTATCCCTGAGGGTTTCCCCAAATGATATTTTACGTTAGATGTCAAAGATTACGCGGGTTGAAGTCCTGAATCATGTTGTTCTTCTACTGTTGGATCTCAGTGCTGCCTTCAAGTTGTTCTTCTACTGTTTGATCGTTAAACTGATCCTCATTTCCTTGATTGTTTCAAAAGCATCCCCCCTCTGTTTACCCAAATGGGTATCCAGGGTCAATAATAGCACCCTTGGACTGGTTTTGTTTTCCTCATCAATATGGGTTGTATGTGATTTTAATGAAGGGCAGAATCTATATATATCATTTCAGTCAGTTTGGGAAACTGTTCTTCTTCTGTTGTACCATTAATGTGTCGGTTTTTCAAAATATCGGGGTCTGTACAGTTATTGTTTTTGGTGTACGTTTGGTGTGTGGGGTTTGTAAGGGGTTGGTTTTTGGGACCGTTAGGGGTGGGCGATATGGAAAGAAAATCATATCAACCATTTCATCACGATTCTTTGACATTTCAGGGGTTTTACGATATGGAAAGAAAATCATATCACATTTTTTTTGCACGATTTCTTTGTCTATTTTGCAAGTTGTAGCCAAACTGATTTCCCTATTATAAAGACAAAGCCTTTCAAGGTAACAAAAAAAAGGGCAGATATTTAATAAAAATCTTTGTTCTTATTTTTAATAACAAAGATAAAAGAATGACAAAGATACACATTACAGCTACACATAATATACAAATAAAACAAACAGTGCTTTATTTTCAGGTACAATAGGTGTATTTAGCAGGATTCTAAAGCATTCTGATTCCTAAAGCAACTGTATTAAATTTCTTTAGTCAAGAGCAGTGAGTGATTTTTCTCTGTGTTTTGTTTTATTAACGTTAAAGGAATAGTTCACCCAAAAAGAAAAATTCGTTCACCTGTCTGTCATTTCTGTCATAGTGTTTTATTTTTATACCACCATTTACTCACTCTCAAAAGTTGTTTTAAACCTGAATGAGTTTCTTTCTTTTTCTGAACATATACGCTATTTTGAGGAACGTGGAAAACCAAACAGTTGCTGGTCCACAGTGACTTCCATATTCAGTGTGGACCAGCTGTTTGGTTACCCACATTCTTCAAAATATCTTTTGTGTTCAACACAAGAAAGAAATTAATACAGGTTTGGGACAATGTGACTGAGTAAATGAAGATCTATGGTGATCTATCCCTTTAATGACAGTCGCGTGTTTAATAGGCCTTCTGTCTCTTTAAGACCTGCACGCATCTAATATACAGACACGTATACGTTTTTCTCTCAACTGTTTACATTCATTTTAGACATAACCAACTAAGTGTAGATGTAAACCTTGTGTGTTTTGACAGTATTAGCGCAAAAGATAACTTAGTTCAATAATCAGGTGCTGTTTGACAGGCTTTAGCACACACGCTTCGGGTGTATGCGGCGCTCAGAAAAAGCGCAGATGAGACCAGCGCGTGAATTAAACATTTGAAAGCACATGCAAATACTGAAAGTGTAACTCTACCGCTGAGGCGTTGTACATTATATGATGGAGGCTCCAGAACTGCAGCTGATAGAATGTGCACTGTAGAACGATACTGCGATATTTCTTCAAAAGCACATCGTGGAGACATTTTTATCGTCCACGATCAAAAATCGTCATATCGTACACAACCTCAGGAACTGTTTTGTTTTCCCTTTATTTGCTTCCATTAGGAAAGATATTTGATAAGCACGGTATAAATTATCTCCTGTATGCTGATGATTCTCAAATTTATTTCCCTATAAAATATGGGCCGTAATCTTCTCTTGAGTCTCTGTATAACTGTTTGGCTGATGTTAAGTGTTGGTTGGCAAACGACTTTCTCCAATTGAATGAGGACAAGTCAGAGTTTATTGTTTCTGGCCAGAAAGGACGTGGTAGGGATTAGACACATTAGATCCCTATGGGTCTGTTCACACCAGCTGTGATTATTCGTGATGTGAAGGCGACGTGTTTTTCGTCCGGTGTCCTGATCACGTGCCCGGAGCAGCTGCTGTTGCACAAAAGGGGCGAGAGTGGTGGTGCTGTTCCGGAAACCAGTGTAAATGCACCGAAGAAGAGAGAAGAGAGGGGATGCTGAGTTCTTGTTAATCATTGGTCGAGAACTATCGAGAGCTATAAACGTCTTAAACAGTCACTGGGAAGTGTTAATGCAAGTCTTATTAATTTCTCCTTATCGATTCTAACTGATGCTACTCAGACTATGACGAGACATTGTTGCAGTTTTAACACAAATTTTAGCCCTAGTGTTTTTCTTGACAGGGTCGTGGTGAGAAGCTGTGTTTAATATTGTGCAGGTGTTATCAGCATACCTGTAGGAACTGAAATCTGTTATTGAGTGTGTGTGTTTTGTCTTGTAGATCTGCAGACAGCCCTGTATGAGCTCTGCTGGCATGTTATCCAGGGCAATCTGAAGGTGGATGTGGCTGCCGGTCTCCTGGCTGATGTAATGGTGAGTGCTGATCCCGTCTCATAGCATTCATCCCCTGCCTCTGCTGTCTGTGTGTGTTTGAGGACCATGATGAGAGGGAAAAATTAAAGAAACCATATTTTCTGTTCTCTGTGTTATGTCTTACTGATATACATTGGTTTCTAGTCTTGATAGTTAATTGTCATAATATTTCACACTAAAATGAACATTCTGTCGTCATTTACTCACCATCATATGTCATATTAATCCTGTGTGATTCACAACAATGTGAACATATTCTGGCCTCTCTTCAGTGTGATGAAGTGAATGTGGATGGGACTCTCAAGCTCCAAAATGAGAGTATTATTGAGTGAATCATAGGCTATGTGGTTGCAATAACATTTTAGTTAAAAAAAAATTCTTTATTGATTGAAGTTTCATAGACGTTCAGTTGTTATCTTTTCAAATTGTATGCCATATGTATATTCATCCCCATAAATAACACCACTTGTGCAGTCACAATTCTATAGAGGTCAAATTTACTCCGGCCGATGCTCCGTGTATAACATGCATGACTTTGTTTGTATGACATTAAACATTATTTTTAGAATAATTGTACATAGGTTAAGCAAAACAAATTGGATTATTTCTGAGAACCTTTTATACACCTTTTATACACATACATAACTGTAGACACCGAAATTAAACACACTATGTGGTACAGAACAAATATTTTGAGCGACCCCTTTTCGGTCCCTTATTTTCCTGTAAAGAATCACAGTTGTCCCTTATTTTGCTTTTCTGAAGTTGGCAACCCTAATGCAAAAGTTAATATCAGATCATTTTAGAATGCAGTATAGGATGTACTGACTATTCTTCGGTTTTAATGCAAAACAGAAATACGACAATTAGAATTAGGGCTGTGTGATAAATCGAAATCTTCATAAAATCACGATTTGAGCTTTCACGATTTCTAAATCCTTATATAATAAAACTATATTAAAGTGTAAATACATAAAAAAAAAAAACAAATATATATATATATATATATATATATATATATATATATATATATATATATATATCAGTACAGGTCAAAAGTTTGGAGACATTACTATTTTTAATGTTTTTGAAAGAAGTTTCTTCTGCTCATCAAGCCTGCATTTATTTGATCAAAAATACAGAAAAAAAATGTAATATTGTGATATATAATTACAATTTAAAATAATTGTTTTTAAATTTATTATACTTTAAATTATAATTTATTTTTGTGATGCAAAGCTGAATTTTTAGGATCATTATCACATGATCCTTTAGAAATCATTCTAATATGATGATTCATTATCAAAGTTGGAAACAGTTCTGCTGCTTAATATTTTTCAAGAACATGTGATACTTTTTTAGGATGCTTTGAATAAAAAGTAAAAAAAAAAAAAAAAAAAAGAAGCTGTGTTTTTATAAAATATAAATATTTTGTAATAAAAATATACACTACTGGTCAGTAATTTGGGGTCAGTAATTTTTTTTTTTTTTTTTTTTTTTAATAAAATCAATACTTTTATTCAGCAAGGATGTGTTAAATTGATAAAAAGTGATAGTAAAGAAAAATATATTATTAGAATATATATTATTAGAATTTTTTTTTATTTTGAATAAATGCAGTTCTTTTTAACCTTTTATTCATCAAATATTTTAGACAGCAGAACTGTTTCCAACACTCATAATAAATCAGAATATTAGAATGATTTCTAAATGATCATGTGATAGACTGGATGTTACATGTGACACTGAAGGCTGGAGTAATGATGCTGAAAATTCAGCTTTGCGTCACAGGAAAAAATATTTTTTTAAAGTATATTCAAATAGAAAACTATTATTTTAAGTTTTAATAATATTTCACAATATTACTGTTTTTTCTGTATTTTTGATCAAATAAATGCAGGCTTGATGAGCAGAAGAGACTTCTTTCAAAAACATTAAAAATAGTAATGTTTCCAAACTGTTGATGAGCCGAAGAGACTTCTTTCTGTGTGTGTGTGTATTATATATATATATATATATATATATATATATATATATATATATATCCATATATATATATATATATATAAATACCTTTTGAAGCTTGAAAGTCTCCCCCATTTATTGTAACAACTAGCAATCTGTATTACTATATGTTTCACATAAGATCATGAGCAACATTGTGAAATACATGACCGGTGTTTTTGGGTGAACTATCGCTTCACAGCTGGACACAGAAGAGGACATTACTCAAATTTCAACCTTTTTTTTTGTAGATGAAAGATTTTTTTGGTTACAGGGAAAAATGACACTTTGCTGCATATCAGAAATCCTCCGACCACAGTGACCTTGAGCTAGACACAGCTTTTATTAGTGATGTTTCATCATACTGATCAGAACAAACTCCCAACTGAAGGATTAAACCAATTGTGAAACAGTGCTGTGTCCTCCGTCCCACTGAAGCGATGTAGAGTGTAAGGATGGTCACAGGAAACACATTTTCTCGAGGTCGACTGCTTTGGTTTTTTTGCTCTTTGATCTTACATGAGTGGCTTTGAAGGCCTAGCGCCTGACACACGAATGGAAATCCTCTGAAGTTAACAGCATGTTACGGTGCAAACACTTGTGAAGTTCTGCTAGGACTGTTCCATCTCAGCCCCCTCACAAACTCTGTCCTGCTGAGATGTGAAGTCTGCTGTCCCGTGTGTATCTCAATTAGGTTTTCCTCAAAACCTTCAAATCAGACGTTACGCGCGTTCTTTCTCAGCAGCAGCAGCGATGTTTGATCTGTGGAGCGTGGACACAGATTGCTTTGTGACATCTCATCCAGCCAGATGAAACTAGCCTTCTAAACACAGCTGAAGTGTACCGGTGATGGATCTGCTAGCCTACATCTAGTGTGCTGTCCACCGTCCTCCAGTGAGCTGGAATCTCTGCTGGGAAAAAGAGAGACGTTCAAATCCAGCGAAATTGAAATGCTGTGAACATTTGAAACTAAAGCAATTACGTTTGTCTTTCAGGAGCTGCGGGACGATATGCCTTCTGTTTTAGCTGATGTTTTCTGTATATTAGGTAAGTCCCGCCGTATGTTTAAACATGCTAATGATGACCAAACCATTCACTTGCCCTTGTAAAGTAGAGCCGGGGTGTGTTTGTGTGAAAGACAGCTGTGTTACTTGCATGAGTGAAAATGTTTATCAAACTGCAGTCGAGTGTCCACATAGATCGCCGTTCTGATATATGTTTGCATTATTCAGCTGCTGAACTTATTCTAATGTCAGGCCCAGTGTGATTGATTCAGATGTTAATTTAAAGTAACATGTAGATGCTACAGCTCTTGAAACCTCCACAAAACACGTGTGAGTTTGTTACCAATAAATGCTCTGTTTTGAAGACCCTATGAAATCGGGCTGCATGCTGGTTAAACTGATAATCATGATTATTTGTATTTTTAGAATTATTATTATTATTATTATTTTTTTTTTTGCATATAAATGAACATACTGTTTACAGTATGAACGCTTTTATTTAGAGCTAAACCAGTAAAAATCCTTATTAACTGCAGTTCCAAATAATGTTATGGATTTGTTTTTCCCAAACACGGAAGAATTTAGTCATTTGCCGACTAAAATATCCTTTACAATGAGAATTGTACAATTATGATTTTGCTGGCCTGTTGTAAAAGGGCTAAAGTGTTACAGTGTGCTCAATATAGCGATGCCAAAAAAGCTATTTTTTTGAATGCTTAGTGATTCTGATTATTATAACACTAATTTTCCACAGTATTTTTAGATCGATACAGCTGTGATCTCTTTGCATTTATTTTAAAGTGCAGTTTTATTATGATATTAATAAAGTATTTCTGTCTTGAATATTTCTATTATTATACTATAAAATTATTAATATTATAAATTGCTATAATTATATAAAAGTGCCATTGGGCCTAAGGAGACTTTAACTGATAAAATGCCTTTTTTAATGCCCTTACAAATTTCAGGCCCTTATTGTATAGATAGATAAGTTAGAAATTTCAGTATCATAAATACTAGATATTTAACACGGCAGTTGTTTAGTTGATGAGACATCTTTACAAGATGTAAACAAAAACTCTGTAATTTAATTCGTGAGTTTCGGAAATGACATCTAATCTAAAACCTTCATGCATTTGCATGCCATTGTGAAGATGAAGTCAATCCATCAGATCCTCAAAGACATCTGTGTAAAATTGAATACGGCGTCTACCCTGACGAAGATCAATTGGATTCATTTCTTGTAACAAAGCTTATTTAACAGGCTGTCTAAAAAAACAGTGCATGCTTTCAAATAATTGCTGTAACCGTCAAGATGTACATAACATCAAGAATTATTTTATACGCTATGTACATCTGTCTTTTATGATTCACGTGACGTGCATGTGTAATTGTTGGTTTTGCAGATATTGAGACTGGCTGTTTGGAGGAGAAGCACAAGCGAGATCATTTTACCCAGCTGGTTGGAGCCTGTTTGGTGAGTAGAGGCGTTGTGTTCATGACCACTGTGTGGCAGTAATGTGCTTTGAGAGTCTCCAGCACTACAGCGCACACTGCGGGTGATCATATGCTTTTTTTTTTTGCATGCATATGTAAGTGGGTGGCCGATCCCCTGACTCTAAAGAGAAGCTGCATCTGAGTACCGAGTGGCCCGAGTTCTGTCCTCCAGTGAAAAATTAAATTGCAGTCACAAAGGGCCGCTCTCCTCCCCTGAACGAACCTCCAGCGCTGTGCTGAAACGAAACGCATTCACAGCGGCTGAGCTAGGCCTCAAACCGGATCGTGTTTCTCATCTTTGTTGTGGCAGAACACGACGTGTTTGTGATGGCAGTCGAGGTGACTCATCAAGACCTGCAGTGCTCCTGCTCTCTCCTTTTCATTTAAACCGCTGTACGGCTGATTAGTATGCAAATGTGGGCTTGTTATGCAGTGTTATTAGTGTCTTATGTAAGTGTAGCTGAAGGCCATAGAGGTTGGATGTGGGCAGTGCTGCGCTGATGGATGCAGGGATATTATTCTCCTGGTCTTATCCCCCTGATAGTGCTTCCACAGCGGCGTTGGTGAAGAGCGTCTAATTAAAGGCATTGTTGTCTGTCGTTTTCAGATCTGTGTTCCTGATGGTATGCTGAAGGAGAGATTAGATCCAGAAACGCTGGAGTCTCTGGGACTGATCAAGCAGGCTCAGCAGTTCAACCAGAAGATTGTCAAAATCAAGACTAAACTATTGTAAGTCACGTTTCCTGTTGTTCTGACCACCTTAAATAAGATTGATTGTATCTTTCTTTATAAATACAGGTCTTAAAGACTAAATTGTTGCCTAACTAGACAGCATTCGTTCTTAAACTAGTGTGTGGCTTGCCTGTACCATCAGTAAGCGCATCACAGTCTGAAAACTGAATGTGCTGTCTATCAAGGTGGTATTTTCAGGCATCAGAGCATCTTGTGCAACCTACCTAGACAACACTGCAGCCTCAGTCCTCTCAATCTAGTGAGGTGTCTGCTTAGACAATATTACTTCATGTGCAGATGAGAAGTTTGCTAGCTTTAGAGAGAATTTAAATAAAAGTTTAATAGTGCAATTTCTGGTGGAAAAACTCCATTACCCATAATTCTGCAAAGAAATCACCTCCAATCAGGATCAAATTAAGAACATTATGTTAAAAGAACTCTTTAGCTCCTCCCACTCCCATGAAGCACTGCGTCTCCCTACACTCTCGAGCTTCTTAAATATTTGTGGTGTGAATCTTTACTTGCTTCAATATTCGATTACGATTAAGAGGTTAATGATTTGATTATAAAACAATGCATATTTCCTTCAATTCTTATTATATTAATAATCAATATAATACTTTCAAATTTTTCTGTTATATAAAAAAAGATGCAAATAACAAACGGTAGAAAATAAACAAAACAAGTGTAAACTGTGTAGTGTGTTAATGATTCTTATTAAAGCTACTGAAGTTATTCAGTCCGGAGCAGTGAGTCTTTCAGTGTTTGGTTAACGTTAATGATTGACAGCAGCAGGTTAATTGTGTTGTACTTAATGCATGGATGCAAAGTAATCTGTTTTCTTTCCCAGCTGTTTACGTTCACTTATGACATAACCGACCAGGTTTACACCAAGAACACTTGACAAGACAGATATCTTGTCATAAACGTGTGTGTATTTGACTGTTGAAGTGCAGTGTGCTGCGAAACAGAGCTGAATTCAGGATGCCATGCTTTCTGAGAGGCTCTTTCTGTGCGTGGCTCTAGCTGTGTGTCAGTCAGTGCCAGTGGCACATCGACTTCCAAAACAAAGTCAAAACCTGAAAATGAAATCTTCGAATATCTGCTTTCATGACGTTTGGTACATTTGTGAAGCACCGGCTGCTGCTGTTCTTCCACCGTGTCTTTTTTTTCTGTGAACATCAGATGCAAGTGCTTTGCCTCCGAAGGGCATGTTATATTTTTATATAAATCTATAAAGGTAATTAATTAAGAATAATTAATTAATTTAGAATTTCTTAATTTAGAATAAAATTTAATATGTATGATATTTAATTACGTGTTTAAAATGCTTTCTTTATTTAAATGCAAGTCTGTAATGTTGTGATTCACCTTGTACTGTGTGGTTTGGATCGTGGCTTAGTACCTGTAACTTAGGGCTGTGCAATTAATCGAAAAAAACGATTCGATTTCGATTTTGGCCTCCAACGATTAGGAAAATCCAATAATCGAGATAAAGTGATTATTGTGCCCCATTCCGCCCCCTTTTGCAGCGCTGCACTTTCGTTCCTTCATAAAAGCCCAATTTCCCGTGCAAATCAGTGAAATCATGACATTTGCAAAATGGGCCGTGCTTGAATTATCGAAGTATATTTATTCATGTTTTTAAAAGCGTGAAAGAGAACTCGTGCCGCTCCTCAGGAAGAGATGCGTTCAGAGACAGAACAGAACACGGACATGTAAAGTCATCTTTTAGCACAAAGGTGCCCACCTAATCGGTCAAGTACACGCAAAACTGTGTCAAAATGCCTTCATCAGTCATGTAATGAATGTAAAGAGTTGAGAATGAAAATACGCATGTAACAGTAATTTGGATCCGTGCGGCTCTTAAAGTGACAGCGGGCTATATTTTATTTTACATTTGATTATTAATTTCTGCAGAAGGCTGAACGCTACATGAGCCTTTTCATATAAACTGCAATAAATACAAAACTAAAGCCAAAGTTAAACTGAAATGAGACATTAATAATAAATGGTATAGTGAATAAATGAAATAATCATACTGGGACTTGCATTAAAAAAACATTAAAGCACAGTTTTTTAATTTGTATCTTTTTATTCTATTGTATTTGTTCCTTTGCTTTTTTTATTACTGACAGTTTAATTATTTTCAATAATTTTGAGGACTTTTTGTTTGTTTGAAATTCCGCTGGTCTCTATAATGTAGATGTCATAGCAAGTCAAGTCTGCTTTATTGTCACTTCTTCCACATGTACAGTACATACATACAGAGAATTGAAATTACAGATAACACTAACAGTAGAACATTAAATACAGATAATAAAATATAAAGTACAACTATACAAATAGGTCATGTAAAAAGAAAGATAAGCAGCACGAGTGCAAACCAGTGAAGTAAACAGTGCAGATATAATTATTCTAGCCACCTTATTTACAGGAAATACATATTTGATATGTATCACTATCTTTAAAAAAAACACTCATATAAAGTTTTGGTCATATGGCCCCCTCATAATCGTGTTAAATAATTGTGATTACAATATTGACCAAAATAATCATGATTATGATTTTTGCCATAATCGAGCAGCCCTACTGTAACTTAAAGACTTTTTTTTTTTTTTTTTTTTTTTATTATCCTTTTGGATAAAATTAATGAAAAAAAAAAAAGATTTCTGGAACCAGGTCTGCTGAAAAATGTGCAGGAAATATTGCACTCTATAGCCAGTCTCGTCTTTTTAGTGACATTCACGAAGAGCACTATTTGAAAACTAGAATATCTGTCAGTGTTATCAAGATACTGGAATTTCTAACTTCGATACAATACCTTGAAAAATATCAATATTTGATAGCATTTAAAAAAAAAAAAAAAAATGCCACTAAGGTTAATTTGATCAATATCTAATTTAATTTCACTTCTGAAAAAAGTGTTTTCTTATCAACTGAAACGCTCTGAGATTCCTCAGGGAAGATGATAATCTTGTTGTTGTTCTTATTATTACTGAAATGTAATCATCAGTCCACAAGATGTTGGAAATGATGTGAATGTGAATCATTCTGAAGCACGCAGTGCAGACGTTCAAGTCGATATGTAAAATCAGTATCTGACAACACTAAAACCTATAGATGCTGCAGTCTCAGAAAACAGCGTGGTTATTTTTAATGGCTTGCATTAAAGCAGATTTAATTGTAAGCTTTGTGTGTGATCATTTGCGTCTGAAGTGCAGAGTTTGACCTCTGTTGAGCTGCTTGGTGTGGAGAGTTCAGCTGACCGTGGGTTATAGTCACTGGGTATAAAACACACCTTGAGTTCATGCGCTGTGGTGTTCTCTTTTAGACACGGGTCACTGCCTTCTGCACGTCAGCATGTTGTTGTGAATCTATAAAATGTCCACAGCCTCACTTTACTGTAAATGAAAGGCATAGTGCTGAACTCCCTTGATGATGATGATTAATTTCATGCCTTTGTGCAGGTCTTTCTTAATGAGTTTTATCAAGATCGCAGAGTACTCTGCCCTGAAAGCCCCCGTCCTCTCTCTCCTCTCATAGCACAGTTCCAGCAGTCCTTCTTCTAATGGATTAATTGGTTTGATGTCGTCTTATAAAATGCCTGTCATGTGCCTGTGACCAGCAGACCTCAGCTCTGATGTGCTTCAGTATTTTTAGATGACTGCATGAAGTTTTTTTTTTCTGGTGTAACCTTCCATCTTTCACTCCGTAGCTACAAACAGCAGAAGTTCAATTTGCTGCGCGAGGAGAATGAAGGTTACGCTAAGCTGATCACAGAGCTTGGGCAGGATCTGTCCGGGAATCTCACCAGCCACCTCGTCCTTGAGAACATCAAGTCATTAATAGGTACAGTATGCACTCGTGAGCTGAACTTCATCCTTAAATACTGCTGCACAGTAAATGCATGTGTCTGCGTTACAAAGCAGAAGTGAATGTGTCCGAGTAATGTTCGATTCGCAGATGAACAGTTCAAGGTAATAGAATCATACAGTTAGCTAACATGAATTAATTTCAGGCAGAAGCTCATTAAAGCGATTATTACAGCTGTGATCATAATGAGAGCTCACCCTCATGTTGTTCAAACCTGTATGAAGTTCTTTCTGCTGAACACATGTTTTGAAGAGCGCTGGAAACCAAACAGTTGCTGGTAGCCTTTGACTTTTTTTTTTTTTTTTTCTTCCCCTCTTTGCCGTCCGTGTTCTGTCCTCAGGATGTTTCAATCTGGACCCAAACCGCGTGCTGGACATCATCTTAGAGGTGTACGAGTGTCGCTGGGAGCAGGATGAGTTCTTCATCCCTCTTATCAAGTCCTACATGTGCGAGCACCAGACTCTCTGCCACATGCTGGGCTTCAAGTTCAAGTTCCACCAGGTACAGTCCGTCATACAGCTGTGCTCGTGCTTTCCTTTACATGAACCCACCCAGGTCAAATATCTTTGATCATCACAGTTATATACACAGACATGTGACAGAAGGCTTTGGCTTCAAACCTAGAATGTGTGTGTGTGTGTGTGTGTGTAATGGGGACCAGCAAAATGCCTCTACACAATTCAACTAAATCTACTGCAGCTAATAAAGTAAAATGTTTTTACATATTTAGCAGTTTTGAGCATTAGAATAGTTAATTACATGTGTTTCTGTTGAGTTTTGTTTTCATATTTTTCACTAAAGTAACCAATGTGAAGTCTTGATTTTCTAATGCATAAAAACTTTCATTTTATTTCCATTATGCTGCTGTTGTGTACAGCTTGCCAGTTTATTTCCACCATTGCAGTGTAAAGACGGCTTTTATTAATTTAGATGTTGAACATTTTATTGGTTACAGTATATAGTAATCTGACTGATTGAAGTAATTGGTTAAATTCAAGTATTTGATAAAAAAGATAACCAATACATTTAAGAAGGTCATTATAGACCCCTTTTCAGCTACAGTTTACACCTAACCTTACCTGATAGAGAAACATGAAGTGTGTAATAGAGAAACTCACCTGTGTCTAGTCATGAAGATGTATATGTTTTAATGTCAGCAGGAAATTATTTTTACAGCTAGGTGAGAGTGAGCTGGGCCAGAATACTAAAAAAGTTAAACATTTAATGTGATGCATATATTATTTGAAGATGTATGTATGTATGTAAATAGTTAAAGTATATATCCTGGAAATGATGTAAGTGACATCACAGTACCTTTACATTACTTTACATACAGTACATTTATTCTAAGCTGTGGATATTTTCTAGAAATAAGAAATCCAGAAACTGCAAATTTTCAACTTTCTGTATTTGATTTTTTTTCTTATCAAGTTCTTAAAAATTCGAGCCACAATCAATCACGATGCTATTACAATTATAGATGATAAATCGTCAGTTTGTTGTTTTACACACATGCACACAGACTTTCATACACCACATAGGTTACTCTCGCATGTTGTGAGATGCATAAGAAGTCTTTAGACACGCAAAACAAACCATAATCCATAACAACAAAAGACAATACTTTATTTAACCTTTTCTGATAAGAAGTGTGTGCTACGAGCACAAGCGTTTTTGATGATTGTTTCTGTCCAGTCTGCTCGTTTTATGGCGTTTAACCACAGCTGTCAGTGGCAGCAGGTATGTGATAAAATTTCAAATTGGAGCCTGTACTCCATCGATTCTGGCACCCAGCATCACAAGATGATGATATTTTAAGCTCCTTATGTGGCTGCATCTCTACTGGTTTGAATTGGCCGCCTCCAGTTTTCCCTTTGTCTTGCCTCCAGCTAGCACTGTGAAATAATTCTGACATTGGCACTAAAAGGGTCTATAAAAATTCCCCTTAAAAGGTTAAAAATAATTAAATTAATAAAATAAAATACATTTCCAAGGGGACAAATATTGCTCTTAATGATAGTTATTTCTGATCCTGGTCATCATTCTTAAATAGTGAATCAAAAATTGTTCTGAAGTTAGTCATGTTGCTAGGTTTTCAGAACTATTTCCAGTCATTGTTTCTGAGCGTTTGTCATATATATATATATATATATAATTTGGCCTGGTAACTGTTCTGATAACTCCTTTAGTTTTAGTTTGTTATTGTGCTGTGATATTCACTGACTCATACAAGATGACTGCTGTCTCAAGTGTAATTTTCTGTCATAACTTTTTTTTTTCTTGAATGAACGGAAGTAGTAGTAATCCACTGTGATCCAAATACTTGGTAGGAATGGAGAACATTATAATGTGCGTCTGGGTTTGTTCGCCCTGCTCTTGGATGAGATCCGTGTCTGTAATCATGTTCATCTGGTGTTTTCACAGGAGCCTAACGGAGAAACGCCATCATCTCTGTACCACATCGCTGCAGCTCTTCTTCAACACAATCTCATCGCTCTTGAAGACCTCTACGTTCATGTAAGTGGAAGAGTAGTGTCACAACCCGCTACATTGAGAGTAAATCACTCACATATGTGACTAAATCTTCACTCTGGGCTACTAAATAATGTCTATCGTTAGCCATTGGCTAATAAAATCTTAGATTTTACTCTCCAGTGTGTGAGTTGGAGGGTGAGTATAAGTTAAGCACAGATGTATTTTCACCTGACTGAGTGCTTCAGAGTTTTGCTCTCCATCAAGCGATCTGTACTATTTAATGCACTGCGCTGAATCGACATGCTACATGTAAACGAGTTCATTTAGAATTCTTCAGCTTTTAAGAACATGCAGAAGATATGCCGGTATCTCTGGTCGTGGGCGGAGCTAATGCACAAAAGGCAGTCTCATTGGCTGGTGCTTATGTGTTACCGTCCCTGTTTTGATTTCAGCAAATCAGTTCACGTGAACGCTGAAAAACGTGATTAATATTCATGAACCCAGCAGCTCATCAATCCTTAGTGCGTTTTATATTGTTCCTATAGTAGTAGAATTAATAGTAGTATTATATTTTAATAATTGTTACTCAGGGCTCCAAACTGCAACTAAAAAGGTCGCATTTGCGACCAAAAATATTAATTTGCGAGGGAAGTTTTTGCTGAAGTAGCCACTGGCGACTAGGCCTATGTATTTACATGTTATAACTTAAGAATTTGTATCTAATGCCTTTTTTCCTTTTTTTTTTGATTTTTTTTCGTTTGCTTTGTTTGCTTTTTTAACTTATTTGTTTTAGTTGTTTTAGTGTTTCAAAGAGTCCTCGTCTCTGCCTCGCAGCAGCGCTGAGGCACACCTCCTCTCAATCAAATAACAAAAGACAAAATATCCCACATTATTCTTGACTAAATAACTTTTGTAACTTTCGTAAGTGTAGCGGACCTCATCTGAATGATGACCAAAACTTTACTGATGTTTTAAGTTTATTGCGTCCTTTTTCACTCCCTTTTTAATTAAAAAAACAAAACTACAAAACACAGCACGAGAAGTGCAAACTAGCACGAGACATTAAATTATCATCAACATACAGCGAATTACACAAAGCACTTATTACAACTTACAGTAAACAAATATATACAGATCTCATGCCTTTTCGGGAGGTGCTTAATAAACTGATAAACTTTACATCCGAAGAACACCGGGCTTTCATTATCCATATAACTCCGTAGACTAGAAAACCTGTTTTAGGGGGGGTGCTTAATTAAACAAAAAGATCTCATACATTTTTAAACTTACAAAAAAATTTAAATATGCAAAAACAAATTAGAAAATTAATCCTAATAAAATCTGTTACAATAAAGGATTAATATGTATTTAATTTATACAGTGAAGTGTTATTTTACATTTGTTTACTTTATTTCTGTACCTGAAAACTGTTAAACCTACCTAAAAAGCACGGTTTATTTATTCTGTTGTTTTTTTATGTAGGCCTGTTGAATGTTAAATGGATCCAATCCATGTTCATTAGAAATTATTTGATGCAGCAATAAAACTGCTAGTGTAATTTAATGCAGGTGTTTTTTTATCTATTTTGATGCCAAAAAAGAGAGGAAGTGACAAATATCGGTATCGGCCCCAAAAAATCCTATCGGTGCATCCCTAATAGCTTACATGGAAAAAATTACAAATAAACAAATAAATAAAAATCACAAACATGACACTTGTAAATTTTATATATATATATATATGAATATATATATATAATATATATATATATATATATATAAATTATATATATATATATATATTTATATATACTGATTTATTCATTAATGTGTAATAGGTTTTATTTTTAAGCAAATCATAAGCTCTAAAAGATTAATTAAATGAATAATCTAATTTTTACAACTCTTTTTATTTAGGTGAGTAGTCTTGTTTTTACAACTCTTAACCCTGCTTCAACACACATACCATGTAGTTTTCAACTAAGCCTGAAACACTTGATTAGTTGGATCAGGTGTGTTTAATTAGGGTTGAATCTAAACTCAGGGCTCCGGCCCTCCAGGAATTTAGTTTGACACCCCTGCTTTAGACCATCTACAAATGTTAAATCTTAAAATAAAATGTTAGGGTTAACACTGCATCTTTCTGGGGGAAAATGAATGCAGTGATTGATATATATAGTTTTTTTCAAAGCTTCAATGTACTGTACAAAAAAAAAAAAAAAAAACTTCATTATTGTTTATTTAATTCTAACAAATAAGTTCTTGTTAAAAACTAACAAAAATTAAAAATATTTTGCTTATTATTTCTGCAAGGAGAGACTTGGTGTTGTTTCCAAACAAAAGGAAATATATTGGTATCGGCCAAAATAAGTTGAAAAATATCGGATATCGGCAAAAATCCAATATTGTGCATCCCTAATATGTGTGTGTGTGTGTGTGTGTGTGTAAAATAGTATAAGTCTGGTGTGTAAACTAAAAAAAAATGTGCTAGCCAATGGTGATTCTATTGCCAAGGTGTGCGTAGCTGGTTGTGTCATACGGAAAATGTGACGATACAGAACGTTTTGCAGTATTAGTAGTGGTGAGTAGTGCTTTGGCAGCTGCTTTCAGATGCTCCATTTGTGTGAGTGCAGTGAAGGTTTCTGTTAGGATTCATTTATGTTTGATCAGCAGGCCTGTCTGTTGAGCACATTACTGCAGTGGCTGATCAGAACTTGTAAATGAGTCACTATTCAGAAGAAATCTGTTATAATTTTTTTTTTTTAAGCATAAGCTCACTAAGTTCTAAACGCTCACTATACCATTCCTTAAAACAAAATGTTAACACACCTTGAGAGTGTAATTAGCTTCCTTGACTAGCAGGAGTTTTCACCAGAGTGCAGAACGTTCCTTTGCTTGCTTTAACTTTTACGATTTGAATAAGTTCAGTTCTTTTAATGCTGCTAAGCTGGTCAGCACCAACACATACACTCTTTCAGCAATGGCTGTGATAACTGCATTTAAATGCATTAAATGCAGCTCTTAATAGAACTTTGCCATAAAAACCAGTCTTGGCTGAATACGTTTAGTAGATTTAAAAGGGATATTTCACTCTAAACTGAAAATTTGCAGGCCATCAAAGATTTAGGTGGCTGTTTTTCTTCTGTAGAACATTAAAGAAGATCTTTAGCTGAAACTGTGCTCCTCTGGCATTGTAACAATGCAGATCAGTCACTCAAGAGTCATAAAAGCATCTACAGGCTTCACAAAATTAATACCTGTGGCTCATGAACGCATATTGAGATCTTAACTAACTTCATGCACTTTCTCATTCTGGGAGAAAGAACTTGTTCATACTGTGCAATATAGCAGCATCTTCCTTTTCTGGTGATTCAGTTGTATCAGATAACTTCCTTTTGAACAGAACAAGCAGTAAATTCCATCCTTTTAAGTTGTTAAAATGTAATTCTGCTTATTAGAATTACAGGTGCTCTTTGACTTCATTGTCACATGGTATTAAATGTGTTATTGTGGATGAATATTTGCAGTTGAAGTGGGACCTACATGCATCTGGAGCACCGTGCTCATAATCGAGCAGCTCAGAGCATAATGCCAGCTTAATGTTATGCTTTAGTTAATGCCATATAGTGCTGAAAATGCAGTCGCAAAATCTGCAACAGAAATGCACTATGCGTTTTAATACCAGGGTTAAATGTGTGTTACATGCTTGGGAGAATTTAAAGTAAGCTAAACATGACGAGTGTAATAGTCCTGGACAAAATGAGCTTGTTCTTGGTGCTCTCAGGTGATGATTTATATTGAATAGGGACTGGTTTTTGGTCAAAATGACCCATTGATGCCAATGGAAATGGTGAAACTTAAAGTGGTTTATTTCTTTAACAGAAACTAACAAAAGTATTATAAAGACAAGACGACACTGACATCATTAAACACTAGTTGTGGATGTATCAACATGCACTGTGGTTGATAAAAAAAATGAGTAAATGAAGAAAAAAATTCTGTTTATTTTAACAAAATACGACTAAAAATGAGTTTAAATCCCCCATCAGAGCTTTTCTCTTGAAAGGAGGCTCTTTTTTTTTTGTTTTATTTTTTTGCTGTGTTTTACTTTATTTTTGCAACCTGGCAACCATAAGCATGCACTGAAGTTTACTCTTCTCCACTGAAATAATTTGCTTAATGAAAGTGTAATACAGCCAGTGTGTGTTCGTTCACATGGTTGTTTGCACTGATTGCTGCATAAATCTGCCTTCTCAGTGATGAACTGTAATAAATCCAAACATTGGTCTCGATTATATTGTTTGCAATTGAGGTTGCTGAATAAATGCATCTATGCAACTTCTGTGCAGACATACGAAGTCTTGTTGTTTTAAAAGAAAGACATGGGTATAATAATAGGAGTTAATATTATGAATGGGAATAGGAAGACGGGACAGATTGAGTAACTCGTGTGTCTTTACGCAGCTCCTCCCACTGGATTCCAGCATCGTGGAAGAGCACAAGAGAGAGATCCTGGAGGCCAAGCAGATCGCCCGCAAACTCACCATGGTGGTCGTCCCCTCTGAGAAGACCGAGGACAAGGAGAAAGAAAAGGAGAAGGAAGAGGAGAAGAATGAGAAGGTAACTTATTTTCAGTAAAGCAGCGTGTCGTTGTGCACCACAAGTGGCTCCAGACAGAAATGTGTTAGTTGAAAGGCAACATTTCTATTTTTCATGGCATTTTTTTACACCGGCAGAAGAGCACAGAAGAGTTTCATGACGTAATGCTCTAAATGCATGTAAATGTCAGTGTTACATAAAAGGCTTTTGCTGGGCTGCTCAGATGCTTGATTACAGCAGCGCATGTACAGACACTCATCATGCACTCAGGGACTCTGTGTCTGACAGCCTCGGATTCACTGAATTCACTTCCAGATGCAGAGATAAGCTGCAGTTTAGTTATGCTGTTTACCAAGTTAATGATTTCAGTTGTATTATCCCTATATACTGACAGAATATGCATACAGTATGGTTCATTATTTAGAAGTATATATAGTCATGCACATAAATGCAGCCTTATTAAACATAAGACTTTAAAACTCTTCATCTTTCATTGTACAGTCTAAACATGGATATGAATATGTGAGGTTGGATGACATTTAGTTGTCACACCGAAGGTTTTTTAAATTAGTTTGGTCTGGGATATCAGAAGTACCACATTTCAGTACCGAGTTGAGTAAAAATACAAATGATAGCATTCTGTTAAGCAGTCTTTACATGAAATCTTTCAGTGTAGATGTCTTGTCAGTTATTTCATTAACAAAAACTCAAACATCAATATTGTAAAGGCCGTTTCACACTGAGCGCGATGTGAGAAGTGAGGCAAATCACAGACGAGTGCGAAACGACTGTTTGCCTCTGCTATTTCTCACCTGTACGTTAGGTGGAGATAACCAACAATGCATTTTTCCCAAATGGCAACCTTCTCGTGAAACCAACACGGAAGTGACTAAAACTGCAATTCATCAAAAAAAAATCATAGAGGCTGGCTCCAGAAGGGATTCATATATGGAGTTTGCATCTTTCTCGTTTGGTCAAGAAGGGATTTACAAGAATACATCTCAGTATAGCTACACTTCAAAATTCACGTTATTATTAATGTTTTTGCTCAAAGCCCTCTCGAGTGCTTGTAATATTTTGATTCTATGTTAGACGTTCAGGCTGACGGCAGAAGGCCTGACTAGCAGGTAAAGCAACCAATCATGTTTCGTTTTGTGCCGCATCATGTTTAGTAGGGCTGCAACAAACTATTATTTTGACATTGATTAATCTAACGATTATTTAGTACAATTAATCGACTAATCGTCAATAATTCCACTGATTAATCAGTAGACTTTATTCAGCTTTTGATGTTAGTTAAAATATAGAGTTATACACCTTCTAACAAATAAATAGAGGTAATCACTTCAGCTTTTTATATAAATAAATACATATATTTGGCACAATATGAGACGACAGACACCGAAACGCTCTCATTCACCATTTAGTTAGCCATATGAAAAAGTCCCTGAATGACATCATTCTGCCTGACATGTCCTTTTGTAAGTCGTATGGATAAGAAACAAAATAAAGGTAAGTAATAAGACTATCAAAACAAAATCAACAAGCAAAATCAAAACAGTCCTGAGCTAGATCAAGTTTTGATCTCTGCAAACCAAACTATCACTTTTATGAAACATATACACAGTACAGACCAAAAGTTTGGAAACATTACTATTTTTAATGTTTTTGAAAAGAAGTCTCTTCTGCTCATCAAGCCTGCATTTATTTGATCAAAAATACAGAAAAAACAGTAATATTGTGAAATATTATTACAACTTAAAATAATTGTTTTTAAATTTACTATACTTTAAATTATAATTTATTTCTGTGATGCAAAGCTGAATTTTTAGGATCATTATCACATGATCCTTTAGAAATCATTCTAATATGATGATTCATTATCAAAGTTTGAAAACAGTTCTGCTGCTTAATATTTTTTCAGAACATGTGATTTTTTTTAGGATACTTTGATGAATAAAAAGTAAAAAAGAAGAAAAAAAAAACAGCTGTTTTTAAAATATAAATATTTTGTAATAACAATATACACTACTGGTCAGTAATTTTTTTTTTCTTTTTTTTTTTTAAATAAAATCAATACTTTTATTCAGCAAGGATGTGTTAAATTGATAAAAAGTGATAGTAAAGAAAAATATGTTTTTAGAATATATATTATTAGAATTTTTTTTTTTTATTTTGAATAAATGCAGTTCTTTTTAACCTTTTATTCATCAAATATTTTAGACAGCAGAACTGTTTCCAACACTCATAATAAATCAGAATATTAGAATGATTTCTAAATGATCATGTGATAGACTGGATGTTACATGTGACACTGAAGGCTGGAGTAATGATGCTGAAAATTCAGCTTTGCATCACAGGAATACATTTTTTTTTTTTTTTAAGTATATTCAAATAGAAAACTATTATTTTAAGTTGTTATAATATTTCACAATATTACTGTTTTTTCTGTATTTTTGATCAAATAAATGCAGGCTTGATGATCAGAAGAAACTTCTTTCAAAAACATTAAAAATAGTAATCTTTCCAAACTTTTGACCTGTACTGTATATAATGTGACGAGTCAGCTGCCTTCCCCCTAATGATCATCGTTACCCCGTCCCTTTAATCGCAGTAAGAGCGTGTAATGATGTCGTATGTGGAGGCTCCTCTAATCTCTCTCTCCTCTCACGTCAGCCTCCTGATAACCAGAAGCTGGGGCTGCTGGAGGCGCTGCTGAGGATCGGTGACTGGCAGCACGCTCAGAGCATCATGGATCAGATGCCAGCTTTCTACGCCACCTCCCACAAGGCCATCGCCATCGCACTGTGCCAGCTGCTGCACCTGATCGTGGAGCCGCTCTACCGCAGGTACTGCGTTCAGACGTGCGCTCTGTCCAGCGTTTGGTGTTGGTTTATGTACATTCACGCTCATCCACTCAGTCAGCGAATCAGAGCAGTGCACACCTGACTCTCAGTGATGCAGAATCAGTGGGCGGGGCTAAACAGACAGTGATGTAGGAGCAGGCGTAGATCTGCGGAGGCGGGTTTATCCACACTATTACATCATAAAGTGACGCATTCCACAAGCTGTCGTTTTGGCAGATCGGCTTCAATATAAGTTGTTTTTAGACTAAATAGAAAGTTTTGAGTTCTGAAACGTACAGGATGTTTTTATAGTACAATGACCTCTTATATGTCTAAAGATCACGGGAGTTTTGATTTCTCAGTTCATGACCCCTTTAAGTTTAGGTATGTGTAGGACTAAGGGATCTAAAATATGGTCATGCAGAATAAGAAATTAATATGTGCTTTTTAAGTACTAATAAATGGCCGATATGCTGGTGATATACATGCTAATAAGCAACTGGTTGTGCAGTGTAGCTTTCTATGAAGGGGTTGCCAAAGAAACTGCTCCAGCTACTGGCAGAGAATGAATTTGCTTTTTCAATCAGCCCATCTACTGTTTTTGTTCAGACCAATGCGAAAATCGACCTGTATTATTTTGCAGCAAACACAGTTGTAAATGGAAACCGGCGCTTTTACAAGAAGCTTATATGCATTCTAAAAATCTCTCTCTCTCTCTCTCTCTCTCTCTCTCTCTCTCTCTCTCTCTCTCTATATATATATATATATATATATATATATATATATCTCTATAATATATATATATATTATCTATATATATATATAGAGAGAGAGAGGGAGAGATAGATAGATATCATATATTTAAAATTAATAAGCATTTGTACGTTTGACTCATCCTTTTTCTTAAAGCTGTATTTGAACTGTAAAGTTGTATAAATGATGGTTTGTAAAGTCATTTTACAATTTAATGTCACCATAGGCATTACCCTTCCCCACTCATGATGATAATTGTATTTCTACAGTTCTTAAAAAAAAAAAACGTTTTTAAAAACCCTGTGGATACCCTGGACCGGTATATTCATCCAGATTTTGCCAGATTCTGTGACATTCCACATTGTTGATGTCTGTGTAGTATATACTTGAGGATTGTGAGATGTGAATCGGACAGTGTTTTCATGTTAATTACTTGAAAAGTAATTCCTTTTTTAATATTCACAGCTGTTTTGTTGCAATTAATAATGGTATTCTTAAAAATAATGAATATAATTGATTATTGTTTAGCTAAAACCCCCTGAATTGTTGCTTTTGTTTTTTGAAAGTGTGATTTACAGTGTGTGGGTGCTTGAAAGCTCCATATCAGAGTTAATGTCTTCATATTTCCCAGCCTTTATCTCTAGTGTCAGTTGCTTGGAAACAGTAGGAGAAAGATTCGAGACTTTCTAACTTTTTGGTTCTTATTCCCCAATAGTGTAAAATCATTATTAGTTTTCACAGGTCCAAATTTTCTATTGAAAGCATCAGTGAGAGGCATGTACACACACATGTTTTGAGCTGTGCTGTAGATCCAGTGCTGGGACAGAAAGCACAAGTGAAATTCAGACAGCAGAGCTGTGTGTGAACTCTCTGGACGTCCTGTATTTTTAGGGCTGCAGTCCCCAAAGGTGCCAAAGGTGGTTTGATGACGCCTCTGCGGAGCAAGCAGGCACCGCGGCCGGCCGAAAGATTTGACGATCTCTCCAGGGACGTCTTCACCATGCTGTGCTACCTGGGCCCTCACCTGTCCCACGACCCCATCCTGTTTGCCAAGATCGTGCGACTGGGCAAGAGTTTCATGAAAGAGGTGAAGACTGACGCACGCTCACAAGATCACTGGAGACTCATTTGAATCAGTGACTCGAGAACAGCTGCAATCAGTTCATTTTAATTTGTGAATGAATGGTTTGGTGCAATTTGCGAACCAATTTAAAAGGTTCATTTGAAAAGAATCAGTTCGTTGATGAATCAGACACCGCTTCTGCGTGTCGGAGCACGTGGTGTATTATAAGGAGTAATGATATGTTTTATGAAATGTAGTGAAGTAAAAAGTACGATCTTATGCTTAGGAATGAAGAAAAGTTACTCAAAAAAGAAAAGTTACTCAAAATAAAACTACTCCAGTAAAGTACAGATACTTGAAAAATATACTTAGGTACTGGGTTTGTCTATTTTCTATTATTTAATTGGTCTTTTTTCGTTTAATTTAAAGTTTAATTAATCGATTAATCGTTAACCATAACGCTGCAAAATGCGTCTGTTGCAGGCACGCAGTCACCGACATGACGGGATGTGCAAAAGCCACACCCGCACACAAAACGCTTTCTCGCTTGAATTAAAGGGGTTTTAGTCTGAATAAAATGCTAGTAGCAGGATTCTAAAATAAATAGATGTGATTATGATGATTTCATAAAATGAAGAGAGCGCGACATACTTTTGAGGTCATTTTACTTTGTTGACCGTTTCCTATCCTGCACGGAGACCGCTGAATGCGTCTATTTAAGTGGTTTTGTGGTTCTTTTTGTTGTTTTTTGGTGCTCGTTTTATTTTTTTTTAAATTTGATTTTTTTTTTTATGATATTATTATCCCAAACGTAACTGTGGCGCACGTGTGACTGCGCTGCACATTAAGTGAACTGCTTACATCGGTGCTGCTGCAGCAGCAAAACACTGTTGCTCACATTAATTTGATCCTGCTGGATTCTGTCCTAGAAAATCTCAGATTTTTAAAAATTAAAAATCCGGCATACAGTGCACCAGATCGTGACAGTGCGTGCGTGCGTGCAGACGAGAACGAGCGAGCGCGGCTTTGGCTAAATTTATTTGGAGGTTATAGCTCATGCCTCATTAGGCATAAATCAAAATGTTTCCATATTCGCAATGCATTTGAATGTTAAACTATTATTTATAATGTAAACTAGGCTTGTACTTTACATGCATTCGCATGTAGACGGAAAAGATCCTCTTCACATGAGCAAAAACTTCCTTGGCATAACAGCAGAGTGAGCCGTTATACTGCGGACTGTTTAAACTGACCAGTGTAACATTTTAAATGTTTAGTTGACTATTTTATTTTGATAATGAACAGACTGCGATGTAAGTTTGAATCGCTAGAATATAA
Source organism: Cyprinus carpio (assembly GCF_018340385.1). Classification (NCBI taxonomy): domain Eukaryota; kingdom Metazoa; phylum Chordata; class Actinopteri; order Cypriniformes; family Cyprinidae; genus Cyprinus; species Cyprinus carpio. The sequence continues at coordinate 6,985,666 of NC_056585.1, forward strand.
GTGTGCAGCAGGCTCCGGCGCGATCGAAACAACTGAGACATAAAAAATAAAAATAAAAAAACCTTTTCCGCAAAAGTGTTTACTTTCATTTGTGCACACTCACAATAAAAACAGATATATTTCAAATATAAAAAAAAAAAAAATAAATAAAAAAAATAAATGAAAACGATTTGTTATTTTTATGTTTGGGCCTATTACTTATATAGGCTATACATTTCCCTTAAAGCATCCCATTTTGTCCCAGGGCTTGAGAACTTGTGCCCTAGTGAGGTCCATGCAGAAACTTGTGAACGATGCTCGGCGTCACCGTTTAGTGACATCACTGAATGCGCGTGGGAAATAGTATTGTGTGTGTCAAAGCGCCTATTAATCACTGTTTTGAATCCAGCAATTATTTATTTACAAATTATAAGCTCTGATTATTACAAGTGTGGTATAAAAGCTTTGTTTATTAGAGGAATAATAGGAAAATGTTAGATCGCGAGCTTGCCTTTGGATGCCCTTCGAGCCCATAGCCTTCATTTACGCGGCTTTGTTCTGGTTTGCCGGTTAGTCACGAATTTCCACAAATTCAATAACATAAAGGCATTGTTTCTTTTCCTAAATCTTCACATTCTAACCCTCTAATTTCGCAGGTTTATTTTATTATCTTTCACTTTTAATAACTGTTTTCACATCTCTTACTGTGGTAAATATGGGAAGGGAAATTAAAGATTTCATGAATTAAGAATTCGTTCGATTTATTAATTTGTTCCCTTATTTCACTTAAAGCATGGGTTATTTAGGCCAGGGAACAAAATTATTGAAACATGGACAATTGCCACAAATGAATAAGTCGTAGGAACGAATTAACAAGATGTAGGAATGAATACCTGTCCTGTCACTGTGACCCGCAGCCCTGCAAAGCGCACGATATGAAACAGTTATCTGATGAAATGACTTAGTTACTACATTTCTATTGCTTTTTATGTTGAAGAACTTTTATGTTGTTTCTATTTTAATGTACTTTAAAGTTTAAATCACATTAAAAGCTTAATTTGTACATTGTGAATGAATGATGATGCTTTTATATACCGTCACCTTCACTCACAGCTGCTCGCACGTGTTTTGCGCATGAGCCGCACGCAGCCCAACATTAAATCGGTTAACCGACCATCGACAGCCTTAATCGACTGCATCTCTTATCGACAATTAATCGATCATCGATTAATCGTTGACATCCCTATTAGGTACAGTAAGCTGCTCCGTTACTATCCACCACTGTGTATGTAGAAATGATTCAGCACTTCTAATGACTCCTGTAGATTCTGCTTCGATAACCAGACAAATGGACTTTCTCCAGTGTTATTACAGTTTTTTTTCCTTGTGTGTTTTTTGGTGGGCAGAGAAAGTAATGGTGTGCCCCAGAGGTTGATGGAGTCTATATCAGGGTTGTATTGCTCTTCGGCTTGTTTTAATGTAACCTGTGTGAGTTCTGTATCTCACTCTATGGCTGGTTAACTTCTATTGATCAGTGTATCTCTCTCTCTCTCTCAGTTCCAAAGTGAAAGCAGGCAAGACACAAAGGACAGAATGGTGAGTCACGGCGAAACCTGAGTGGGAGTGTAGAGTTGAATGAAGAACAGCTCAAGTTTCTGGCTTTTTTGTTTGCTAAATTCTAAGATCAGCTCTGACTGTAAAGTGTATTTGACATTTTTAACTCACCCAATTTAAACCCTTAATGGATTCATCCAAACACATGATCTGTTAATCATTTAACACTAACATTGAACAGCTGCTAATTTTATTCAGAGTACTGTGTTTGATTACTGGATGTTCCTGTAATGGCCATTTAAGTGATTTATTTGAGAGAGTTTTGAGATTTTATATCTTGATTGTGTGTGTGTGTCTCTGGCAGGACTCTCTGCTGAGCTGTTTTCTCAGTATTGCCGATCAGGTGCTGTTACCATCTCTCTCTCTCATGGAGTGCAACGCCTGCATGTCTGAAGAGCTCTGGGGCTTCTTTAAACTCTTCCCCTACCAGCACAGGTACAGTCAGCTCATAACAGCACTGGTCTCTTAACCTGCAGGTCTTTCTGCTCCGCTCAAGCCAAAATAAATGAAATGGATCTTATGTAGCTCCGCCCCTTTTCAGCACCGCAGCCGTTGTGTCCTGTCTTCTGATTTGTGTTTCCACAGTGTGAATGTAAGATCTTACGGATTTGTGAATGAGCGGCTTGTTTTAAAATGTGACACTTGTTGTGACATCCGATCTAAACATTAAAACGCTCATGATGACTTTTGTTAACTCTACAATAAGTAAATCCACTTCACAAGCGAATTGCTCTTCAGCTGGGTTAAATGCAGAGCACAGTTTCTCAGTTACAAGTCACTTTTTTTAGAACAGCGATGCTGTAGAAATACAGTTCAAACACAAAATTCTAAAGATTTCGCTCGTTTTCAAAATTCTAAATCAAAATTCAAAAGATGCGCTCTTTCTATGGCGCATTAGGTTTATAGAATACATTAAATTGCAAAGTTAATTGCATTAAGCTAATGACCTAATTGGTAAGGTTTTGGGTGCATGCCACACAAGTAGCAAGGCTTGTTTCTGTTAAAGGGATAGTTCACCCAAAATGCTCATTTACTCACCCTTAAGATGTTCCAAACCTGTATGGATTTCTTCTGATGGAGATATTTCAAAAACTGGCTAACCAAACAGGTTCTGGTCCCCACTGAACTTCTATAGTATTTAGACTTGTTTTTTTTTTTTTTTTTCTTATTATGGAAGTCATTCATATTCTTCAAAATATCTGTTGTGTTCAGCAGAAGAAAGAAACCCAGACAGGTTTGGATCAACTTATGGGTGGGTGAATAATGAGTGAATTTTCATTTTTGGGTGAACTGTCCCTTTAAGTACTGCAGTCCCTTTAAAACCTGGATGCAGTATTTCTGTGCTGGTTTATGTTTGAATAAAGTCAAAGGATGCTTTCAGCCCGTTGTATCTGCTGGTAACTGTGAAGTGTGATTGGGGATGTGTAACATTATGGGCTGTTTTATCATGGGAGTCGTTATATCAAATGATTGTTGTGTACGTAAAGAATCCGAGGCTGTTTTTACTGCGGCTGTATATATTGCATGTCTATTCCCTCGTGATATTCCCTCGTGATATTCCCCCGTACACGAGTCTAAACGCTGTCAGAATGCCTTGATGAACAGGATGTATATATTTTCATTAGCTCACACGCGGATCTCTGTGTTGTGTAATTAGGTATCGTCTTTATGGGCAGTGGAAGAATGAGACGTACGGCAATCATCCTCTCCTGGTGAAGATCAAGGCTCAGACAGTAGACCGAGCCAAATACATCATGAAGTAAGTGTACTCTCTATCTGAGTCTAGATCAGCTTCAACAGGCCTCTGTAATATACTCCTGTATCTGAGCTTCTCTCGCCTGTAGTCATGTCAAGTCACCTTTATTTGTGTAGCGCTTTATACGATACAGATTGTGTCAAAGCAGCTTGAAAATAGTTAGTCAATAATGCAAGAAGTGAGAAGTCGTCCTACTGTTTAGTGGATTGTCATGATTAAATCTGAATTCAGTCTTCATCGTTTGGCTTTCTCGGTCACACTGTGCATTTGTCCAGTGTTTCCTATGTTTGTACTGTCTACCTTCTGCTTCATGTATATACGACATGCTATATAATTATGTGTAAAGATTGATTGTTATATTGCTGCTCTTTGTGAAGCGTCCTTGAGCTTGGGAAAGTCTAATAAAACCATTATTATTAATAATAATATTATTAAAAACAGGTGAGTAAAAAGCACAGTTTGATTTTTTTTTTTTGGTTTCCTTTTGAAAAATAAATTACTTATTTAGAAAAGATGCAATAAATTGATAACATTTACAATGTTATAAAAGCAAATAAATACTAATATCGTCATACAAAAGCTGCTCTTGTGACATTCTGAAAATCCTGACAAAATGCATCACAGTTTCAACAAAAATATGAAGCTGCACAATTTTTTTGTGTACTGTACTGTAGTGTAGGTTTCCTCCCTATTGAAATGTTTTCTGAAGAGTTGAACCGAAGCATTGAACAAAGTATTTTAAAGATATGAGATCTGAACTATTTTTTTTTTAATGCATTTTCTTCACATTATTTCTTATGCTCTAATGCCGAAACATCCTGCATTAAAGAATAGTTCTATAGAAACTATCACTTGTTCACACATGCTGTTCTGAATCTAAATTTCGTTCTTTCTTTGGAACACAATAGAAGAAATGATGTACAGTCAAATTTGCCACTCATTTCCAACTGCATGGAGACCCTGACTCTGTCAAGCTGCAGAATGGTGAAAAAGCCAAATGACTCAAATGATGTCCATTTCTCCTTCTGTTCTAAAGAAGAAAGTCAGTCATACAGGTTTGGAAGGTGAATTTTTGAGTGAACTATTTGTCTAACAAACATAGGTTAATGTTACCTAGCTACGTTCTAGATCCTCACTGCTGAGGAGATTGCTGAAATCCCTGTTTCTATGGAAACAACTCTGATTGGTGGGTCTCCAGGGAATTATGGGTAGTGTAGTTTAATTTCTTCAGAGGAAGATTGTTTTAATATGTATTAAATTTAAGGTGTGAAATCACAGATTTCTGTTTTCTAGAGGAAGCATCTGTTTTTATAATTGCAGACAGACTTATCATGAGTTCTGAGGTTGTTCTGTTGTGGTTTTACCTTTTCAGTCCCTTCACTGACTTCAACCATTGCCCTTAGACAATGTGTAGATTTAGGATGTTACATCACCTGAACAGTGCAGCTTTAAAGACAGTTCTCCTTGAACAAGGTTTATGTTTGACCTGCGTGTGTGTGTGTGTGTTCAGTGCATAGAGATGAGCTCTTTGAAAGGGAATTGCAGAATTGCTGCATCAGATTCTTTGCTTTCTTTTATGGTGCGTTGAAGAAATTATGATATTTTGGCAGATAATTGGATGGAGAGGGGAGAGAGCGGAGAATGAGCGGAGGCTAAACACGTCAGAAGTGTTCAGGGAGAGAGAGAGAGGGAAGCTGAAGGTCGCCTGTATGATGGGCTGAGTCAAGCCCTCGTATGTGTCAGACTGCTCTCAACCATTTAGTCTCTCTCTTTGGATGCTGTTTGTAGTGCAAGTTTGTCTGGTGCAAGTAGTTTTGCCTTTTTTCAAGTGATGAATTGAAAGAACCTCATGAATATGACCAGACTAAGGTTCAACTTTATAAGTGACAGATGCGTCCAACATTTCATTCGGCATTTATTTAGATATAAATATTATTTGATTTTATCCAACATGCTTGTTTACTTTATGGTTTGCTTTCATTTTTCCTGGTTTGCTATTAATCGATGTTATAGCCCGAGGCTGCAGAAGTCTGAAAGACATCACAGAGAGGAACTAGTGTGAAGGAAATAAGAGTTTGTGGAGCTCCATGAGGATTCAGCCGTGAATATGAAAGCTTGCTACAAAACAGGATCTGTTTGGTCAGATTTCGCAGCAAAACTGTGCCATATTTATCCTAAACATGTTTTTACAAAATGCAAAGCATGTAATATTAATACATTTGAAGTTTAAATATAAATAAGATATTAAAGGTACAATATATAATTTTTCGCCGCTAGAGGACGTATATAAAACAAACAAAGACGTTTGATGACAACGTGACTGAGTGTGGAATCATGGGAGTTGTCATCTTTATCCCCACAGTCGATGCAATCCAACAGGGGGGAATCATGTTCGTGGATGAGCTAATGTAGGGCCCTATGATTACCGTGATATGGAATCGCGGAATAAAAACGGAATTTACAGCTTAACGCGGAATGTCACGGAATTTGTCAAATTTCGAATTAATACATCAAAAGTAGGTCCAATACACTTAAATCAAATCGCGATATGGACTAGTTTCTGTAAATATTAAGCCGGAAAAGTCAGTTTAAATATGAATCCTGCATGTTCTGCATGTCTCTGTTAATGAATGGCGCAGAAGCGCTGTTTCGTTTATTACACATATGGAAGCGCGCATGACGCTCGCGGTGATTTCAGCGTCTGCCGTCTCACTAAACACATGAACAACATCTCCAGAACTGCTCTGATAGTCACTTCATGAGCATTTGACCGTTTGATTTGAGTGAAACTAGCATCATATCACATACACAGAACTGTAAAGGTATTCACGGCAACCCGTCAAAATAAAAGTCCGGTTTAATTTAAAGACAAGCATTTGCCAGAAATGTATTACTATTGTTCAGCAGAATGTACATAGCCTACTACTACTACTAAAAACAAACAAACAATATAATTAAGGAATAATCACACATTTCTTTCATGTTTTAATTTTAATAGTAAATCACCTTTGTTTACCAAGCAAATTTAATTTTAAATAATTAATTTTATATATTTATGTTTTTTGATTTATGTTTTTTGCCAGAAAAATGTAAATACACAACAGAATTTCTGAGGGGGAAAAAAAATTCATAAATCTATTTTAAGAAATAAATAAATAAATTAAGTTGTTTTTATGCATTTAAATAATTAGACATGCTAAAACACAGAATTAGGTAACAATAAAACATGGTCAAGAAAAAATAAAACATTTCATAGGGCCTTAAACATGTAATTTTTGTTAAACTTTTAATAAATTGATGTGAAAATGTATAAGTTTCATGATTTTAATTAATTAGACGTTTTTTGATTAATAAAATTTAATTTAACCATTAAAAAGGAGTCGAAAAACAGAATTTTGAGAAAAATTAAACTGAATTTGGGAAAAAATAAAACTGATTTCATACGGCCCTACTAATGATTTATTAACGTAGTAGTATGAAGCAGGGTGATGCTGAAAGCCGTCGAAGTGAAACGAGGCCGCTGAACGTGCGTAACACACAGTTCGAAAGCAAGGGAGCTTTTATTATGCCACAGTCGACCACTTCCGCTCCTTCCGGCCGTGAGTATGTGGGGAAAAAAGCAGTGCCGTTTTATCATACTAGATACATTTGAAAGCTCTGTTATAATGCTACTCTGTGCGGTCGTCACCTGTCTATTAAAACTCACAACATATTATAGCATCTTTGGTGTTTCCATATGTTTTATACAAAACAAAACCGGAAATCAAGGGGTTATGACGTCATTGGCAGGCGACACAGTGACATCATGGACACGGTCCGTGTCACTAGTTAAAACGGTTTATTTCTCTGGATTTAAACATTCTTCGAAACATTTGAGATAATCTAAGTACACAAGTCCGCAAAATATATATACAAATATCACACTGTTCTAGCGGTTTTTGGATGTTTTAATTAAAAAAATCTTACATATTGTGCCTTTAAATCCAAACTGGTACATTTATTATACATATAATTATACATATAATGGCAAAAGTATATTAATTTATATATAAAAATTTTAATCTAAATTTTAAATAAATAAATAAAAAGCTTAAACCCTTATACACACATTTAGGTTTAACATGAACATTAAATATAACAATTTATATTTATTGAAAATATTTATTAATAGTAAATTCATAAGTTTTTTTGTCACTATTTATAAATGCTTTATTTTAGCTTTAATTAAGCATTATTTATTTATTTATTTATTTTTACCAGTTTGCTGCATGCATTAGTTTGAATTCAGTGGTCTTTCGTGACTGTGTGTGAGCTGTAGGGAGGTGCAGGTGCTGTTCGACTCCAGTGCTGCTGCTGCGGAGGAGGATCTGTGAGCACCGAGGCAGAAACACGGAGGAGTAGTGCTTCATTCAGCGGTATGACTGGAGGAGGTGAAGAGACATCTGAGACCTCAGTGCAGTGCATTCAGGGGGTTTTCTCTCTTTCTGAGCATCTTTGCTGTGTGATTGTTACTGATGACATCACACGTGAACGTCTGTACAGGAGATCACATCATGCACATGTGTTTTGACATTTTGGACGTCCTGTCTGTTTAATCCCTGAAGATAGAACTGACTTTCAGATTATTTTCATTCATTTGCGTGCAGCCTTATTCCACAAGTGCCCTTCAGAGTGAACACAAAGCAGCCGTCTGTCTGTGAGTGTCGCGTATCTAATATACTATCTAATAGCATTCCAGACGGCATTAATGATGTCTTTGTAGAGCATTTGGAAGAGAAAGCTGTGATATACTGGTGAAATCGCAACTGTAACATTGAGCAAATTAAGCCTGTGGTTGTGCTTGTAATCTGCTTCAACATTTCCAAACTTAATGTAATATTAGATTCTTGTTCAAGGGTTTTGTGTGTGTAATTGGCAGCAACTATAATACGGCTGTCTCTAGTGCATAAAAGCTCTCAATCAGTCCTGAGCTTAGTTTTTACACCATATTCAGAATCGTTTTTCCTCCCACCCCTGTTTTTTTATTTAATATCTCTTTCTTGACTTATTCGATTGGTTTGCCAAAAGTGTGTTATATAAAAATTGTAGACACATACTAGTGAGGCGGCTGATGTCCTGTGGTTCGTCTCAGCTTTATTAGACTTCTGGGTATTAGATGATTAGAGCATTAGAGCTTGTTCATTGTGCTCTGAAGGTTAAGCAAACCAATTAGGCCACCTGATGTGACGTAGGGAATGCTCTGGAACACGCACAGGGCTCCCTTATTAAGACCAATGACACTGTCATGGCTCAGCGGGCGGCAGCTCCTGTCGGCTCAAAAGCACGAATGGAAACTTCACAATGTCAGCATTGGCTCTGTGCCCTCCTCCAGTGTTTGTGTGAGTGTGTGAGTTTTTTTTTTTTCCCCCAGCTACTTTATTAATTGACTTTTTAATTGGCCCTTTTGTGCCACACTTCAGTCAAAGCAGCTCTGCTAGTCTGTGGGAAAACACGGCGTTATAAAGAAAGCCCGAGAGGCACTGCGCTTCACGTGACCGTCCATCATGCGCCTGCTGGCATGTGTGATAAGAAATCAGTGCAGAGGTGTGAAGACTCATAAAACACGAGCGAGACGGGACACGGACAGCCGTTTGTAGCGGAGACACCCGTCTGTCGCCTGTCACGGCGTGACTCTTTCATAACTTCTAATATTCACAACACCAGGGTGGCCATGTTAACATGAAGTTAACAATGAGGTTTTTTTTTTATTGGATATTTAATATTTAAACCTTTTCAACAGTTTCCAGCAGAAATAACTGTGACACTTAATATGGCTGATATCTAGAGAACAGTGTCTTCATTGTAATGCCCATTGATGAGAGAAAATAAAAAGCTTTTTAATTGAACAAACTTTTATTTTGGATGCGATTAACACCACTCGTTCTAACACAACAAGGCTGTGAATGTTGAGTTTACCTGCTGGTGTGAGCTGGCCTTTAGACAGGTCTTGACAAACTAGGCAGATTAGAAACAAGAAATATCAAACAAGAAATTAAGATTTCAAAGCTTCATGCAGCACCCATTACTAATAATGACTTGAGGTTTCAAAGAAGTGTGTGTTTTAGAGCGTGCATCTCCAGCCCTGCTCCTGGGGGCCTGCTGACCGTCCTGCAGACTTCAGTTCCAGTCCTGCTCCAGCAGCACATCTGTAATCAAGTAACCCTGAACACCTTGTTCAGCTGGTCCAGGTGTGTTTGCTGAAATCTCCAGGAGCAGGGCTGGAGACCCCTGGTGTAGAGAGATAGCTTTTACCTGTTCTCAGCCAAATGTCTGCTGATTAGTTAGTATAGCCATTTAACAGGCCTGTTTTAGTCGCTGTAAGTGTTAATTATCATCCGTTCTGGTTTTCACTTTCTCTGTGGCTGTTTTTCCCCCAGGCGACTGACTAAGGAGAACGTGAAGCCCTCAGGAAGGCAGATTGGGAAGTTAAGCCACAGTAACCCCACCATTCTCTTTGATTATGTGAGTATTTTATTGCTTGTGACCGCCATAATGGTCCGCTAGACTAATGACATGCTTTTACAGGGCTACTTTATAATCTGTAGTGTGCCATCAATTTTCATTGCTCCCAAGATTAAAAAGCACGTATATAAGCTCAGACCAGTGGCCTAATGCCCAACATCAGAGCGAGAGCATGAACACGAGGCTGAATGTAGGCTGTGTTAGTCAGCAGGCTAACGGTAATCGCATTCATCTCCATCGAATGTAAGGAACTCACGCCTGGGCCGACCACAGCTGACAGATCTTCACGTGTGCCAGAAAGTTTTCATCAATCTGCTGGGATCGTTCTGAAGAAGTGCTGCGGAGTCTTGTTCTGCTGTCACCGTTCATGCTGTGCACGTCTTCCGCGATGAGAGACTCCATGAAAAGACTTGGAAGTGGCTCACGTCGGCATTAGCATTTCTAAAAAAAAATTCTGAAGATTCAGTAGTGAAATAAAAGACTGAGATGAGCTCTGATTCAGTCGCTGAGGACTGCGCTTTTCTTATGCCTTTCCTCATTTTATGGACGCCGAGAGAGAGAACCTCTGAACAAACACTCCCCACAGTTCAACATGAGATCAAAATCGATTGTGTTTCCTAGAACCAGTGTCGCTGGGCTAATTGTGCAGTGTATTATTCTACATGACCAGGGAAATATAATTAGTGGTGTTTGCAAAGACAAGTTTAGCCATTGACTAATATTGACCAATATTGATCGCTGCAGTGATTGTTTTTTTATAGACAAAAAACTAAAAAAATAATTATTTTGGCTTTAGGATTATTGTAAAATCCAATCTAAATCCAGTCACATGTACAAAGCTAAACGTCAGCTATAAACGAACTACACCACGGTCACATGACTTCGGCGTGACTCACTACCATCACTCACCACCATTTAAAATCTTACTTAAGTTTAAGTTAAGGTGTCTGCACACCGAGTGCGAAATCTTTGGATGCGTTTTTCATATTCGTTATCCTAAGAATTAATGAATCAGTTGCGAAATAATTCGCAACACAGCACTAAATGAAGTTTTCAAGCAGTGAGGATGGTTTTGTTGTCTTCTCGCTTCTTAAAAAGAGAAAAAGAGAGGAAATATTGGGTCCATCCGATCCTGAGATATAGAGAGGAGGGAGAGATCCCCCTCAGGAGCAGCGGGATTATCCCGGGCGAAGTTTACTTCAGGATGTCAGTGGCTCAGTTTGATGCTTTGCTAGCGATACTAGAGCCACATATTAAAAAGAAGACCACCAGTTTCTGTGAACTCAGTGTGCAAGGATCTTTACAGTGCTTTGTGCTACGAGACGAAGTGGGTGTTCTTGACAATCGCGTTTTTGGATTTTCTGGGTTTTGTTGTTCGGTTGTTCTGTGGTTTTGAAATTTCAAAAATATTGTTTGAATGATTTGCGAAGAACTGAAAAAAAAAAAAATGATGTGATATAAAAAAAAAAAATGGAACCCGATCCGAATGTTTTTTGATGGACGAAAATTTCGGTTTGACATAACGTGAGGTCATATTTATTTTTTAACGTGCAAAAATTTCAGACAAAATTTTTAATGTCCCTGACAACTTCTGTAGTCTCATTTAGTCACAGCTTTTTCAAGACAATTAAAAGAAAAAAAAAGTCTCAAAGGGGGTGTTACTGATGTAGCTTATGTTTTAGAATAAGATATCTTGATCTTGTGTTTTCAGGCTTTTAACCAAAAAGCCACTGACTTCAGGATGACAGAAATACTTATTTGTTTAATTTTTTGCCTTACAGAAATTTATTTCTAATAACCATTATTTAAAACCGATTTGTATTTAATGCATTACTTTTGTTTTGGTTTCATTTCTGATTAAGAAAGAATGCTTAAATATTGGAAGCGTTTGGTAAACTGATTATTGATTGATTGATGTCTATTACTTGAGGGCACTGATTTTAACAAACCCTTGAACCTAAGAAATCTGCTTACCAGTTACCCTAGCAACACCCTAGCAACCACAGAGCAGCACTCTGAGATTCATTAAAGTAATGCCGTTTTGCAAAGACATGAGGATTGTAAAATCTATATTTCACACTGGTCTGTTTAATTTTAAGAGTGGAAAATGGTGTATAAAAATGTCTGGTTTTGGCACAAAAACCTTGATTAACATACGTGGACGTCAGGGGAATAAAAGTGAACCCGTATGTAGGAGAACCTCTGTTGTTGGGTTGATGAATGTAATGCTGCTCTCCTTTCTTTCAGATTCTGTCTCAGATCCAGTGGTACGATAACCTCATAACTCCAGTGGTGGACTCTCTCAAATACCTCACCTCCCTCAACTATGATGTGCTGGCCTGTATCCTTTCAGACGGCTGTTATAATTACACTCCCACTGTATAATAATCTTCCCCCTCCGCTAATAACAGCTCTCCCAGGAACTTGCTGATCTCCTCCAAACTCCCGTAATGTGTGCGTGATTAAAATAGCACGTAATCGCTCACCTTGACTTCATCATCATCACTGAAGCTGACAGCTTTGTGTGTTTAAAATGAGGGAGAAAAGCATTTCTGCAGTTTGGAGAGCAGCGGAGGGAAATAGACTGTTAATTTTCTTTTGAACATGCCAAAACAATGTCTGACCGCATGAGTAATAGTCTGAGCAGTGTCTGCCGCTTACAGCGGGAGTGTTATCTTTAAAGAGCGAGACGTGGTGCGTTTGAGCCCTTGACCGTGTGGGCAGATTGCATTATTGAAGCTTTAGCCAACCCAGAGAAAGAGAAGATGAAACACGATGACACGACCATTTCATCATGGCTGCAGAGTGAGTGCCACGTTTCCTCCCTTCCTCTAAACGCAGAATAACTTGACCTTCCGTCTGAGGTTCTTAATGGACGTTAAATGTCACTTCTTGAAATGGTTCGACCCTGCTGCTGGAGAGTGTCCGGAAGCCAATTTGGAGCACAAATGCGTGACATTCTTGACTTGCCCTCGTACAGATTCTAATGCTCTTTCTTATGATAATATCGTCACGTCTTTCCCTAGGTCTCGCTAGTCTGTGTGGAGCGGTTTTCAGGAAATATCCCATCGAGTTAGCTGGTCTTCTGCAGTATGTGACCAACCAGCTGAAAGCAGGCAAGAGGTACGCTCGCATGAGTCCTGACCTGCTCTTTATATATTACTTTATATATATTTATATATATGTATATATAATATAATATTTTATATTTTTATTTGTATGCTTTTTTTAATGCTAGGTTGAATTTTCTGTAGTAATTTTGTGTAGAGGACCTCTGGAATATGGACAGTTCTCTAGCAGAAAAGTGACATTTCCAAACCCAAATTAGTTTGAAAATATAATTTTTATACTGCTGTTTTTCAAAACATACAGTGTATATCCTTAAAGTACAAGAAGGCATTCGTGACTAGTTTATATATATATATATTATACATACATACATACATACATACATACATACATACATATATACATATATATATATACATATACATACATATATATATATATATATATATATATATATATATATATATATATATATATATATATATACTGATCAAGTCTTTTTAGTCACCACTCAAAGTGAAAATGTTATATTAACACAAGTGTGTGTGTGTGGTTTTTGAAAGAAGTCTCTTCTGCTCATCAAGTCTGCATTTATTTGATCAAAAATACAGAAAAAACTGTAATATTGTGAAATATTACAACTTAAAATAATAGTTTTCTATTTGAATATACTTAAAAAAAATAATTTATTCCTGTGATGCAAAGCTGAATTTTCAGCATCATTACTCCAGCCTTCAGTGTCACATGTAACATCCAGTCTATCACATGATCATTTAGAAATCATTCTAATATTCTGATTTATTATGAGTGTTGGAAACAGTTCTGCTGTCTAATATATTTGATGAATAAAAGGTTAAAAAGAACTGCATTTATTCAAAATAAAATAAAAAAAAATTCTAATAATATATTTTCTTTACTATCACTTTTTATAAATTTAACACATCCTTGCTGAATAAAAGTATTGATTTTATTTAAAAAAAGAAAGAAAAAAAAAATTACTGACCCCAAATTACTGACCAGTAGTGTATATTGTTACAAAATATTCATATTTTAAAAACATGGGTTCTTTTTTTTTATTCATCAAAGTATCCTAAAAACGTATCACATGTTCTGAAAAAATATTAAGCAGCAGAACTGTTTCCAACTTTGATAATGAATCATCATATTAGAATGATTTCTGAAGGATCATGTGATAATGATCCTAAAAATTCAGCTTTGCATCAAGAAATAAATGATAATTTAAAGTATAATAAATTTAAAAACAATTATTTTAAATTGTAATAATATATCACAATATTACATTTTTTTCTGTATTTTTGATTAAATAAATGCAGGCTTGATGAGCAGAAGAAACTTCTTTCAAAAACATTAAAAATAGTAATGTTTCCAAACTTTTGACCTGTACTCTATATACACACACACACTTTTGCAATTTTATGAATGTTAAGTCAATATTTAACCCCTTCATTCCAAGTGTTCAGTATCTGGACAGATTATTTTTTTTTATTTTCTTGATGAATGGTTTGTTTATTCAGTGTTAGGACTTTTTATATACACAACATTTTATACAGCAGAGTTAAAATATGCTGTGTGTGCAACACTGGTTCGCTCTAGTCCAGATGCCCAGTATATTTACTCTGCAGCAATTAACAATTAAAATGATGCACTTCTTTGGACTCGAGCAGTTAATCCCAGTGCTTGTCTGAGATTTCCCTGCACAGCTGTATGTGAGGCTGTTCTGCATATGTGTAAGCAGCAGCGTTAATAAGGTGTGGGTTATCCTTCAGCACTCCAGAGAGACGTGTGTGTAGGCAGGCAGTTAAAGCCCTCGCTGACAGACCAGAGAATTGACTAGCACTTGCTCTGAAATCTGGACTGAGTTTGTGTTAGGTGCATGTTAGATCATGGATTTGACTGGGGTGATTTCTCATGAAATAGCTGATTTTTCTCAGAATGTAAAAATCAATCTGAAATGTTCTATTTTGCAATTAGCATAGCAAAGTAGTCTAAATTTTGGCTGATAATGTGATTCACACCTGGTGGCTTGCGAAAAAATGGGTTTGAAAAGGGTACACTTGCACCATTGTGCATTACCGAGTAAAATATACACTAAAATTGAAAATGGGGATCCAGTGCGTTCCAACTAGAGCTGGATGCGCCAGTCCATATTTGAGGATGTTCTCTAGAAATCACAGCTCCTTTATCCAGTGTCATTAAAACAAGAGCAGCTTGGGTTTTTATCAAGCTCTTGAATTGTTCATGTGTTTTATGCTGTGCCAGTTTTGACCTGCTGATCCTGAAGGAGGTGGTGCAGAAGATGGCAGGAATTGAGATCACAGATGAAATGACTGTGGAGCAGCTGGAGGCCATGACAGGCGGAGAACAGCTCAAAGCGGAGGTACGCCACACATGAAGACATAGTCGTGTTTATGAATGCATGGATGCTATTTCTCAGTATTAGAGCTGCAGCAATGTTTCAGGTGTCGAATGCTAGAAGTGTGCTTGCTCCTGTTATGAGATACAGCTAGAGTTCATGTGTTACCTTGTTAGTCTGCAAACCAGCACTACTGGGCAGGTCAAACATACCAAGTTTATGCATTGCAGATGATGTATGCCTTAACAGTGCTTCCTTGAAAACAATTAAAGACAGACATGGGACAGTAGGTGTTCAGAATGAATCAGTTCAGGAGTTACTTCACTTCTATATTGACCTGGTTGTGACTTGATCATACTTGATTGGAAGTGTTTTATTTATTTCTGATTGTTTGTGTGTGTAGGGTGGCTACTTTGGACAGATCAGGAACACTAAGAAGTCGTCTCAGCGTCTGAAGGATGCTCTTCTGGACCACGAGCTGGCGTTACCGCTGTGTCTCCTGATGGCCCAGCAGAGGAACGGGGTGGTCTTCTCTGAGGGGGGAGAGAAGCATCTCAAACTCGTGGGGAAGCTTTATGATCAGGTATAATCAACTAACGAGGGGCTCTTGGTCTTGAAACCATGATGACTCAGATCCACGCAGTCCTCAACTCTGTCACCGTAGTTTCTAAAAAGAGTATAACTGCTAATTAAATGTGACGAGCGGCAGAACTCATGCAGTGGAGCTGATAATACATTTCTTAAAAACGGTTTCCTTTAAGTTTGGTGATTGTTTACTTTTCAGACCAGATAAAATGGTGCCATGATATAGATAGACAGTCAGAATGTAGGGCTCCCGGAGGGAATGTTCAGGAAGAAAGGGCATATAAAATCACAGATTTTAATGAGGTAAAGGCTGCC
The DNA here is from genome assembly GCF_018340385.1 of Cyprinus carpio. Classification (NCBI taxonomy): domain Eukaryota; kingdom Metazoa; phylum Chordata; class Actinopteri; order Cypriniformes; family Cyprinidae; genus Cyprinus; species Cyprinus carpio. The sequence goes on from NC_056585.1 coordinate 7,001,859, forward strand.
AATTAGGAAAGATCCATGTGTTCATGATGTTAATGACTGAAATGTCATGCAATAGAAGTTTTCACATCACTGTCTTTCTCACATCAGTGGCACTTCACAGCTTAAGTCAGCCAGCTATTAAAGTAATAGTGCAAAGTGTAATTTACCCAAACCGGCATGATTTATCTTTCCTTTGTGCAGTGTGAGTAATTTACCAGAATGTTCACGCTGCTCTTTTCCATATAGCAGAAGCATATAGTGCCCAGGGGCCATTGAATGTAATAAAAATGTGTATTTACATTACAGGTTTAGGTCTTAAATTTCATATAAGGTGGTATTAAAAAGGTCTTAAAGTCTTATTTAACTGGTTCATGTCTGTAGAAACCCTGATGGAAGCCTGTGTACACCACAGAAATAATAATTGAAAAAAAGGATAAAAATATATATATTTTTTGAAATCTCAAAATTCAGAGCTTATTTTCTTGCTCTTCTGAGTTTGTATCTTGTAATTTTAAGTTAATATCTTACAGTTCTGAGGTGTTTCTGCCCCCACTGTTCCTAGTAATTATAAGCTCATCTTTTAACACACACCTAATTTCATGGATGAAAAGGACTGTCTGCTGCAAAATGTATATTTTCTTTCAAGAATTGTTTTGGTACATTCCATTTAGTATTCCTTGCAATGTCAATCACAAAACGGACGTTTCTTTCAAAAAAAAAAAAACATATGTTGTGATCCAGACAGACTCTTTGATCCTCAATATTAGCCAGGACTTAAATGTTTGTCTTTTCCTTGCAAAAAGCTATGATTCTGGCTTTGAACAACACGAATGCACCACACAAATGATATGATGTGCTTGACAGCGTGCAGGGAAAAGAGCTGCGTGAACACTCTGCAAAATCTCTCTTTTTTGAGTTTTTGGGTGAAACTGACTGTTTCCCAAAGTAAACCAAACTGAATGATGGTTGCTGGTGTCGCAGTTTGGAAGTGAAGTGGCCTGTATCATCCATGGGAGTTGTACAGAACTTCCGTGATTTTCATCCACCCACATACACTGCCAGTTTGCTTTTCATGTTCAGCAGCTGCGCAGCTCAATTACTCACTGGGTAATCCAATTGACTGCCCCCCCCCCCCCACATGTTCTCTAGACATGTCGCAATTCACAGCAGATGGTGCTAAAAACTAACATCATCAGCTCCATTCTGTGTGGGACTACGAAATGATGCCGCCGGTCGATCCTTTTTGCTTTTTTTTTTTTTTTTTTTTTTTTTTTTTTTTTTTTTTCAACTTTTTTCTCTCAATGTCTCAAATTAGAGCCTTTAGCAAATAATTCCCTCTCGCAATGCCAAATTGTCTAAATAATTGCTTGTGGTGTGAATGAGAAACACGCTTTTTCCTGACATCAGTGGGGAAGCTTTTAATTATTAATTTTGGCTCTTTTTTTAAACTCACTTTGCAGGAAGTTGTGCGCTGCTCATTACAATCAGCAGAATGTGTGGGGCTCCTGCGCCCGGCTATCACCGCCTCTGACGCACCAGAGATTGATTGACTCATCTCACAGACTAAATATCCAATCAGCAGGATTGAATGATTCATGCATAAGCAGCCTGAAAAATATTAGTGCAACTTAATCATTTGTATTAATTTGCTTTATTGTGCATGGTTAATACGTCTTTTGGCATGCTTGCCATTAAATATATCCTATTGTTTTATATTTTGTTAGTGATGTCTGCTTGGACAAGTGTCACTATTATTGCTCAGAATGAAGATTTGTAATTTGAACAAACTCCATTCTCCAAACATTGCACTTAACTTGTCCTGCATCGTTTGTGCTGTAGACATGAATGGTTTCTAAAATCACGTGGATGACTGAAGAAAGGTGATCAGGCTTCTCACCGACTATGGGTAGCACTTTTGACCACAAAGCAGTGTCCTAATGCTGTGATTTACATGAGCAGGGACCACTGATGTATTCTTCAGACAATGGGTCTGACTCTGAGAGCAATATTTTGTGTCCATTCGTGATATACTGTTACGGTCAGTTATTTGTAGAGAACTGTCCAAAATGTTTTGACACTAAATCTGTGTGTTGCTTTCCCTCGGTTTGAGTTGATCATGTCAAAAGCGTTAATCATATGTGCTCTAGTTAGATTATGCAAATAAAATTTCAGTGAAGATGACCGCCACATTTCCCTTCCCATGAACAAACTTCTAGAAATGCCAGGGAAAGCTCATTTTCTATGACTCAAAGCAACTCATGCATTTCATTAATTTTCCAGGTGGAATAGTTGTGAGTGTGACGTGACAGTGAGTCCCTCAGGCTGAGCTGATTCGAGAATTGAAAGCACACCAAACCAATCTCATCTTCCCTTGATGTCCAGTTTTGTTGTCTGGGCACAGAGAGTATTCTTTGCATGGGTTTAGAGAGGTGCCATCTATATCATTTGTATAGGTCTGTTGCATCTATGAATGAGAATGCATACATGCATGTTAACCTTATGTGCCTAGATTTTGGACTTTAGATAAAGTGTGGTCCACATTACAGCGTGTTCTGTCCGCCCATTTAGGGTGTTCTCACTGATAACCGGGCTCATTTTATTCCACGTAATTGGTAAGAGTTCATCTTAATCTAGGTCTGATTACAAACAAACTGTGAAACGGTCCAGTTTTGGTGAGGTTAGAAAGCAATTTGACCCAACAGGCCAACTAACCGAGCTGTATCATAATTCATAATGGGAAATGTGTAGCTAAAAAAGCAGCAGTGTCTGATTCTGGGGGTGAGCACATTAGTATCACATTAGTATTAGTATCAGTTAAGAAACCAAAGAGTGCTTTGAAATGTCATTGATCTTCTCCGAAATGCTGTCCTGCCTTGCAGGGAAGCTAGTGCGCAAAGCTAGCTTGTTAATTCATTTTGATGGATGGCGCCATGAGTGTAATCCTGAAACATAAACAGGTGCTCTCTGATCAATGAGAGGACAGTTTACTTGCATGTGACTTGCATAAATAATTTATTTACGCCCCCCGTTTCTAAACAAAGCAAATGATCTGCAGATCTGAAAATGGACTTCGACAGGAAGTGGCTGACGGCATGTTAAAAAAAAAAAAAAAGTGAACCTTAGTTTAGGGCTGGATGTAAATAATGACTTAATGAATCTTGATATTGATTTTTAAAAGCCCAAGATCGATAACACTTTATTTCCTGCACTACTTTTGAGTGTAAGCACACTCACTGCTGCTGAATCTACAGGTTGTATGCAGTAACATAGAGCACAACCAGTGTGGTCTGATCTACCAACGTGAATCTCTTGAACCGAATCAGAAACATACAGCTGAAGCACATGGACAGACAAGTCCTTTCAGGTCTCTTTAACTTCGTCTGGCAGTAAAGCAGCTGTCCGGGAACATTTGGGTAGTTGACCCCGCGGTCAGGCCGTACCTCCCTCCCTCCCTCCACCAGCTTCCTCTGGAATCTCTCCCCTGTGACTCGCTCCCACTAAATTGCTTTGCCTTGCATCCCATCGATTCCGATGTAGAGCCCGTGATGAATGGCTTTAATAAAGCAAGCCGCAGTTCCCCAAATAAATGAGCGACCTGAGGATTTATTAAGAGCATCTGCATTTGGCTGGGACAGAAACGTGGAGAGACGCCTTTAATGATGAATGCTTCTCTTTCTGCTTCCTCCCCAAAGTGTCATGACACTCTTGTACAGTTTGGTGGCTTCCTGGCGTCTAACCTCAGCACAGAAGACTACATCAAAAGGGTGCCGTCAGTCGATGTCCTCTGCAACCAGTTCCACACGCCACACGACGCCGCCTTCTTCCTGTCTCGGCCCATGTATGCCCATCAGATTCTGGTGAGTGTTCAGAACAAACTTCGTAAAAGCCGCCGCCTTTGTCCAAAACAATATCTGAAAGCCCTTTGTCAGGTTTGCATGTTAATCAAGACTATGATGATGCAACAATTTAAATAAGACTTGCTGGGATGTTAGCATGTTTGCTAAGCTGATTGGTGTAGTACCTTGAAGATCAGATGCAAACAAAATCATGCATGACCTTGCAAATGGATGCAGTACTGATTTAGTTGACTGAGCTGATCTCATTGATTAATGCAAAAAAATGCTGTTATAGACAATAACAGTTATTATAGTAATAGTGGTTGAAATGAAGTGGTTGCTCTTGCTTCAGTACAGTAAACTGGGATTTATTTGTTGTATTTGGCGGTGTTATAAGCTCTATATGAAGCTGCCTGCATGATGAATATTTCATACAGAGCTCATTTTGTGTTTTCCCTCAACGCTAGACCCCTTCTTACGGCTCTCCAGGGTGGTGTAGAGTTAACCCCGTATCTCTCCACCTCTAACAAGATTTACCGCCCCTAATTCCACGTCCACACACTCATCTCCAGGCCTGTTTATTGTGCTTGAGTGAATGTTAAAGCTTGCCTGCTGTCTTTGTGTTCCCATCAGTCCAAGTACGATGAATTGAAGAAGGCAGAGAAGGGCAACCGGCAGCAGCAGAAGGTCCATAAGTACATCGCGGCCTGCGAGCAGATCATGGCCCCTGTGCACGAGGCTGTCGTGTCTCTTCACTTGCCCAAAGTGTGGGATGATCTTCGTCCTCAGTTCTACGCCACTTTCTGGTCCCTCACCATGTACGACCTGGCGGTGCCGCACAACGCCTACGACCGCGAGGTCAACAAGCTGAAGATGCAGATCAAGGCTATCGATGAAAACACGGAGATGGTGAGACACTTAAGGACCTTGCAGTGAACATTGAAGCTGCTGTCAAGTCACCTTTATTTATATAGCGCTTTAAACAAAAAAGGTTGTGTCAAAGCAACTGAACAACTTTAATTAGGAAAACAGTGTGTCAGTAATGCAAAATTGTGAAAGCGTATGCTGTTTGTGTTAAGTTTGAATTGTATTTGTTCAATTGATTTGAGAAGAGTAAATTTATTTGCGCCTCATAATAATGGTTTTAAAGTCTCTCTTCATCAATGGTGCTGCAAAGCCACATATCAGAGGTTTTGTGAAATGTTCTGCTCCACATACGATTTAAAGAGAACCGCTCCGTGTTTCCTGCAGGATTGTGTTCCAGCAGCAGGGCATGAACTTTACAAATTGGCATTTTCAACAAAAGTACACACGGAAGTAACGGTTCTTGGTTCCTGTGGAGTCGTATTAACTTTTGGTTCAGCGATTCAGTTAACTCGATGAGTGCAGCTCTTAACAATGAGAACTTTGAACCTGTCCTGCAAAAAAAAATAAAACCCTATTTATAGACTCTTATGTTGTTCTTGAAATGCTCTGCTTCATTGCAGCCTCTGAACAAAAAGAAGAAAGAGAAGGAGCGCTGCACAGCGCTGCAGGACAAGCTGCAGGAAGAGGAGAAGAAGCAGCTGGAGCATGTGCAGAGAGTTCTGCACCGTCTCAAACTGGAGAAAGACAACTGGTTACTCGCCAGTGAGTCCTCAGATCACTCTCTCAGTGCTCAAAGGCTCTATGCGTCTCGCTCACCCCCGTATTCCCTCTATTCACAGAATCCACTAAGAATGAAACCATCACGAAGTTCCTGCAGCTCTGCATCTTCCCCCGCTGCGTCTTCTCAGCCATTGATGCCGTTTACTGCGCTCGCTTCGTGGAGCTGGTGCACCAGCAGAAGACGCCCAACTTCTGCACCCTGCTCTGCTACGACCGAGTGAGTTCACTGCAGTGCAAAAAAAACAAAAGCGCAAATCCCAGCTTCCCAAGTGTACCTATTGTAAACATGTGAAACCTGTCTAGTCTTAAATTACACAACAGCTTAACATGACAGTTTGTTGAATTTGTTTGGTTCATTGTACAGAAAGTTCTAATTATGTGCTTATCTACCAAAAAAAAAAATAATAATCTATTTAGCAGTGTCACATTCTTTTACCACATAACTGCCACACTGTGAAAAAGTTAAATGAACTGTGGTGTGATTTAGATGCCTTCTACAGCATGATAGGAACACAAAAATACATTTTCTCAGTTTTTACACTTTTGGTCTGTAGGGTCAATTTTTCGAAATTGAGATTTATGCATCATCTGAAAGCTGAATAAATGAGCTTTCCATTGATGTATGGTTTATTAAAAACTTTTTGAAAATCTAGAAGGGTGCAAAAAAAATCTAAATATTGAGAAAATCACCTTTAACATTCTTAGCAATGCATATTACTAATCAAAAATGAAGTTTTGATATATTTAAGGTAGAAAAATTACTAAATATAATCACGGAACATGATCTTTACTTAATATCCTAATGATTTTTAGCATAAAAGTAAATGAATAATTTTGACCCATACAATGTATTTTTGGCTATTGCTACAAACATACCCGCCCTACTTAAGACTCCAGGGTCACATTTGACTACATTCATAAATATCAGCCATTCAACCCTGTTACCCAAGTTATTGACAAAAATAATCAAACATAAAACCAAGACATTTAGTTTGACCTCCTGACAATTGACCTTTAGTTGACGAAGAGCAAGAATGTGATTTTATGTAGGCGTTTCAATCCCTTTCTGCTTATCTCTTGGTGGAAAGTGCTATCGCAGGGCTGTTAATGGCTTGTTTGGCTTGTGTTTATGTGCCAGTGGCTGCAGTCACAGAGCTACAAGCTTATCTGGGATTCTGTTTGTCAATGTGTTGCTCTCTTGTGCTTTTATCTGAATGTTTGAAGTATTTCCATTATGTTGGTTAGAGAGCGGTGGGGTCTGTGTTTAACGGCAGCACTAGCTCTTCCTCTCTCCACGCTCATCTAGGTGTTCTCTGATATCATCTACACGGTAGCGAGCTGCACAGAGAACGAGTCGCGCCGCTACGGCCGCTTTCTGTGCTGCATGCTGGAGACTGTGACTCGATGGCACAGCGACAGAGCCGTCTATGAGAAGGTATGGTGTGCTTTCACCACTGACGAACAGTTTAGGCTCTTGTTTAATTATCCTGTCAGTGTTGTCTCTAGTGTGTCCTAGTCACCATTAAATTGCTGTCTGTGAAGGCGAGTTGGCAGCGCGTCCCTTCCCTGAAGGATCAGAGTGTTTAAATGTTCGTTAGGAGCAAACTGATCTTTAAAGTTCAATCATCTTCCATTGTCACATTTTTTTAATAATAGACTTTTAAAATAATTTCTGTCTTTTTGAGGTTTTAGGTTAAACATGCTTTTCAGAAGCCTGGTGTGATCTGGTTGTCTGTTTCTGGTTCCTTCACTAGGAATGTGGCAACTATCCTGGGTTCCTGACTATTTTCCGAGCCAGTGGTTTCGACGGAGGGAACAAAGCCGATCAGCTGGACTATGAGAATTTCCGGCATGTTGTTCACAAATGGCATTACAAGTTGACTAAAGTTAGTATTCTACTCCTCACACAACAAAAATGTGTATCGTGTTATAGAGCTGGGTGATTCAACCCTCTTGAAAATATTGATGATGATTGTAGTTCATAGTATGTATGAATGATTGACTATATGCAATTTCGGTCACTTGAGAAATTGTCAATCATTAAATTAATCACAAATTAATTGCACGTCAGTTTTGGCTCAAAAATTACCCACCAAAAGATAATTTAAGACATTTGGAATTTACAAAGAAGTAGCTTTTGAAAGTAATACTTTGATTCGACTTTGCATAAATAATACTAATGATAAATAGGTTTTCATGTTTTTTTTTTTTTTTTATTTAGATAATAATTTTTTTTTTATTAATAATAGTTTTATTTATTTATTTTTTATTTTTTTTTACGAGTGAGGCATTCAGTCATTCATTCAACCAATTTGTTCAAATGGCTGCTTCATTCAAGAACAAAGCAATCAGATCATTGGCTTACTGGAATTGTTAAAAACTGTGGATTCACTCAGTAAAAAAAACACTGCTGTGTTGCTCCGAGATGCATAACCGTTGTGCCGTGGCTTTGTTTGGAATCATTTTCATGTGCAAAACTGACATGCACAATTGCAGACATGCACTGTTGTATCTAAAATTGAACGCAGTAATAACTAGTGACTTGATATATTGAGTCATATGCGCAATGTTTTGTATAAATGTGACTTTTTATTAGCACCTCATGTACAGAAAAGTCTCCTCTTCTCCCCTCAGGCGTCGGTTCACTGTCTGGAGACGGGCGAGTACACCCACATCCGCAACATCCTGATCGTGCTCACCAAGATCCTACCCTGGTACCCCAAGGTGCTGAACCTGGGCCAGGCTCTGGAGTGCCGCGTTCACAAGATCTGCCAGGAGGAGAAAGAGAAGAGGCCCGATCTCTATGCGTTAGCCATGGGGTAACTGAGCCGAGAGCCGGCTGGCCTCAGCATTTCAAGTGCTTTCACCACACTGGTTTAGAGGCTTGTCTTTCACTTCCAGGAGTCTAGCTGGTGGTAGTGTAGTTTTAACGCATTTTAATTGTGCTCGCTCTGGTTTAAGATACAGGAAATTTTTTAGTGGCTATACAGTTCTGAATGTGTGTAGGCATTATTTATATACAGCTGGACCTAGAACTATACACTGAAACATGGCCCACAATTTGTCTCTCAGAGTCATTCAGCTTCAAGGTTCAAACCTTAGCCCATTTTTTACTCAATTAACAACTTTTTAGGTCTAAATGACTAGATTCTCTGTCATTTTAATTTTTCTGTCCCACAGCTTTTAGTAGGTCATCCCCAGACTTGTGTCGCTTGATCAGCTGCTTTACCAGACCTTGTAACACATCATCAAATTTGACTAAACAGGAGTGAAGCTGGATCTTTGCAAGGCTTTTATGTAAAGGCATGAAATTAGATTGAAACCTTTATTTTATTATTATTTCTACTCATTAGGGGTTTGATCACCGTCAGTCCAATCCCTACAAAGGTCATCTTTTAACTCCGTTTTCAAGCAAAACCTTGAAGTTGCAGGTGAATTCTTGAATCTTGGCACAGAAGAATAAAGATGTCTCTTTACACTCAACCTTTGGCACATGTCACACTAGGGCTGCAATGAAGAATAGTGTTTTAATTGGTCACGATTTCTGCTTCTATTGATATATTTATTTGTTTGTGATATTTGTCCGCCGGTTATTTATTTTGGAAATTTTTCAATTTAATTTTTGTTTAATTTAAGCATCCACAAGCTTTTATGTGTGCGGTTGCCAGATGTCAAGAGTTAAATCCCCCAATCAGAGCTTTTCTCGTAAATCGATTTGATTTCTGCAGTTTGGTTTACTTAATCTTCCCATTGTGGCAGCCCACTCTTACACTGAAAAAGCTGAAGTTTAGCAATTTCTACTGAGACAATGTGCTCAAATGAAAGTGTAATTCTTTTGCGCAGTTGTTTGCACTTTGTGTTGCGACTAAATCTGCAAGCAAACCATGCAAATTGACGTTCTCTTGATTTGTGCTTATCTGAAAGTGTAAAAAAAGATTAAAATGACACTAATTGTGAATTTATTTTTGAGCAAAATAATTGCAATTAACATCTAACTATTGAACTGCAACCCTTTGTGATACATATCTTTACCGTAGTGCCACAGAAATCCAGTTACTGTGTCTTCATCTGTTCACTCATAGCTTTAAACTGCTTTTCCTAAATGTACCGCTAGGGGTGCTGTGACCAAATAAATCCACTGCGCCTCACAATGTGCATGTGCAGGTTAGTCTTAAAACATTACTGGATTATTGCAGAAATAAATCATTAATGAGGGAAGTCCCCCTCCGCCAGCCATCAGCTGTTTCTTAACTATCAGCAGGGAGTTTCTGGGCGTCTCTGTTGGCAGAGGTTAGCCACATTAAGGCAGATTTATTCGTTGCTCTTTTCTGCTGCTTTCAGCATGCTCTCCGCAGTGGGATTGATTAAATGTGTCGGACTGGTGCGGTTGGAGACGGTCAGGAGTGGCTGGTCACCTCGGGCGCATGTGAAGGGATGAGGTTTGTGGTGAGGTCGTTGAGGAGGAAACTCAAAGACATAATTCAGTGCAGTCATTTCAACCAAAGCCACAAGGGAAGCTTTGGCCTCTTCATTGCTGCTTAATGAACAGTCCATTCAGCGTTTGGGCTTTGTTGTGTCACGATAAGGTGATCTTATCAGTAGAGCTTGTTAGAGCATGTTACTGCTTGCCTTTTGATAGAAAGAAAGATTATTACATAAAAATCCATAGTTAAAAAACCATGCTGTTCTTTTGGAATAATTCAGAGTGCTGTTTTGCAATATTTTTAATCAAATAAAAACAGCCGTGATGAGCATAAAAGACTAAAAAAAAAAAAAAAAAAACCCAAACCCCAAACTTTTGAACTTTTGTGAATTAGATGTTGTTTAGTTTGAGTTTCGAGAAAATTTCACGGGCTTGTTAAATGACTAGACATCTAATCATAATGAGGAGCTGATTTCTTTTTAAATTGGCGTCTTCCATCGCACAGTTGGTAATAACTCTTGACGTGTAATTGTTGCGTTCATGCCACCAGTGGGATTTCTCAGCACACCTCGGCTTATTGGGCAGACGTGGGCCCTGTTCTTTGTGTTTCTCTGTAGACACATGGAATCAACAAGAAATGAAAGGGGGAAATCAGACCTTGTGTTCAGCCGCTCAAAAATATGCCAATCTAGTTACGTTAATATAGTCATAAACCTTTCCTCTGCGAACACAGGCCCCCCTGGAGGATTTCTTTTTGAATCCATCCGTTTCTGAGTGATTTTAAGCATTACACTCTTCGTATTACCATCTGCCGTGATTTTAACCGTGTGTGTGACTTGCAGCTACTCTGGCCAATTGAAAGGCAGGAAAGTGCACATGGTGCCAGAAAATGAGTTCCACCAAAAGGAGCAGCCAGTGCGCAGCGCCACGTCTGGCTCTCTGCAGAACGGACCGGGCAACACGGGCAAGCCTGCGGTCACTGCCGCCACCGCCAGCGCTGGCAAAGCCGAGGAGGGCGCCGTCGAGGACTCAGGTGACTGTGTTTGAATGATCGTCCTGTTTTCGTCTACGAAGCTTCAGGAATTGATTTGATAGCATCTGGACTTGTTTGTTCATTTATTGAGAACGTCTTGATACTCGTTTAAAATGAAACACGTTGCCGTGGCGTACAACACTCGCGGTGGGAATTGCCACCCTGAGGGAGCTATTTGCAATTACTGTGTGAATTGGGGTAAAACTGCGAAGGATATTAGAACAAAAAAGCCTCGCAGAGACCCATTAACACAGAAACAAGTACACGGCGAGGATTGATCACAACAGCAGTGCTGGTCATGTGACTCCAGCCTCTTCAGGAGGCATTCGGTCCATCACGCGGCTCCAGTAACTACTACAGTGAGGCCTTGAGTCTTGATTGCATCATGAATATCACTGTTTATATGAGGTGTCACAAACACCACAGAGCTCAGAGATGAGTGTTATCCTATGCTTGCAGAACTTGGAGATTAAGTTGTTTTGAAGAAAAGCTAAAGTGGGTTTTAAAAAAAAAATGAAATCGCACTACCGTTCAGAATTATGTGATTGGTATTATATTTTAATGGTTTTTAAAAACAGGACTGCATGCATTTGATCAAAAATAGTCAAAGGAGCAATATTGTGAAATATTACGAGTTAAGATAACTGTTTTCTGTCATTTATTCTTGTGATGCACAGCTGTATTTTCAGCATCATTACTCCAGTCTTCAGTGTCACGTGATCTTCAAAAATCATTCTAATATGATGATTTGCTGCTTAAGAAACATTTCTGATTATCATCAATGTTGAAAACAGTTGTGCTGCACAATATTTTTGTGGAAACTGAACCATATTTGTCAGGATTATTTGCTAAATATAGAAAGAACAGCATTTTACAGAAATCTTGTAACTTTATATATGTCTTTACTGACACTTTTGATCAGTTAAAAGATACAAAAACATACTGGCTCAAAACTTCTGAATGGTAGTGTATATCCACTTTTAGGAAATTCCTGAGTTAAGTCACGCCTGGATCTGCTGGAAGCAGCGTGACGACCTTTTAAAAGACAATTTTGTGGAAACCGCTGTGTTTGGCAATCAAACAGAATCCACTAAAAACCCGAGTAACGGCACCTCTGTTGTGAAACATGGAGTTTTTGTTTCATTTCAGCAGGTGTAAGTAGCTCTGCCTGCTGCAAGATAACTGTGAAGAGGTTAAATCCCCCATCATTACTTACATTCTGCCTCCCATTAGTAGCTGTGATATTAATTGCTCTGAGCATAATTTACAAGCGATCTGTGTTTATAAAATGAGCACAACAAAGTGCTGTTTAAAAATCTAAACTCTTGTCGTTTGGAGTAAAATCATTAGCAATTGTGCATGAGCAAAAATTTTAGCATGACATTTTTTGATACGCTGCTGTAGAAATGTAGAATTTTTTTTTTCTTAAATCTCAAAGGACATTTTCAGGTGTGTTTAAATAATTCACTTTTTGTGAAGCACAATCTGTGTTTCATTCACTTTTAATGAGCTTTCAATGACACATGAAGGATGCTTGCAATTTCCCAGCATGCTTAATAGCTGTACAGTTTTAAATCAAAAGCAAATGTCATAACTCCTTCACTGTGGCACCAAACAGAGGAGCTTTGGCATTATTCCACTTTATCAGGACGTTCTGTCATGCCAAAGTTTGTCTTGTTTGGTAGGTATGGACACAATAATTGTGTGACGTCCATGTCGGCTTGGTCTATTTGCAGATAAATCCAAGGACAAATCTCAGGCGGCTCAGAAAGCTGCCAGCAAAAACAGCACCGCAGCCAATAAAGTGAGCAGCAGCAACGGAAGCAGCACGCCAAACAGGTACTGCACCCCAGGCCCGCGCACGCTCAGAATGATGTACTGCTCTCATCTCTTATATAATGTCATTAAAAGTTGAAGCCCTGGGGTGAGAAAGTTTAGCAGGGGCTTATTATTTCAAACTACTCGCCAAATAAATCAATCCTTTATCAAAGTCTACCTTCCTTATGAACTGTGTAATCAAATTGAACAGTGTTCCAGGCAAGAATCCTCTTACAATTCTATTAAACTGAGCAATTGCGGAGAGAAATGTCTTGAAAGGAACCATCTCTGAAAGGCATGGCTGTTACAACACACAATTGCACGATGGCCCATCAAATCGGCTGTGTAAAACACAATTTGGAAAGAAATACTTCAATGGGAGACCGGCGAAGAAAGGACCTATTAGTTTCCATTCAGGAATTGTGTGAATGGAATGAGATAGTAATGGATTTCTGAGTGTTTTAATGTGGTTTGGTGGGGTCAGGGAAAGTGGCGTAGTCAGGAATATGTAATTCACCTGAGATGAGAGGACAGAGGGGTCACGATGTGCTCTGTTTTAATAATGAATGACACAGTCAGGAGAATTCAACCGTAGCTCAGGGGCTTTGAGAAAACTCTCTTTTTTTGTCCAAAAGATCATATTCGCTTTCAGAGCTTTGGTTTATCCTTCATAGTATCTATGAAGTATATATCTTTGAAGTATACACTTGTTTTTCTTCTTTCTGTTCTAAAGCTACTAGCTACTCTTCACTCCATTATTTTAACAATAGATAAGAGTTTATCTAATATAACTTTCTACCCAAAGAAAAACTCGACTTCAAGCATTTGTTGCTTTAAAAAGTCAGCTGAGAGCAATCTGTACTATTCGAGAGGTTTTATAAGATCTTAAGTGGTGTTATATTACATTTTATCAGTGGTGCCAAACCAGAACATCTCCAGCTTATCAGTTATTCTATATTTCTGAATAAAGGCCATTTGTTTTGTTCTCTTTGTAATGGTTTCAAAGCCAAATTTATATATATATACATTTCAGCAGACTTTAGTTGATCCCTCATCTCTTCACAGCACTAAAGGGAGCAAAGAGAAAGAAGATAAAGAGAAGACCACAAAGGAGAAAAAGGAGAAGAAAGAAAAGAACCCAGGAAGCACTCCAGAGGCCAAGGCAGGAGGGAAGGACAAACAGAAGGAGGAGAAGCCCACTGACAGCAAGGAGAAGACGCCCAAGGCCGACAAGGACAAGAGGAAGGATGACAAGAAGGAAGAGAAGAGCAAGATCGATGGGAAAACCGCCGAAAAAGAGTGGTCCAAGGAACGCGACGTGTCCAACGACAGCAAGACTAAGGAAGGCAGCAAAGTGGAGAAGAGCGCTGGGGCCGGAAGCATGAAGTCCCTCGTGCCCAGGTCCGAAGGAGTCGAGTCTGACCGGGGTAAGACAGCCCCGGCGCTGTACGCTTAAATATGCTTCACTGCACTTCTTTGACTTTGTTTGGGCTTTATATGAAGAGTTTATTTGAAAAAAAACAATAACTTCCCTGACATTGACGAGTTTTTACGGCTTTTCATGTTTTCACTGTTATACACTCGGGGGCGCTATTACACATCTTCTGAATGAGTACAAAAACACACGTGAACAGGACGGAGAAACTAGCGATCTCTTCTGTAAACAGATGCATATGATAAATAATGCGATCATCAGCAATAGACAGAATATTAATGAAAACTTCATAATGTTACGGAGTAAAATGTTGATCCAGGAAGTGGTATATATCTGTGCAAGCTTGATAGAAATGATTTACTGGATTTATGCTTTTCTGATTTTCTCACCTTTTTGCTCAAAATTATACATTTTTATGCTGGCGGGAAAAGAGTTAAGTAATAATAACTTAAATATTTACAAAAATTTACAAAATTAAAGTTAATTTGAAAGTAGGTTTTTTTTTGTTTTACATATTAAAATTTTTTCATAGCAGAAGCAGATAACTCCACATTTCATGTTTTGAAGTTTAAAAAACACTTGTTTAATCTTTGTAATCTGGTCAGATGACGATGTAGATGCCTGATAAACTTTGTTGTTGTGATCATAAACCATAATCTTTTCCCTCACCGTTGTAACGCGCTACCTTTGCAAGTTTCCATGAAAACGTTTCAGCTTTTATTTTCCTTTTTCACCCTGAAGAAGATATCACCGGTTCATCAAGTTCGCCGAAATTATCCATCCTCAATCACTTTTAGTCAGCTTTGACGAAACTCCTCTTAGCTAGCACGTCTTAAAAAAAAAAAAAAAAAGTGAAAGTAGCCTAGTCACCTGACCTGAATACAACACGGTGATTCGCTAAAATGGACTGATCGGCTTCTGTTCAAAAACAACAAGGGCGCTTGTCAGCTTCTGCAGTAAAACGTGAACTCGCGATGGCTTAAAAGTTGACAAAACTGGTTTTTTTGTTTAGGGTTCAGATTGCGCGCTATATGTGGAGAATAATGCATGACATTTTATTTTTAAAGTGCTGTTTATCGGATTTTGCAAATTAACTCTTTATTTTAAGAAGGGTGCGTAACGGATTTTGGATTTAGTTCACACTAAAAGTAAAATTCTTACTTAATAGACACTTACCCGAGTGTCTGTCCATATTGTTTAAATTGCATGCTGCAGAAGACAACATCTAAAGCAAAAAAAGCATTTTTTGAAGCTGAACCTCGTATTTCTTTTCTCAGCAGAGCAAAAAAGACGAAAGCTTGACACACACTCGTCACCGTCGCACTCCTCTGCAGTTAAGGTTAGTATGGCCTGAGGAGAGCTGTGCACTTCTTTCCTCTTGTCCCCACCTGTCGGAGATCACGTGTTTTCCTCCACGTCACCCGCTGGAGTTTGAGAGGAGGCCTCTGGAGCCCAGCCGTTGTAGGAGAGCAGTGGGGGGAATTTGGCATCTAATGGACTATTTTTTTGGAGAAGCATTTTTCAATAGATGTCAAATTTTTAAGATAAATTTCCAAGGACTTGCCAAAATCTTAAATTCTAGCACATGCTTCGTTTTTGCTCACTTTTTCATGCTAAGAGAATCTACCCAAGTGCCTGTAGTACACCGTACTTTTTGTAAGATTGTAAATATAAGTATTTATTTTTGTAAAGCGCCCTCCCTTTTTGATTTTTTTTTTTTTTTTTTAATCATAGCATATTACTTGCCGAGGAAGCAAAGCATAAGAGAAATAAATAAGAATCAGTCTTTTTTTTTTTTTTTTTTTTTTTTTTTTTTTTTTGTTAAACCAAACATCAAGACAAGAATGTTTCCGCTGGAAGAAATCCTGATTCACGTCGGCGACTTCTGCAGGAGCTGCAATGTTTCCCCGATCTGGGATCCCAGACAGGAATGTGCTTCTCTTCACTGCCATTGCTTGCTTTTTTTTTATCCACCCTGTTTTTTTTTTTTCTTTTCCACACCCGATTCGTGGAAGGGTTTTCAACGAGAGCTTCCCAGACATCCGTGCAACCAGCAGATGGTTCCTTCAGCATCCAGAGAAAGCCGCGTCACCAACAACTACTGCATAAAGAGAAAGGCCACCAGGAAAAAAAGTGTGGGCATAGCCTTCCCAGAGGGATCTGTCCATCCGTGACCAGGAATCTTGTTGCAATTGTCTATGAGTGAGACCTCATGCCAAAGTGTACATGACCTCCTTCTATTCCCTTTATTTATGAATCCTAGCTGAGTTTAGCTTGTTTTGTCATCTTCATCAACTCCCATAGTTAATTCACAGAATGTATGCTCTATTTTAGACCAAAGATACACAGAGTTGAGACGTTTACCTGTGATGCTCAGTGCAGTGACGTTCTCCAAACACATGCAGGTTGAGCGAGTCCAGCGCAGACTAGCGTTAGGCTCCGATAGTCCGGTCTCTTCGTCTCTAACCATGTGAAAGTTCTAGTCTTTGAAGGTCTTTGGGGATGTGTTGATTGACGGCCAGCCTCCCCCAGCCTTTCTCCTGCTGTGTGCCATCCTCTCCAGCTCATCTGTCATCTCCATTCATTCCTACAGGACAATCTCAACGACTTCAAGGACTCAGCTTCAAAGGTTTGGACCTTCTTAATTCTGATTGTGTCTTCAAACTAGTAAACTGTCTACCCAGACCATTCAGGCAATATTGGTCGGCGGTATTGGTTCAAAACTTCCGAACAATGCTCAAATATATTGTTCATGATGGAAGTATTTGTCCAAAATGTACCTTTGATGGCCAAACATGCAGTATAGTTAGACAGCATGTTTTATTGTTTTAAACAGATTTGTGATGCCCACAGATACTGTCATTAGGCTGCATTTGTTTCATGCCCAAACACCCCTGTGGGGCCCTAATAGGGCCCTATGATTTCCAAAATGCAGAAGGAATTGTGCAATCCATGAATCCCTGAATTTAGCCAAATTTGGATGAATAAATCAAAAGTAGGGCTGTGCAAATGTGACATGAATGCATTTCATTTGATAAAACACAAATGCAAACCCCGCAAAATAAGTTTGCTTTAACCTGAAATTATAACATAAATATATCACTTTTGAGCATTAGGATTTTTGATCATTTGTTTGCATTTAATTTTTAACAGATTCTTGCTAAAACTGGTTTCGTTGGGTACTGTTATTGTTAACATTTTGACAGATTAAATAGTTTTATGAATTCAGTTGATTACACGTCATATGTGACCCTGGAGCACAAAAGCAGTCTTAAGTCTCTGGGGTATATTTCTAGCAATAGCCAAAAATACATTGTATGGGTCAAAATTATTGATTTTTCTTTTATGCCAAAAATCATTAAGATATTAAGTAAAGATCATGTTCCATGAAGATATTTTGTAAATTACCTACTGTAAATATATCAAAACTTATTTTTTTATTAGTAATAGACTTAAAGGTGATTTTCTCAATATTTTGATTTTTTTGATCCCTCAGATTTCAGATTTTCAAATAGTTGCATCTCGACCAAATATTGTCCTATCCTAATAAACCATACATCAATGGAAAGCTTATTTATTCGGCTTTTAGATGTATGTACACTTAATATTGGTTTTGTGGTCCAGGGTCCATTTGTTATTATTACAAATAAATGTCATTTAACAATTAAAATGTAAAATGCACAATTTGGGGAAAAATAAAACTGATTTCATTGAGTTCCAAAACCTGCTTGTGATGCACAGGAATGCTGTCTATGTAGGCAGCATTACTTCAGACAGATGCCCAGAAATACTGTGTGTGGGCAGCTCTCTAGCCTTTGAGATACTCCCGATGTTGATCTGGTCTCGCTGCAGAAACTGTCCTCACGCTGTATGTCATCATGAATGTGTTTGTGGATTACAGCACGTTTTGCGGCACATGCCAGGTGTGCAATGTTTCTAGTGGTATATCGGTCTTTAAAAAGTGCCTTTTCCCTTCAGAAGATGGCTGAATCATGCGTAGCGCTCTTGTGCCCGCACATCCCTCTCCTCCTCTGCCAAGACATTTTATATTCTGCTAATGTCATTTCAGCCCAACAATATCCTCCATTCTTCCTGTGGCTATGCTCTCCTGGGCTCCTCTCTCAGCCCTCGCTGTCTGATTGGACTCTGGTCCTCTATTCTACCACTCCGGTCTCTTTTGAACAGCTCCTGTCAGCCTGCGGGAGATAAGTGTTTTGCAGTTTGGTCACTGAAGGATGTTTGAAAATATGCTGATGGCACCACCTGAAAAAGCAGTACAGCTGAATTTTGAGCAGCCTGAGATAAGTGTTTTGCAGTTTGGTCACTGAAGGATGTTTGAAAATATGCTGATGTCTCTCTCTCTCTCCTCTCTCTTCTCCTCACTCTTCTCTCTTTCTCTCCTCTCTCTCTCTGAAGGCCGGCTGTCAAAGTATTCCCTCACATTAACTGCAGGATCATCCAGATATGAAGGAAGAGAAAAGGCCTTACAGACCCTCAGTATAGATGTATTTAGCATTAGTTACACGATCTGTTGTTTTCCTGAGCCAGCAGGGTCGGGTTGTTTCTTGTAGGATATTGTGTCAGCTGTGTGTATTTTCTTCTAATTCACTTTTCATTTTGGATTCTGGTGTTAAAGTGGTTTTCGTTCATGTGATTAATTCTGCAGTCGTTCACAGAAATACCCCTCGAAACAGAGGTGCTTTATGATGTTGGGAAAGCATGTGTCTTTAACTTATCGCAGGACCCTGTAGGGTTGTCACGAGACCTTCAGTCAAAGCAATACCAGACGGGTTTTACAATAATTCATACCGGTTTCATACACATCATATTCATTTCGGTTCTTTTAAACACAATACTTGGTCTTTTATTGACTGATTATGAAGTGATTGTAAAAATGACGGAACCAAGATACAGACGGCGTAAATGTTCCTGGAAGTGTGTCAGGATTTCAGCAGCCGTTTCAAGTCAAGTAATCTTTCAGCAATTGAAAATAAAGCACTTTTATTAACTGGTTCACAAAACCAGTGTATTCACACATCAGACTGAATCTGTAAGATGTGACTTTAAAGGACGTCTCTTTCAGGTATCAGAAATCTCTACAGTGTCAGATCTTGAAGGAGGCGTAGAGGCTACAGTAAACTGGTGAAGATGTGGAGTGAATGCTCAGGTCATGTGGAGAGCGATCGTTTTTCCCCCAGTAGGGCTGTGCAAAAAATCGAGGACGATTTTCATGCGCATCTCTTCAGTAAAGACGCTCCTGTGATTAGTAGTATATCTCCAGCACGTACGTTAAGATCAGGGTTGCCAGGTTTTCACAACAAATCATGCCCAGTTGCTTTTCAAAACTAGTCCAAAACTAGCCCAATCGCATTTCCAGGAGGTTCCCCGAAAAAAAATTGCATCCCGGGGTTAAAATATACATTTCTGGCAGGGTTTCCCTGGTAATATTCACATTTTAGGGGCTAAATATCACGTTATTGGTATTGGGGTCGCTTCAACCCGCGGACATGAAAAACAACTGCAGACTTGGCAACACTGGTTCAGGTGGAGCGGTGTTTACTACACAGAGCCGTAGTCCACCGACAAGCTACACAAAATCCCTTTCAAAGAATCGCCTGCGATTTTAAAATCGATTTTGTGTAGACTGTCAGTGAATCATGGCTCTGTGTAGTAAATGCCAACCAGTGTTGCCAAGTCTGCGGTTGTTTTTCATGTCCGCGGGTTGAAGCGACCCCAATACCAATAACGTGATATTTAGCCCCTAAAATGTGAATATTACCAGGGCAGCCCTGACAAAAAAACTTATATTTTAACCCCGGGTTGCAATTTTTATCGGGGAACCTCCTGGAAACGCGATTGGGCTAGTTTTGGACTAGTTTTGAGAAGCAACTGGGCAGGATTTGTTGTGAAAACCTGGCAACCCTGATCTGAACGCATGTGCTGGAGATATACTACTAATCACAGGAGCGTCTTTACTGAAGAGACGCGCATGAAAATCGTATTAGATGTTACGGGTGTTTTTTCATGTCCGCGGGTTGAACTCTGTTGGATCTCAGTCTGGTTTCGTTCCTCTCCTTCACATGTATCAGCAGAGCATCTTTGGATCAGTGGTAGAGTCTGAAATGGCAGTTTTCCAAACAACACCAACCACATTCTGCTGTTATATTGCAAACAAAAATCTTATTTTTGTGAGTGTGCTTTTATGCACATGGACACTTTATTATTATTTATTTTATTATTCACTTTAATTAAGTTACTTTATTCTGTATGTGTCAGTTCCAGCAGGCAAATGATCAAACAACTTAAAAAATTAAAAAATAGATAGATAAATATAAAATAGCACTGCAGCAAATTGGTAATGAAGCTCTTTTGAGTTGCTGAACATGATGTGGGAGGTTGAGTTTCTGTCCCGTTCGTCTGGCAGCTTGTGTCGTGTTAAGGATAAAATTAGACTATATATAGCTGGTTCCACATGAAAATACATCTTCATTAATTTGCAAAGACAGGGGTTTTTATTATTATTTATTTTTTTTTATTTTTTTTTTTATAAATCTTGTTGTTGCTGCTGTCATCGAACAACAAATGAGTTTACATTTATTTTATTTTTTTTTTTATAAATCTTCATTATTTTATCTTATCACATGAATATATTTGGAGCATTAGCATTCACTATATGGGTATATACATATATAAGTAAATATGATATTATTTTGTATATAACCAACTAATCTGCTGATGTGTTACAATATATATATATGTATGTGTTATATATATATATATATATATGTAAAATGTGTATGTGTATATATATATATATATATGTATATATATATATATATATATGTATATATATATATATATATGTATGTGTATATATATATATATATATGTATATATATATATATATATATATATATATATATAGTGTGTATATATATATATACATATATATATATATACACACACACAAATATTTTTATATGTATATATATATACAGATAAAGCAATATTTTTTAGTTTTGGTATTTATTTTTTTTTGTATTTATTGTAATATATTAATTTAAATACTTTTACGTCGCCTCCCCTTGAAAGTTTGCTGAGAGTGAGAGTGAATACAGCAAGCATTTAGTTTTGTCATTTTCTGTGTGAGGTGTTGATGTTAAGCTTGAATGAATGCCAACAGCAGTTTATCTTGCTTGCTCATGCTTCATTCTTGTTATTTGAGCACTTTCCAAGTTGTTCTCCAAATGAATTTCTTTGCTTTGCAAAAGGTTTTCATCCATTTTCTGAAGATTTTACATTCTTAAGCATTGTAATGTTTCAGTGCTCAGTGCTTGTTTGAAGAGGTCAACTATAGATAGATAGATAGATGTATATTCTTTTTTAATCCTGAAAGTTTCTTTTTAATTTTTTTTTTTTTTTTTTTTTGGCATTGGTAACAAGTCACCACAAGATTTCATGGTTGCAGTTGCCAGATTTCAAGAGTTTAAATCCCCCAATCAGAACTTTTTCATAAATTGGAAAAATTTCTGCCCAGTGGTTTACTTAATCTTCCCAACCTGGCAACCATCTGCACGTGCTCTCTCTATATTAAGGAAAAATGCACTGATGAGGTGAAAACACGAGCAAACATGTAAGCTGGAGTTATTGAGAGATTCTGCTTAAATAAAAGAGTAAAGCAGCCAGTCTGTTTTCTTCCATGCTGCTGTTTGCGGAGACTAAATCTGTGAGCAAACAATGCAAGCTGACGTTCTCTTCATTTGTGCTTATGTGACAGTGCTTTAATTCTTTAAATGTTAAAAAAAGTCAATCGTGATTATATTTTTGAGCAAAAATAATGATTATTTAACCCATTTTGTGCAGCCTTAACGTACAGGTCAAATATTAATTTTGCCTTTCATCCTTTTGGCTCGTATTGGCCATTGAATTCATGGGGAAATTAGCACCAAAACAGTGGTTGATCCTTCTTGCCTTTTTTTTGTTGCTGTCTAAAATGGCCCTTTTGTTACACTTTTCACATGGAGGTTTGGTGCTTGTTTTGAGGTGCGTTGAATGCCTGATGCGAGGCAGGTGAAAGGGCTGCATATGTGCGTTCAGCTTCTAATAGAGTGCTTGGACTTCCAGTGGGTGTGTCTGGTAGCACTGTGAGGTGTGAAGGCTCATGGGAAGGCGAGTACGACTCTAATGGGGCGTGCTAATGAAGTGGCAGCGGGCCGCTGCGAATGCTGTAGCTCGCATCCTGTGAGGCGTTAACCCTCTCTTATCTCTCCATCCAACCCTCAGCACCATCCTAACCACAGCACAGTCCTGCCCAAGAGCAAAGAGAAGGACGACGAGAAGAAAGAGTCTGACAAATCCAGGGACCGTTCCAACGAGAGGGAGAAGAAAGAAGACCGGAAGGACCGGAAACGAGTAAGTGGCTCCGTCCCTGACGCAGTTAAAGGACTTGGGCACTTGGTGAGGTTCATAAAGCACACAGTTTCTCAGTTACGACATGGACGTCTTTGAGTACAGAGCAGTAATTGACGCGTGTGATGTTGATTTGTGCCGTTTCTTCATCTAGGACTACTCAAACAGTGACCGCGAGATGAGCCAGGAAGCCAAGCGCCGCAAAGATGAAAATGGAATGAGTGAGTCGATTACGCCTATCTTTTAAATTTGTTTTGCCGTCTGCCGAGACTAGGAGAGGCGAGCTAGCGTAGCAGAAAGCTCT
Organism: Cyprinus carpio; assembly: GCF_018340385.1. NCBI lineage: Eukaryota > Metazoa > Chordata > Actinopteri > Cypriniformes > Cyprinidae > Cyprinus > Cyprinus carpio. The sequence continues at coordinate 7,024,743 of NC_056585.1, forward strand.
CTTTCTGTGCGGCGGAGGCAATCAGAAAGCCCTCCCCACGGCGGCACAGCTCTCATGTTATCTGACTAACATGACTGCGCTCTCTCTCTTCACACAGGCTCCTCCAAACACAGCAAGAGCGCCAGCCCCTCCGAATCGCCACACTCCAACGACAAGGACAGCAGCAAACGCTCCAAGTCCACCAGCAAGGACAAGAGCGATCTGGCCAAACCGGAGAAGACCTCTGGAGGCAAAAAGGTTTGTGACTGTGTTCTGTTCCACCTCCACTGCTTCCATCGCTCACAGCTGGGGTTAATTAAGATGTCAAACACACCCCTGAAAGTGTTCAACTCCACTTATCCTTCATGTTTATGCTAGAGACCACAAAAAAGGTTTGTGATTAGAACCTAAAGTGTGCAAAAAAAAAAAAAAATTCCATTGAGTGAATGACCAATGACTAGAGAACAGAATATCACAGTCTGTGTTAATAAAAAAATGAGGTGGCATTAGAAGATGCATCATGACTATAATTAAATCATTTTAACTTGGTGATTAACAATGCACTGAAAAATGCTTTTAGAAGACAATGTAGAAAGATTATATTCAAATCATCGTGGTCAATGCCAATAACGATAACTATAGCGATTACTGGAGCTGCACAATTAACCAGAATAAACTGAAATGATGATGTGGCTTAGTGGTTGCGGTTTAAATAAGCGCTGTGTGTTTCAGAATGAAGCGCAGCACTGTGTTCATTTACACGTGATCCGCCGGTGTTTGCTGCTCTCTGCATCTGCTCTGAGTTTGGGAACATGATATGCACCAGCCATCTTCATAAACCTGTAATGAGAAGGGGTTATGGACAGAAGAGCAGCTTTAAGGGCTCCCTGCAGCTTTCTGTCAAAAGCTTAAACGGTTAAATGTTTGTAAATTAGAAAAATAAGAGCCACAAATAGTAGTATTGGCATTTTTACAGTTGTAATGTAAAATAAAATTAGTGTTATTATTATTATTTGTAATTTTACAGTGAAGTAGTGTTTATTTCTTTTGTTTTAATTTGTGTAACATTTTTATCGTTATATAGTTTGGATCATTAGATTACTTTTGACGTGATTGTTCTTCTAGAATTAGAATGCCATTGCTGTAACAAATCTAATGTCTTACACGTCTCTTAAAATTGACTTCAGAATCTAAAATATAATAACACTGCTTGAGTATCTCAGGTTTCATGCTACTTTTTTTTTAAACCCTTTTAGTTTGAAACATATAAAGTAAATGTGTTTGTTTTAAATGTAGGAGACTTAGTTTGGTGTATTTAGTGTTTTCATGAGGAGACGAACCCTGTGCCTGAAACAAAGCTTTAGAAATGAACACTGCTTGATCAGCTGCAGAGAAGCCCTTATTAACTCCATCTAAACTCAACTAAACACCCAGTGCACCAGTGAAACACTAACTGTAGATCCAGAGTGACGCTCTCGTGTTTCCTCTGCTTCAGGAGTCCAGGCACGACAAAGAGAAATCCGAAAAGAAGAGAGACAGCACTGGCGCTAAAGAAGAGAAGAAACAATATCCTTTGATGCCTTAAACACCAACGGCAGCGTGTAGAGATGAAAAGAAGCCATGCTTTTAGTATAGAAATCAGCTTTACACAAACTCAGCTCGCTGCTGTTTTTCCTTAACATTCATCACCCATAAATCATCAGAAAAGCACAGATAATCTATGCTGACACTCGAGGTGAGCGTTCATGTGGAGGAAGTGCTTTAAGAGTGCAGAGATGGCTCAGTGAAAGTGAAAAAGAGCAGTTAATTGATATGCAGTGTGCTTGTGGATAATGCAGAAGTTTCCTGAGTGGCACTGGCGGCAGGATTCATCAGCCCAGCTTTCTCAACCACGTCAGCATCTTAATTCCCTTCTCCGATCACCGTCTGGAAAGAGGACTCGCATTGCCTGCATCCAAACGTCTGTTGTTTTGCCTAGAAATGTCGTCGCTCGTATTTTAATCTGCCATTTTTATTGTGATATTTTCAGTACTACACTGAAAGTTTGTTTCCTTTAATATTTAGCACAATGTGCTCCTTGCATCACAAACAGATTCAGGTTGAATTGGTGTCGCTCTCAAATGCTTGCGTTTTTATGACCTTGCTTATTACTTTCTTTTCTGTTTTCTTTCTTCTTTTCTTTCTTTTTAAGTAAAAAGAAAGCTCTGGTTTCCTGAATACTACTTTTCCTTTTTTTTTTAATTCACATGTGATATTTAGTCTAGGTGTTTGAAGCCGTACAAATGCTCTATTTGTATATTATGTACACAGAAATAAAATGGTTCCATGTAATAAGACACTTCCTGTTACTTTCATTTCAAATGTACGCCCCTGGATTTCCTTTGTGTGTTCAATCATGTTTTTAATAGATTTGTATGAAGAATGGCAAGCTGGATTTCTCCGTGAATAAGTGGACTAAAAAGGAAACAATTCATGACTTTCCAAATTACTTGATGGAGTTTTTATCTGGCAGAATCTACAGTGTATGCTTTTTCTAAATAAAATAGTTTTATTAGTGTATCGCATGTCTCTTGTTGTTTTTTTTATTGGATTCTTTGGGATTTTGCAAAACCAAATAACTGCATTTATTGCACCAATTTGCAGAAGCTCCTGAACACCTGACAGGGTAGCGTTGGTGAAGAGTCTGATATCAGTGCTTCTCTGAGCTCTTCATGATCACCTCGTCAGATACTTCAAATACACAAGATGAATTTATCAGTTCCACATACACAGCAAACATGAAATATTTGGACACAAATCTCTGAATGCTGTTGTGTTAGTTACAAAATATAAAGCTGGTTACAACTGCCACAAAACTAAATTAAGTCACAAACAAGCCATTTGATGACATTTATTCAGTAAGCATCTCGGCGAAATGAAGTGCAGTTTTTCACTCTGAGAAATGTACAATGAATGAAATTTAACTTTATCTAGAGCAGTTCTATGTAATCTGTGTGTTAATGTTACTATTAGGCTTATTACAGTACTTATAAATGACCAGTAGTACTAATATGTTTTAATATATGTAAGCATAGCAATGTAATATTAATAATCTACTGGTGTTTTGGGGATTTTAGTGGAGGTATGAAGTTAGTTCTCACTAACATTTTACAAACAATAATTTTGCCTTTGATTTGAACTACGTATGTATATGCTGTATATATGTGACCCTGGACCACAAAACTCTTAAGTGTCAATTTTTCTATATGTGTGTGTACACACACACATCATCTGAAAGCAGAATAAATAAGCTTTCCATTGATGTATGTTTTGTTAGGATAGGAAAAATATTTGGCTAAGATGCCACTATTTGAAAATCTGGAATCTGAGGGTGCAAAAAAAAATCTATATACTGAGAAAAATCCCCTTTGAAGTTTTCCAGATGGATTCTAAACAATGCATATTATTAATCAAAAAATAAGTTTTGATCTATTTATGTCAGGAAATTTACAAAATATCTTCATGGGATATGATCTTTACTTAATATCCTAATGATATATCCTTAATATCCTATGCATTTTAAATTAGTATTACAATAAGTATAATAAGGTATAGGAACTTTTATTGTTTATTTAGCTATATATGTATATTTGTTGATATGTATATTGTCTGTTTGTTTTTTGGTTTGTATTTGTTTATGTTTGGGACTACGGAAGGAAATTAGCATTGTGCTAAATCCGGCATATTTACGTTCAACTTTGTACGTTCATGAATATGCACTGTCCCATTTAAATAAATAAATTGAAATTGATTTTTGGCATAAAAGAAAAGTTTTTTTTTTTTTTTTTTTTTTTTTTTTTTTTTTTTTTTTTTGGCTATTGCTACAAATATACCCCAGCGATTTAGGACTGGTTTTGTGCTCCAGGGTATATATATATATATATATGTATATATATGTGTGTATATATATTAGTGTGTATATATAGGCTCCTGCAATTGTTCTTTAAAGTAAATAATTTATAGACTGTTCTGAGCGCATTCACTGTTAAAGGCCTTTGGATTAAAAAGTGCTTATAAAGCTTTATTATTTTATCTATTATAAAATTAACAGCACAAATCTATCTATCTATCTATCTAGTGTGCAACAAAACATTTCCTTCCTGGTGGAGAAAGTCAATTCATACATGTGGTGGTGACTCCATCTATTCGTAAATTATAACGTTATACCTCCTTTGACTGTAAGAAGTAAAAGTTTTGTGCAGGTACAGAGTGTCATTCTTTATAAAGTGAATGGTTTCTTTGTATTCCACAAAGTTGTCTCAGCACTCAGATTCATTGTGTGCATAAAAAAGCCCCCACACATTCTTCCATTCAGGTTTTTTTTTTTTTTTTTTTTTTTTTTTATTTACAAAATGTATTAAAATTCCTTGTACAAGGCCTCACTATCAGGGCTCGGGGAACGACAGCCACGCATGCACGTCTCTGGGTCACATCCTCAGGGCTGAAGTGCTGTTGAACAGGTCAGGAACAGGTCGAAATATGAAAGCTGAACCCACTTTCTACCGACCCTCTAGAATCTAATGGAAGTCGCAGGGCTTTACTTGACAATCACAAGTTTTCACATGCAGATAGAAAATTTGGGAATTCAGTCACTCGCTTGGGAATCCTTCACTAGAAATGTACAGATTTGTAGTCTTTTAAAAGCTTTTCGTTATAAAACGATCTGTCCATGGTGACGGATGGGCCGTATCCTCGGTCCCGTGGAGTCACAGTTGGTTTTCCTTCTCTCCAACACAAAAATGTAAATGTGCTAGCTTCCCGTAGCTCCTTTTATAAATCTATTGTAAATGTTATTAATCCTAGTCTCGTTTGCTAAATAATTCACCAAACACTAATAATGCTCATCAAATAAAAGCTTGATTGATGTGCGAATTATATTCGGAAAACCGTGAGGTAATCAAATACTACATCGTAAAAGCCATGTCCTTTTGTGAGTTGCGGTTTATCTACATTGATGTGATCCGATTTCTAGCTTCAGTTTCTTGTACAGTAGGCTGTGATAACTACAAAACCTTGGAAGTTCATGTCTGTAAGCACGTGTGTGTGTGAATGAAATCGTGTGGCGATTTTTGGTTTTGTAAAACTCGCATTATTGAAGGTCAAATGGGGTTTATAGCTTCTGAACTTCCAGCTGAACTTCTGAGAAATATAGATCAGACAAAAGAAAAGCACGTGATATGCTGCAACAGATCGGACCGACTCACAAAGATCCTGATCTGGAATTGAACCGATCCATGATCTGATAAATGAATACACCGACTGAACGAGTGTGAAAGCAAATTTACAGTATTACAAGCGTTTGCTCGACCACCGGGTTCCACAAAGTCCAGAGAAGACGTCTCGAGTCAGATCGGCTCATTCGGTGTGCTAAGATCGCAAGTGATGGCTTTATTTCTCGCTGTCCATGGAGATTTTATTTCACAGGGATGATGATGATGATGATGGCATTCCGTGGGTTTGAGTGATTGGAGCGATGCAATGCTTCAGCCGTGAGTTTGCATCAGTGTGATACTCTGAATATTCCATAAGGCACTGAAGAAATCGATTCCAATTCTTGCGCCGGTCCGTGCAGGAGCGTGCTGTGTCGGCTGGAGCTGATGTGTATGGAGAGAGGGGGCGAGAGGGGCGGGTGACCCCTCCTGAAGATCCAGCCGTCTCTGTGAGGTGTCACACCACGCTGCCAGACTGCCGCTCTGCACACACACACACATCAGAGAGTATCACGCAGTGGGAAAATAAAGTTTGTGTTTAAGCTGATTCTACAGTGTATTATCATCTATCCTCTGATCTCTTCAGCCGCTGTGAAATGTCACGTTAAATCTTAAAACATTTTTAATGCAACATGATCAGAACATTCAGGTACGATGTATGTGGAAAAAATCTATAATGTATTTATTTGATACATTACAACATAGACTGCTGAGAATAACTCCTGCCAAGAACACATCTCATATTGCACGGCAAAAACTAATGAAAGTCGTTGTGCATAGAAAAAATATATGTTTATGTATGCATGTATGTATTTTTGTCCAACTAGCAACTCACCAAATTATCATTACTATGAGGTGAAAATATTATTTAATATAAATTAATACTTAAAAGGCATTCAATTCAAAATTGACTAGTGACTTTTCATTGTTGCAAACTTTCCCTTCTAATAAATGCTGTTCTTTTGAACTTTCTATTAATCAAATAAGAGATATATATATATATATAAGGTTTCCACAAAAATATTAAGCAGTACAACTGATTTCAACATTGATATTAAGAAATGTTTATTGAACACCAAATCAACATATTTATAATATACAGAGTGATATTAGAGTAATGGCTGCTGAAATTTCAGTTTCGCTTCACAGGAATAAATTACATTTTAAAATATGTTTGTAATACTGAATTGTAATAATAGTTAACAATATTACAGATTTTTATCTCTATTTTGATCTAATAAATGCAGCCTTTGTGAGCACAAGAGACTTCTTTAAAAACAGTCAGTATAGTTTACACATATACATACATATACAGTGCTTAAATTTATTAGACCACCAGCACCCAAAACTAACAGTATTGACTATTACAAAATCATCTTTTATGTTTCTATAATGGTTAAACCGCCAGTATTTGTAAGCTATTGAGTCACAATAGTGTTCCCTAATGCTAAAATATTGTTTTCTATGAATTTACGAATTTACCCTGAATTTATAAGTAAAACTCTCTCTCTCTCACTCTCTCTCTCGTATGTACAGTATGTCCCCCGCCCCACAAAGCAAAACCTATAGTAGCTCTGAAATTAGCTTTGTGTTCTAAACAGACTCTCTCTTGATCTCAGAGTGAAATATGACCAAGATCTGTTTCACAGAGATTCACAGATGAATGTGGAAAAAACTGCCCAAATATGTTGTGATGTGATATAATTCGATACTTTAGATGATAAAAACGACAGGTCTGTTTATATAGTCTTCGCCTGTCCTATTTCTACTGTATTGGTTTGGCTTTCCAAATATTTTCTCTGGGCCAAATGATACACATGTAGAACGTGGATATCTCTGACTGTTTTCTGCCCGAGTACAAATATTAAGTTAAGTGTTTCCAGCGCATTCCGTAGCACAATCTGACTGATGCAACCGATTGAAAACAAGCCAGCGTTTGGAAAAAATCAGCCGGAACGCTGCTGCACTTCTCCATTGATTTGATTATCTTGAATTAATGACAAACACAATCTCCAGCTTTGGCACACACACACACACACACACTCACACTCACAGTAGAGGCATTACCATTAGATCTTAACGCTCTCTGATCCGTACACGTTGTATCCTTCTCGGTACGTGGCAAAGTTTTGGGTGTTGGCTGGCGGGGCTGGCTTATAGTTTTGGGTGTTCTTTTCAAGTTTCAACCGTTTGGCTTCTGCACGTGACTTGTAACAGAACTCTATCAAAGCCACCATCATGGCCAGCCCTAGTCCACCAACCAGAATATAGAAGACGCCAGCAACATTGCTCAGGCTCAGTGCACTTGTCTTGTCCTAAGAGAAGCGAGGGACATAGTTAGCATATCTTACAGTGGCAATCCTGACACAAAACACACTATACAGATCAACACCTCACAAGTTCTATCAAGCAGGACTAATGGCTATAAATGACATTTCTACTGCTACCAGAGGAATCTAGATTCCAATGGAGATATCCATCTGTGTCTAGACGTCTAGCTCAATGTCATTTAAAGACAAATGAGACAATTAGGACCATAACTGGTGAATGTAGATGGTTTCTCTAACCTGATCTTCTCATTGGCTTCTTCATGTATCTGAGGAAGCTGGTCAGTTACATACAGGTCAGACCTCTAACTTAATAACCTTACTTTAAACAACTGCCTTTCCGTCCTTTAACCTTCAAATTCATATTTTGACATATTTTCTACACCAGAGTACTGAATTTAAGAATCAGAATGAACCATTCTGCTGCAGTTTACCCCCCAAACTTGTCCATTAAAAATTTGTCCATTAGTATTACACTATTTGCCGTTTTTATCGAGCTCGTTCTACACAGCTGCTGTTCAACTGCTGCATTTTTACCATTCAGTTCTGTCTGTTACTACAAATCGCCTTCACGTCATAAATAAGACTCGTCGACCTTCGCTCATCTAATGAAACTTACGCTGAAACTCTTTGTCACGATGAGAAATGACGTTCCTGGGGGTTCAATAAACGAACGGGCCTTTTTTCTTGGGTAAAAGACAAATAAGTAACAACACTAATACATCAAATTTTAAATTCGAAGTTTGGTGAGTAAGAACTGCAGCATAATGGTTATTGAGTCAAGTGAAAATAAGCAAGAAAGACAATTGGTATGCAGAAATGAATCTAATCAGACGATCAATTTGCACTTTTAACTAATTCCCCATTAGATTTATCATTACGGCTTTATTGGAGGGCATACACTGGAAGAAATACTGAAAAAAACAAGAAGAACAGAAACATATGTCTCAGAAGTATCCCTTAGCTGATCATTGGAAATGATGGGGAATCGTGCAAAACTCTAGGCCACGCTTCCTTATGGTTTCCTTATATGTGGCCGTAAGTCATTAAATCTACTACACATGGGTTAAATCAAGATATTGACTATTGGTTTGTTCCTTGCATATGAACAATATGTCAAAATGCACTTTTTGGAATCAGTACAAAAGACCTGCAGCGACTGACCTTACTTCCCGAGTCCTTGGTTCCACATTCACCCTTATCGTACCACCATTTGTTTTTCAGCTTGGCTAAGATGCCTTGTTCACTGAGTTTCAATACTGCAAGGTTTACAGGAGTTTTCACGTGGGAAATAACATAAATAACATTATATTATGTTATTTTATGTTATTCAAGTCTTAACTACTTCATACTTTACAAAGCGATAAAGCAGGGCTCCTGGCCATTATTAACACACATGTGGCAGGCATTCTGACTAGTACCTTCCATTCACCAGGGCTAAGCTAGTGTGCCAGGACCTACCCGTATCGCTTTGAGTAATCGGCATACACTGTTAAGAGAAGAACGGGCAGGTTTCTGCGTGGCTATAAAAGCAGAGAAGCGTCTTGGTTAATTTGAGCATCTGAGAATGTGGATCTCCACTGGAACCCTGGACTGACTGACAGACCAACGAAAATTACCAGTAGTATTTTGCTCAGGCTGAGGAGAGTGGACGCTAGGACTCTGTGAACGGATTACAGGCGGAGAGTACAGAGAAACCAAACAAGCAAACACACATACAAAAGTAAACAAGACCGTATACAGATGAGTCAAAGCATTTGCAAAGTAAAACACTGTGTTACCTGGGTGCCTAGCCATGCTACGTCAGAGGCTAGTCTTGCTAATCAGTAGCTGCGGTTACTGCAAATGATATTAGCATTAGTGGCTAACGAAGCAGTGGCTAAATAATCATCGATGAGTGTGTACAGAGTGTGATGTGGTGGCCATTTTGGGTGGTGCCCTTCAATTATATTCAGTTAGTGTAATGCAAACCATTTAAGTCAACATGAAATTAAAATTGATCCTATTTATTTTCTTAATGCACATGTATGCCTTATTATGCACAGTTTTCCAAAAAAAAACAGCATATGCTGGTTAGGTATGTTTTGAAGCATGGCTGCCGGTTTGAGCTGGTTTAAGCTGGTCCTGAGCAGGAGCTAGTTGCTTTTGACCAGCTTAGGACCAGTTTAAACCAGCTTAAACCAGCAGCCATGCTTCAAAACATACCTAACCGGCATATGCTGTTTTTTTTTTTTCAACAGGGGTCATAATACTTTAAAGAAAAATATATTTGCCTTCATAATCTTTCATCATATTGCAATAACTTGCTCAGCCTCTTGCACAACCGATTTTTGGTACACCGTAAAAAGTTGTAAATAAAGATGACTGGACTATGTTTTAGAGGAAAACGCTATTTTAGTCTGTCTACTTCAAAAGTACATGTTTAATTCAGTGTGTTGACTGCCATTATCTTGTAATCGTGTGTGACATTTACTAGCAATTTCTGTCTCAAAGTAAATCACTACACTATTTTTGCAGTGTTTCTCAGCATTTTGCATTCAGTTCATGTTAAATTAAATAAAGTCCCACTTTTTCCTTGTAAATAATTACATTTAATTGCAAGTCACATATGTTGCGATTATCATTTCATGTTGACTTTTTTGACTAGAGAATGCCATTGTTTCTAGAACGTAATGTAAACCTCTAAAACTGAATTCTGTTTTGGTTTTACTATAATTGAAAGCCATGCCATCACTCGTCTAGACATAATTAGTCACTTAAATGTTCTTTACATTTCTCGTAGTTGCTACTGATTTAGCTATGTGGTCCTAACATTTCTTTTAGCTTGGGGAGAGACATTGATTAACAATGTAATTATCCTCAGAGCATTTGGAGCGACTGGAGTGGGAAACCTATCAGCTGCGAGGGTGGCAGCAGGCTGCCAAGGGCCAAGAGGAGAACGGGTTGTGTGACTCATGATGTCTGTTTGTCGCAGGTGGCTTAATGTGGATTTCTCTCCTGTTTTTCTGTCTTTTTGTTGTGTTTTTCCACAGCTGGCTGTGCGGCTGGGTCCAGACGTACCACTGCAGCCTCGCTGCATTAGATCATTAGAGCTAGCCCATCCACTGCGTGTCGACTAATGGGGGCTTCAAATCACTGCAAACTGCAAAAACAGAGAGCTGGAACAAAGAAGGTGATTATGAATGCTGACATAACCTTTCACCTTCATCCACAGGCAGGGGGCACAATGCTTTTGTTTGTACTGAAAAACCTGTTCCCTTACAACTAGTACAGACATTATTACAGAGGCCCCATTTTCAGGAAATAGAAAACTATGGAAAAGACATGACAATTAAAGTCAACATGAAATCAAAACTGGCATTATGTTTTGGAAATATACACATTTCTGGTTCATTAGTGCATGGTATTAAAAAAATAAATCTAAAAAAAAAGTAATATTTGATCACAATATAATGACTTGCTCTCCTCAAAAACAGTTTTTGCCTTTGATTGATGTCTCCTAGGCAATACTAGATATGAGCGCATTTTTATATCTTTTCCCAACCCAGGCTCACTGGAAAAAAAGTGCACTTTTGAAGCACTTTCATAGTGAAATGTCCAGAGGGTGGCGATAAAACGTTCAGGTTTATCCAAAACAGATGAGCCCGAGTCTGGCAATGTTTTGGTTTATGTACAGTACATATCAGAAGCGAAACATCAGCTGAATGGCGCTGAAAGGTTAAAGTTCTAACGTGTTTACCTTAGTATTGTGCATGAAAAAATTTAAATAAAAAAATCTCCCACATTAATAAAAATTAATAAAAGTTGGTGTTTTATTGCTACTTATATTCATTTCAGTTGGAGACCGCAGTCATTTGTAAGTATAGGTAAATTTTTGGAGGCACGTTATTTCAATAAGCCTGGGTTGCCTTTTTGTCTTGTAGGTGATTTCTAAAATCTTAGTATGCAACAGTCAGTGTAGTTACCTCTAGTTCATTAATACAAATTTTAATAGCAAATAAAAGCAAATACCTTGCATCTTTGTGTTCTTATTGAACAATCCACAGCAATCATCGCACAATTTCACCCAGAAATGTCACATTACGGAATTACATTGGGTTGCGAATGCCATTTCAAGTTGACTTTAAATCAAATGAAAAATCTTCCCCAAAAATGAGATTAAAAAACCAATTCCAGCACTACCAAAATCTAGTATATTTTAAGTGGTGAAAAGCTTGCATTTCCAATCCTAAATGTTATGCAAATGTACACTGAAGAATTACGGTGGAGCGCAAGAAATTTCAGTTAAATTGAAATGCTTTTAGTGGTTTCATAAATCCTTTTACATGTCAAGAAAATGTATGCTCTATATTGCATTTATTATACAAACTACATCTGTGCTCTACTTCGGCAAATTCTGAAGGTCCTGAAAATGAGGCGTTTAATGCTGTACACTTTAAAGTATGGAACACACATGAAAAGGCACGGTTAGCCCTCATCATGTGTGTCCATATTTTAACCATTATTCTCAAAACAAACAACAAGAACAGTTCCATATAAAAGTGATTTTGCCCTTCTGAATGCTGTGAATTGAACTGGAAAGTCTGAGGGTAGCACATCAGTTAATCTTCACCTCCACATGAGTACAAAATAAGGGCTGGACTGGGCCCAACACGTCCCACATATGCCCTGCTGTGTGGGTTAACATTGGCCTCGTGGAGGCAGGACAAATAGCCAGGATCAAATGAAGTGATGGATTTCGTGTGGAGATGGGAATGCTCATGTATGTGTGCTATTCTTAGCCCTTCAAGCCTCAGATCCCACTGTTTGTGCCAGTGTTTTACCAGTCCTGATCTACGCTCTTGAATGTTACAATGATTTGTCCCGACATACTTCTCCTAAGAAGTGTACCACTAAAAACATTGCTCTGATTTCTGATCAAATATAGGCGGACACTTAAACTTTTCCCCTTTAACTTCTGGCATAAATGGTGAAAACCATAAGAAGACTAGTTTACCGTTCGTTGACAGCTGCCTGGCAGAAGCAAAGCTAGAAGGCAATCTCGAGTCTCTCTTTACTGTCTGCCAGGCGATTCCTAAAACACGAACAGTTCACCAGTCTTCTGTGCTAATACCGCTAATGAACTAGCGCAGCTCCAGCTGCTAACCAAACAGCATCGCTAACATCTGTGTGTGAACGGTAAGCTAAAATTAAGTGTGTAAAAGACACACAAAAAAAACAAAACAAAGTGACTTCTCCTCAGTAGGACAACATCATACTGGTCATTTTCTCTCCTCCGTTAGCCAAGTCAGGGTTCTGTTTTAGCTCTCAGATAATGTGGGATCACTGAAAGGATGCATGATTTTGTTGGTTGGTTGTTTGGTTTGACTCGGTTCAGGGATAACAGGCTTGCCGATTACTCTGCACTATGGTACCCGATTTCGGTGACATTGAGGCTGACCTTGGAGTCACCTCCCCCGCTGCCGCACTCTCCCTTGTCGTACCACCATTTGTTTTTCAATTTGTCCAACAGGCCTTGCTCATTCAGTTTTAAAACTGCCAGGTTAACAGCATTCTTGAAACAATAAAACATAACTTGTAAGAAAATGCACAGGTCTGTGAGCAATCTACTGCATTAGCATAGTAGTAGTAATGGTAACGTTACTTAATACGGTGAGCTACTACTACTTAGAGTCAATTATAGCAGTAATCAGAATGGTTGAAAGAGCACAATTTGGTTAAGAATTTCACGAATATGAAGGTAAGAGACGCTCAGAGCAAAGAAAGTGTTAAATATTCAAGGTGGCATGGAGGGTTACGCTGTTTCAAACTGAAGTGTGCGGGATGGGGACATTGTCATTGAGAAGAAAAGTAACAACAACAAACATCATGCAATTAACATTCGTCACAAGTGACAGCGCAGCTTTTACAAGCTAAATTGAAAAACCGTTGAACTGTTAAATTAAAAGTGACAACACGACAGTCAGGAAGGACAGCCACACGAGACAGTGAGAGAAAGATCGAAGGACAAAAAAGACAGCAGAGAGACGGGAAGGGACGCACACACACACACACAAATGAGAAATGATTGCTTAAATTAGCCACTGATAAGTTTCGAAATGAAAAATATCTGGGTGAAAAACTGGAAAAGAAGACAAACATTTAAAGAAGAGAGAATTGATCAGAAGCATCATTGTGAATCAAATAACATTCATAATGCATTATACCGTTACCTCTTTGTCATAATAGGGGGATTGGGGGAGGGAGGGAGGGAGGGAGGGAGGGGAGGAGGAAATGACAACACAGGACATCAGGGTAGGTGGAATACTATAACAACATGGAGAATATTGTTATATTATTCCACCCACCTTAATGCTGAGCCTTTGGGGGTCGCCACACCATAGCCCTTAGAGTCCAGATTGCCGCCCACTTTCATGGTGTCGCAGGGCTTCCTCTGCTCAATGTATTCATTCATGGTGGATTCGAGAAGAAAGGCGAATTTGCCCTTCGACTTTCGTACCCGTGCCACCCCGTCGGGCGTGGTCTTGGCGAAGACGGAGGGCTCGGCCGATTTCATGTACGACCACATTTTTTCATACACTGCTATTTTGGAACGCTGTGCAACGGAGACAAAAAAACAGACATATGGCCGTATATCATTATCCAAGAAGTGCACAAAGATTGCATTTATACATCATGTTTACATAACTTAATAGTTGATAATAAGCATAAAAATGATACAGAATTACAGACAATGTGTATATAGGTCACAATAAGATTGCAGAGTATGTGATACACTGACTAGTAGATTTGTTCTACCACTGTTACTTTTAAAAGTAATGCATTACAATACTGTGTTATTCCATAAAAAAGTAAAAATAAAATAAAAATAATAATAATGTGTTTTTAGTTACTTTTTTATGGAAAGTAATGTATTACATTACTTTTGGATTACTTTTTGTCACCCGGGCTGGGATTGCAATTATGTGAATGTAAAAGAAGCGAACCAATTGCTTTGCATTCACAATGTATGCCATCCATCCTTCTTGCCTGACTCATACCAGAATATTGTTTACTTTTCCAGCCTCTGATGTTTCTAGTAAAATTAGCATATTTTTCAAGCTGTTAATGTAATGTTAAACCTATGAAAATGGCTTGATAATAGCTTAAAAATGACTGGTGTAGTCTTTTGGCACTGCCTCACCTGTCAGAGTTTATTGAGTGGGTATATGACTATAGTTTACTACTATGATGGCAGGGGGGTATTAATATCCTACATACAGCTTCAGACCGTGGTGAAGTTCAGAGAGCTTTTTTGTCCAGAAAATGATAAGAACACTCATACACCTTATTTGGGAAATATTATAAGCAGATCTGACTTCTAGGATTATCTAGGCTGATGTTAGCATTCAGCACAAGAAGTAAAAAAAAAAAAATTATATATAATTTTTTTTTTTTTTTTTTACTTCTTGTGCTGAATGCTAACATCAGCCTAGATAATCTTATATATATATATATATATATATATATATATTTCGCATATATATATATATATATTTATAGTGACAAAGTGTGTTCCTGAGGCTGACAGAAACATACAGTATGTTGCTTTATATTTGATTTATATTGACTTTAACACTCTGTGCCAGCCATCACTGATGATGCTCACTTACTAGTCCACTCTTTTCCTGAATCAAACTCTGTTATATTTAAAGAGAACATAACCCACACACAGTCTCATGTTAATCTTGAGTACCTATTGAGTTACTACTACTGCACCTTTCATATCTCCGAAGAGTCTTCAGTTTTATCAGATTTATTAAAGATAGATGCAGCTTCTCTCCGAAAACAGTCGAGCTCCTGGAGGCTTGCAGTGGGCGGAGCTAAAGACTCATGAGCATGCAAAGCTTGTGCGTACCCATCGTCTGCAAGCTATGACATCGCATTAATAAAACAGGTTTATTGACTTAAATTTGATTTCATTTGTTTATAAAACATTTGTCACCGAAATGCCGGGAACAAACAAATGCACTTGCACAACTCTTGATGCTGCCCCGGAGAAACAAACTGCATCCACTCTTCCCTTAACGCTGGGTTCTTTGGGAAGCATGAAATGAAATTAGACCTCCCCTTTAAATAAATAGTTTAAGTTGGAGCCAAAACACTTGTGGGCAGCACTCCAATATTCAATAATCCCATTCCCCTCTCTCCACCCTGTGCTTCCCTGTCTGATCTCTAAGCTGTCCTATCCAATTAAGTATATAACTTCAAAAAGTATTTTAGTAGCATTTATATAGAGGTGTCTGTCTTTAAAGTAGCAGAGTTTCAAAGAGGCCAAATAGTTTGCACAAAAACTGCAGAATTATTTAATGCATCAAGGGGAACATAAATAATGCCAACATATGCCAACATAGACAACTGCATCAGCAAAAAAGTCACAGCGGTTTCCTTCCAGAACTCCAAGAGGAACAGATGGACACTTTATAGGATTGTTGCTAAATGACACAATAATAGAGCCTTAAAAATCACCAAAGAACCAAAGAAGTTTATGGCAGGGCTGTTATTCAGAAAGCACTTGTGTTCAGTGCCAAGACATGAGGAAAAACACATCTGGTGAATGGAGAATTAAACCTGGCAGCTGAAAGAAAATTGTCCATTGGCATTGCTTACATCTGGGCTGGTTTATGTCTGAATAAAGTCAAAGGATGCTTTCAGCCCTTTGTATCTGCTGGTAACTGTCAAATGTGATTGGGGATGTGTAACATTACGGGCTGTTTTATCATGGGAGTCGTTATTTTAAATGATTGTTGTGTGTGATCATATACCAGCTGAAGAATATGAGGCTGTTTTTACTGCTGCACTGTATATATTGCATGTCTGTTCCCCCAAACACAGATCTAGACTATATAATAATTCTCCAACATTAGGTTTAATCACTGAACTCTTATGGGATGTTCTAGAACTAAAGTAGAAACCTTTTTCTTGGGACAAAATGCAATGTACACCAGAATCAGAATAAATATCATATATTAACTTGTGTAACAGGGTGACGAATGCATTCAACACTACACTTTGCAGAAAAGGATCCAAATGATGACAAATCTAGGGTGTCACACTTATGGGACATTCAGAATGATAAACATTCTAGCTATCTTTCCTTCTGTTTATTTCATATAACATATCCCTCATTTTGCTAATAATGGGACACTAATTGTAAGTGTCTAGAGTTATTTGCATTCATTCTGTACAAAACAGACATTTTTGGTGGAGGATCTACAGAATTCGGTAGGAACACGAGTTAAATTCAATTTGGTCACAGCCGTTAGCTCCAATGGCATTAAAATATACTGGGTTTTTGTCATTACAAGTGCTGTTAACTGTGAATCAAGACGACAACTAAACACAAAGCCCACAGCTACCACATTATGGTTTCTATTAATAATGGATACATCGCTATCCGTAATTAAAATGCTATCGAGTGAAACTGCAGGAATAGCAGTTTTACTGCATCAAGGTCGATAAACAACTCCATTTACATTAACAGACTTAGAAAAGTGTTATATATGGTGCTACTGACAGAGAATAACTGACAACTCAAAATTTAGATCCAGACCCTATCAATAATAACACATTTTACTATTAACACAATAAATATTGCATGAGTAGTATATCAATAGAGGTCATTTGTGAATCATTTATGAAGACTGTACTTCACTCATTGCACGTCAAGTCAAATATGTTAAAAATATGATTTTCTAAAAAGTGTTTTCATGTTAATGCATGACAAAAATATTGCTGTCTCCCAACTGGCATATCATCTATCCTAATAGTATTCAAGATGATAATTAATGCCCCTTAAATCATAGTACACTGAAAATTGTGTGCTGGGACATGTCCCAAAACTGTCTTCCTACTCAGAAGCATATACTGTCCCCATGGGTGTTACCTATCTGAATATAGTACCTTTTTTGTCATGGTAATACCACATGTTTTTGACATTTACCAGAGTAGTACTATTGTATTCTCTGATGTCCCTTGAGTACACTTCTGCATACTTTTTTAAAAGGGTACTTGTTATGAAAAAAAAAAGTACTTTATGCTTATGTATGAACTGGATGTAATGTTTTCACACACTCAGTTGCATGTTATTTGCAGTTAAATTAAAATATATTGCAGTTTTATATCATTTATATTGAATGACATTAGTTGAACTGAAGAGCACTTTTATGACCCACTTAAGTAGGACTTAAGTACATCTTTATATGTAATTTCATAATTACTTCTGCGGTCTTTGAAATGTGGTTAAACTGTACTGCCAAATGTACTGAAAAGCATTTATAGTAAAAACAAAGCTTTTAAACACAAATCACACATATATTTGTAATTACACACAGTTACAAATTAGTAACATATATTTAAAATATTTGAATAGAAATAGTATATTTTAAAATATATTTTCTTTAAATGTAATATTGAATAACACACTACAGATCAATTTAAAACCAAATACTTTACATGTACTTTAGTATTTAAGTCAACAGATCAGTCATGAAAAGCATGAAAAGTCATGGAAGTGTCCTTTTATTTCATAAATATTTGTTTGAAGTACAAGTATGCATTCAAGAACACTTCTTTTTCACATGGAGTACCTTAAAGGAGCATATTAATACCAAGGTTAATAAATATAGTGATCATTCAGTGAAGTACCCATATATTAGCAGTTTTGTACCACGATAAAATGCTTCACAGGATACATGCTTACATCATGTTATGTGGTCAAACCCTACTACCTCAGCTATAATGGGAAGCTTTTACACCTTCCTTCGAGGCGAGACAGTCCTACAATACTAAATTGGTTCAAAATAGAGCTGTTGCTCTGAAACTGTCTCCATTCTACTTCAATATGTCACTTCAACTATTGAAGACGTGCGAATAACAACAGAGAGTAGAGACAGTAGAGACAGGTCGACTGCTCCTGACCGACTGCGAGAGTGACGTGAAGTCGAAAGCTCAGCCGCTCTCTCCTCCCTTCAGTTTTGTCAAGCGTTTCCAGAGCCCACATTGTGCCAAGCTAGGGGTCATATCATTCAGCCTGCAAAAATGAAAGTGTCACCGCACTGCAGATGCGCAGCCTGGCATATAAACTTCACATTAGAGTCACCTCCGATGGAAAGGAAAGTGTTTACTGCTGCTCTTGCTCCACGGGGCCATGAGAGGGTGAGGAGCAAAGCTTCTGAAGACTGTTAGCTCACGTCTGGGAAGACAGGTAGTTTTCAGAGAGCAGAATTAAACAGCGTGACGACTCAAGCTGCTGCGCTGTCTCTGTCGTACAGGGGACAAATCTGCTGCTAAAGTCTGTTGTCACACATGCCTCTGATGTGAGAAAACGCTCAACAGTTTGAAGATCTTTTTACATTCGAGGATCTCTGCAGCATGTTTGCTTAAAAACCACAAACTCTTTGCGGCTCTGTAAGGCTCTTGAGTTGGTTATGCTGAAATTGAATGCTTCTTTAGATTTGGTGAACTGGTTCACTAACAAGAACCAGCTCAAAATAATGATTTGTTCAGGGACCAGAGCATCTCTCTTGCCTGAGGCTTTGGATTACAGGTAATAATGTTGTAAATAATCTTCAGTTTCTTCACTTCAAAAGATCTCAATATATCGTCTGAAGCAAATCATGTGTTCCTTGATATACTTTTTATTTCTCAAAAATGTGCAGCCGGTGACTTGCATTTTATGAATCACCAAGGAGCACGGTTTCAGCTGAAAATCTTCTTTACTGATCTACTGAAGAATCTAGAACGTCTTGGATGGCCTGAGGAAGAGTAAATTAACAGCAAACAATAATTTTTGGGTGAACTGTCCCTTTAATTAGATATTATGGACAACATGTATTTGGCCTCTTCAGCTGTAAAAGAAACCTGAAGAGTTTGGGATCATTACAAACAGTCCTCCCCTGGCTCTAACACAGCTCTTTGATCTGTGTATTAATCGATATACAGTAGCTGTATGTCCCGAGTAATCATATTCCACACATTGCAGGCTGCTTTCATCATACCCGTCTCTCAGCCTCTCCTCATATTTCTGTCCTTGCCACAGAGCTTATTATGGTGCTGTTCACATCCACCTCATATCAGACACACCATCTCACTCTCCACTAGAGCTTTATTTCTAAATCATTCGCTTTCCAGATGGAACATATTTCTCCTCTCTGCCTGTTGCTTTTCTGCAGTACACTGCTTGAGTTGTTACTCGCCGGGAAGCTTTACTCAGTGTACAGCGCTTCTAGAAAGTATGTGTGAATGTCATTGCATAAGATAATCAAAAAGCATCTGCTAGGAGTTATTTTATTCATTAACTCACAACTTTCAGGCATTTCAGCCTGCGTTTCCCTAGAGTTTTTGCCTGAAGGTCCGGAAAGTTCGGTGCGTGAGGTGCTTTTAATTTCACGGCCAGGCATACTGTTCTGTATAATGTATAAGGTTTAGTGACCCTTTCCCATAATTCCTCAGCTGTGAAAGTGTTTTCGTGCTTCGGGGAATCATGCTGGATGCAGCTCGTGGAGTTACGCATGATATATAGGTTTGGATTAGAAATAATATATGTGCTGTGAGACTTCCGGAGCCTTTCCTGCACATTCAACATTCATTTAGCATTCAATTGTTGTAACACATATAAAAGTTTAAAATACAACTGCATGACTAACCGTGCACGGGACTGGACAGACCACACAGAAAAGTGAAGCTACAGGCTGTTTTTTTTTTTTTTTTAATGTGCCCAGTGGGTAGCTAGAGCGGTTTTAAACTTTCACCAGCTCAGGCAAACACATGAACAAATCTGAACAAGCCAGCTCTGACCAGACTCAACCTGATAATAACTCACTAACGCTAACATTCACCTAACTCTTTACATATGATCTAATTAAACAACAATAATGCATTATTTACAGGTAATCAATGAAGATCTCACTAATAGTTTGCTAATTAAGTGCATTATCACTGTATGCTTAGTATAAAGTGTTGCCAAGTTTTTGTTTCTCTCAACAGTAATGCCGTGGTGCCAAAAATGTCTCGGCAGTATCATTGTACTTCTTTGTCAGTGTGCCCTTGGGAAATCAATGATCTAAATTTATAAATTAATAGGGTGTGACAAAAAATAATTTCTTTCACACAGTTTGTTTAACAGATGAAACCAGAGTTTGTGAGCATACGAGCTCCTGCAGTGCATCAAGTGAATGATAGAGAGAGAGAGAGAGAGAGAGAGAGAGAGAGAGAGAGAGAGAGAGAAAGACGGCTGCTGTTCTTAATGCGAGAAACAGATGTGAGCAGCTTGAGAAGATATTGATCAAGGATTACATGTTATCCACCACCACATAACACCGCCTGCGCTCTTTCAATAAAACTGCTTGTGTTTCAGAGGAGAATAAATATATATCAATGTCAGACGAATCATCGCCATTGTCAGTAGGACAAACTGAATGACACTTCGCTGTTTGAGATTTTAACAAACCCTCCTTTGCTCTAAGACCTGTCAGTGAAGAATAGCATTTTAACAGCATCGCCCGGCTGACTGCTCAGTGCAGGAATAACCTGAGCCGACTCTCTCAATCATCACAGATTCCTCAGGGCCAGATGTACAGTGATAGTTTTAAATAATAAAAAACAGTTTCATGCACCATATCTCCTTTTTAATAAATGCAATATTTCATCTCTTCAAGGAGACAGCTCTCGGTTAAATCTGACTGGACTGTCCTTTTTCCATAAGATAAAGCTGTATAAATCAGTTAAAGGTAACAAACACTTTATTTCATAGATTCTAATGTACTAGGAGAGATAAGTACTTATTAAGAATCGTATTTATTTATTTTATTATTATTTTGAATTTATAAGAAATGATGGTAACACTTTATTATAAGGACTAATTTTCACTATTAACTAAGTATTTTGTTTCAAACTAATTTGCTGCTTAATAATTGTTAGTAAGGTAGTCATTAAGTTTAGGTATTGGGTCAGGTTAAGGGATCTTAAATATGATCATGCAGAATAAGCTAGCAACTAGTTAAAGGGGTCATATGATGCGATTTCAATTGTTCCTTTCTCTTTGGAGTGTTACAAGATCTGTAAAGTACTAAAGCCTGAAGTCTTTAATCCAAAGAGATATTCTTTACAAAAGTTAAGACTTGTCCACGCCCTCCTAAAACGGCTCGTTCTAACACACCGCCAAATCTCTATGTCATGATGTGGGAAGATTTGCATAACACCGCCCAAATGTTCACTCAAAGAAAGAAGGCGTAACTTTTATTCTCACTGTTGCCGCCGGCACCATGTTGTGGAGATGCTGTTTCGTTGTGAAAGCAAAACTACTTTCTTTGGCCTTCAAAAAGAGGACACAACTAGAAATCAGTGGATAAGTTGTATTTACAACTCTGTTCCAGAACAGTTCAACCCAAATATTCAGATGTCTGCTGCGCATTTTACGGAGGATGAGGACTGTTTCCTGAACCAGTAGCCTACAATACTTCTGCCTACAATACTACAAAGGCTGTTTCTATAAAGTGAGGCAGTTACAACTTTGCAAGGACAGTCTGGTGCTTCTGGCTCACAGCCTGTTAGTACGTTTTCATATATAAAGGATTTGCCACTGACGATTCAAACGTGAGTTTTCAGCAGCGAAGAGCAGCAGTTTTTGTTTGTCGTTTGTCTGATCACAAAAGCAGACATGGTTTTATGTTTACACAGCCAATATACAACGTGTAAAAACACAGTATAAATCATTATAATCAGTAATTATGTCCTCACTGGATGCAACAAATGCCTCGTTTGTAATAGGTTTTATTGGATTTTGTCTCGTCGCGCCGGGACACAGCATCACAGTATGGTGAGGGGCGTAACATTTCCATCACACGCTTGAGGTATTTGGACAATCACAACACACTGGATAGCTGGCCAATCAGCATACACCTCGCATTTTTAGAACAATGAGGTTTGTAAAAATCAACGTGTTTCAGAAAGGCGGGGCATAGAGGAGCAACAACAATGTACAGTATGTGGAAAATAATGTTTTTTTAACCTTAAACCACATTGTCACGAATCAGACCTCTGTGGCTCTCTCAGAGTGCCACCGGAGGGCACCCTCACCCGAGTATTAACTTTCATCCCGGACTCCATTTCCCATAACCCCGTACTGGACAGATTACCTGCACAGGTGTTGCTCATCACTGGCCTATTTAACCAGCGTGCTCACTCACACTCATTGTGAAGTCTTGTTTTGCCTCGGCTGACATTTCCGTGCCATTCTGAGTTTTCCTGTGTATGACCCTGGACAGTTTCACTTCTCTGATTCTCTGCCGCCTACCCTTGTGATCTTGCCTTCTGGAACTCAGATTGTTTGCTGGTTGCCCTGACTCCTGCCCAGTATAGTTTCTGCCTCTGTCTTGCCTCTGATATTCCTGCTACTGTCGATTGACCATTGCCTGTTGTTGACTTTGCTTTATTCAATAAAGTGCTGCAAATTGATCTACTTGCTTCTGACCAATCATTACACACATAAACACATCACATTACACCAAATAATATTATTTTTATCAATGTCATATGACCCCTTTAATAGTGAGAATTGGTCCTTAAAAGAGTGTTACCAAAATGATGAATATGTAGAATGTGTATATAATATATATATATATATATATATATATATATATATATATATAATATATGTATGATGCTAGGATTTATAATGGATTTATAAATTTCAGGACATTACTTAATATTGAGACAATGTGTAGTTGGTTCTGAGTGCAGAGTTGAGCTCCGAACACAAAAAGGCATTATAAGGTGCGTTCACACCTGTAGATCGATTGCTTCGTTCCAAAAAAGGGATTAAAATTATTACAATTTTGCTTTTTATTCTTGATGTTGTTCGCTTTCACACGGCAAAGTTTCTAAACAGACCAAAATTGTTAATACAAGTCACATGTAAGTAAACTGTCCTCTCATTTGTCAAAGTTCCACAGTTTATTTTACAGAATTCCGCTCATAGTTGTCATTCATCAGGATGGAACCAGCTTTGATGGAACTACAACAGCTTTGAGGGCTTATTGATGTTTTGTATATATATAGCTGTCGTTATATTAATTTATCATGCGCCAGGTTCCAAAACAATGGGCCAGATGTGAAAGCACCCATAGACTAAAAACTTTGGAATATTTATTTATAAATGTTGAGTAAACCAAGCAAACAAATTAAATATAAATAATAAACTTGGGGGTTGTGTCAAAGGTGATGACATATGTCTCGCTCCAAATGTTGTGGATGATTTGAAACATCCAGCTGTTCTCCGCCGTATGGCTCTAATTAAACTGGAATGTGTTTCCTGAAAACAGATCTAAAATCGAGCTTGTATGTCCATTAATCAGGATATTTCCCCCCCGTCAAACCTCTGTGCTTTTAATTAAAATTCCCTTGGAATAGCAGTTCACACATGTCATTGGAAATCTGAAAGCTGTAGAGTGAAACTAGGACACTCATTATATAGAATATTTGAGATCCACAAACCCCTCGGTTGTCGACTTGCAAACCTTTAATGACATCAAACGCATGCCGCCGTGCAAACCTGCAGCTGACAGGGCATTAAACACACCTCTTAATGGATGTGTGTGTAGAGCAAGCAGTTATGAAGTTTTAAAGAAACATGCAGATAGCTCATTTCAGCCCTAATTGCAATGTCGGTCTCAATGTGCTCATGGATGTGTTGCTTACTTTATTCTAAATATCTTTCAAGTGTACTATTTGACCCTCTGGGCCACTTTTCATTACGCACAATTTGCAGGCCCAGGTAAAGCAACTAATTACGATTTTTAAGCTGACCTCTGTGGCCATATGCAGGATTTGATTAGGCTACAGAGCTGCCGGTCTGCCTTTGCCTTTCCTTCACTCTGACAGCTCAGGCTAACTCAAGGTTGTTCACAGCACCTACAGCAATCATCTCCATTGACTTAATGACTGCTTCATCAAAAAGGGCTGTATAGCGCAGACCTGACTGACTGTTTCAGCTAAAAGAGAGGAATTTCCCTAACAAGCAGGTGTGGGAAAGGAGCGATTGCAGCTCTTGGCAGAGCTGATATTTCTTTTTGTTTGTTCTCCAACAACAAGCCCCCAAGTGGTCTCCCTGCTGTACTGAATTTCCATGCTGAGCCAGATTTAACTGGTGAAGGTGGTTGGCAAAAAAAGTACTGCAAGCTATACTAGTAAAGAAACCTGGAAACACCAAGGCACCAGCATCCAAAATACAGCATAGATGAATGTCAATTAATCAGATTACAAGTGGCATTGTTCATTTATTTTATTTTTTTTTAGATTTTTATAGTTATCAAGGTGATTTTACAAACCAGGCTCACTGGGAAAAAAAGTGCCTGTGGTGATGATGATATTACGTTGCTTCTTGCACGTTTTGTGACATAGTAAATGTCCAATGAATGGTGCTAAATTGCTTTCTGTTTTATCCAAAACAGATGAATGTGAATTTGACAATGTTTTATTATGCTGCTTGTTGTATGTATCACAGCAGTTTGGGATTAAAGTGTAAAGTAAAATGTAAAACGGATAAAAAAAAAATTAAATAACACTAAAATGTAAAACGGATTTGAAACTAAATCTAATTGATAGTGTTAACAAAAGCAAAAGTGAAAAAGTCATGCCACTTTAGTTGGATTCTACAACTCTTCAAGCTCCTTTATTGTGATTGTGTTCCACAGGACTCGTTACCACAAGTGCAACTCTGTTCCAGGGGCGCTACTGAGCAAGTTTACTTGCTGCAGAAAAGCCATATGTAACTGATTATGTGATGCTCAAGTCCAGATGTATTAGTTTACAAATTGTGCACTATGGTAAAATTGTATAGAGGTCATAACACAGTATTATACAAGGAACCACACAAAAATAAGTCTTTATCAATCTGCTCCTGTAATCATAATTTTGGTGAAAAGCTATTCAAGCTGTTGGTGTTGCACTGCCTCTAGTGCTGAGTTCAGCTTCTCTATTGCTGGCCATTCAAAAGTTCATCTAGTTCGCAATTACCATATAAACTTCAAATGTTTTATTCATTAATATTATACTGAGTAAATAGTAAGTTTTTAAGGGCTCTTAAAAGTGTGAAAATGTTTGTCTGGTTCCACTGAGGGGTCACAGACAGCCAAGCAGCTGCACTGAGATAAAAAGCAGTGTTGATCTGTAGCATTGCTACAATCGTGTTGTTCTTTTGGTAGTAATTAATTTGCAAAATACCACTGGCCAACACTACAATTTTCTGGCAGTATTTCAACACTTAAGTTTTATGTAGAACATTTTCTGTCCGCTGTTTAGAGTCACAAACAGTGATGTCCATTTTGTGAATGAATCACTCAGTTCCTTGCAATAAATATAAAAAATCTGAATAAGTTTGTGAATCAGTGTGAATCATTTGGACAACTCACTCACACTGATTTATTTGGAGTGGTTTCTCACAGCATAAAAAAAGTAACAGGATCCAAATGAGTGTTGGATGAAGTAGATACTGACCCACAAACCTGCATGTTCAACTTGTTAATGATTCTTCAATTGAACTCTTGAACTTGTGAATCATATACTTGTGAAAGCACATAAAGTCTCAATTTTCTTTTTTTCTTCTTGTCATTAGTATGAATATTAGCCTTAAAGTAAGCTAGTATGCACCAAAACAATGACAAAATTCCATTTAGAAGATAAATGCATTCAAAATGCAAGCCTCTCTCAATGACTTTGATGACATCATTCTGCACTTCAGCTTCTCATTAGATTTTCTGTCCAATCAAATGCCATCTAGAATCGGAGTTGTCCTGCCCCTTACACTATAAACGACACTGAAGCTGCAACTGAAATTGGCTATTTGTTTGCATATTTCCAATGTTCTGTATGGTGAATGGCACAAAGTGCACTATCGAGTGGATAGAGAGTGATTTGGATGAATAATAATTAAATGAATGATAGGTTTGACAAAAAAAAGAAAAAAAAGAACAACAAACAGTAGCACTGTGAGAACCTTTCTTTCTTTTCTTTAACAGCCACAAGTCTAACTAAAGGATGGATTCTGACTTGAAAGTGTGCACAGCCATTGTATTTTAATCCTGCTGATTTCAACTCAGTGGAAGATCAGTGCAGAAGCAGAACTCTCTCAAGCGGTAGGAGACTCACCCTAAAGAACTCTTTGGTTGATCCTGAGTCCAAGGTTCCATATGCGATCTCTGTTTGTTTGGCTAGATCTTCAGCACTCTCTATGGGAGAGACCATCCTCTCTACTGTGAGGAAAGCAGCCAGGTTAGCCGTGTAGGACGAGATTATGATGAGGGTGAAGAACCACCAGACGCCTCCCACTATTCTGCCCGATAAGGACCTGATGCACAAACACACACACACACACACACACACACACACACACACACACACACACACACACACACACACTTTTTTTTAACTTTTATTTCTTCAAAATATCTTTTTTTGTGTTAAAGTTTTCAAACGAAATGAGATGAGTAAATGACATTTTAATTTTTTGGGTGAACTATCCCTTTAATGTCAATAAGTTTACATCTCAACAAGTTTTCACCCTGGTTAAACCTAAAAAGAACAATAGATTAAGAAATGAGTTGCATATCAATTTAAATATTTGTTAAACGTGGTTATCATAGAGGAAGCGATTGCAATGTTAAAGTGATGTGGCCGTGTCTCGTTCTTTGTACTAAGCCATAATAGCTGTTTTTTTGTTTGCTAACTTTATTGAAATACATGACTTGAATCCTGAGTTTATTTAGCCACATAGAAAAGCCATTTTCACAAACAAAATATCGTCACCTTGGAATTATAAGGTTCTATCTGACATTGTTGCCAAATTCACATTCTTATTCTGTGATAATTTATTTACATTATGTGATTTATTATTATTATTATTATTTTTTTTTTTTTTACAGTTGTATACATTTTAGGTCTTTTTATTTCGAAAACAAAAAGGTTCTATCTCCAAAGTCGAACTCTAACTTTGTTCTACAAGGTTCTATCTGTGAGCCAATCTGCACTTTAAATGCACACAAGAGGACCAATCAGAATCAACTTTCTTTGGGATGTCGCTGAACTGCTCTGTGACAGCAGGAAATATTAAATGTGAAATATTTTCATTGTAAAATGAAATTTTTCAATGTTTCCGATCCCTTAACCTGTTAACCCACACCGGGACGCCGACACACTGAACGCTCTTTGTTTGCATATACGTCATTGTTTACGAATAGATCACTGTTCCTGCAATAATTACCCACCATATTCCTACTTATAATTAACATCTGCACTGGACAAACTATTTTGCACTGCCTTTTTATGCTTGACTTGAAACACTGAACGGTAAAAAAAATGTATATTTTATGTATATTTATATATATATATATATATATATATATATATATATATATATATATATATATATATATATATATATATATATATATATATATATATATTAATGTTTCAATTAATGTTTTGCAAAATATAACCTTATAATTCAAAGTGGAAAAATATTTTTTTTAGAATTTTAGAAGGTTCTATCTGCATTTGACCTGTTCCAAAAATCCCCATTTACAAATTTGAGAGGATTTTGATATTGTACATTTAGAACACAATTAGGGTATATTTTGGTTTCATGTATAAGAGAGAATTGTTCCCCATATCATTTTTGCTATATGGAATGCAAATCTTTGAAGCTCAATATCTAAAAACTGCCCAGAATGCATATAGAACCTTATTATTCCAAGGTGGCAATATATTCACACATATTAACAGAGATTGTGTCTTCTTTCTGATCTGGCAAAAGTTTGAGTTTCAAAGCTCGTTTTCCAGCTGTGCATTTATTGACTGTTGCCTAGACAATATATTAGCATAGCATAATCAAATAACATATGGGATCAATGATTGTATTATTTCCTCTAAAGTGTTCTTGCCTTCAGCTGAATGTAAGGTGGTTTGTCCTTTTGAAGACTTTGTGCTCTGTCAACCATGCGGGTTTGTGAAATGTATATACAAAGTGGATTTATCTAATGGAATTATTGAATTTTAGATTAACATGATTTTTAATAACATTGTAGCGCCATTTGAAAACTAAACTTTGCAGTCATACAGTCATGTAAAATGTAATATCAAACCTATAGTGTTCAACATAACTATGGTATAACAGACCAGGCCAAATGCTAGTTATGAGCTGCAGGCATGATTGCATTAATAGAATAAATATATAATAAAACTAACAAGCAAATAAATAGTTATTAATTAAACTAAAATATATCTGTCTGTGTTCTGCATGTGCATCTAGTGCAATGGTAAATACTCCTGATAGTAAAGGTATAATTGCATTGACATGGAATTCAAACATCAAATCTAAATGTATATCAATCAGTCATGTTTTTTCTTTTTTATTTATTGAGCGCATTGATGAATGCTTTTATTTTATTTATTTTTTCCATATGTGGGTTTGCATTGTT
This sequence comes from Cyprinus carpio, assembly GCF_018340385.1. Taxonomy (NCBI): domain Eukaryota; kingdom Metazoa; phylum Chordata; class Actinopteri; order Cypriniformes; family Cyprinidae; genus Cyprinus; species Cyprinus carpio. Next base: position 7,053,810 of record NC_056585.1, read on the forward strand.
CAGTCATTTTCAATATGGCCTCAAGACTAGATTAAAAATCTGGTCTTTTCTTACCCATTAATCACTGACTGTAAAAATCATAGAAGAATTACGGGAAAATAATTTATTGATATATGATATATTGATAAATGCTTTTATTTTATTGTATTAGTATTTATTATTGTTATTATTTTTTTTTTTAAGTAAGCACAGGGGAATATAAGGGACTCTACAAAATGATCTATGACAGTGAGCCACACAACGGAGTCATTATTAATCAACTTCCTGCTGTTGGATGGAAGAACAATGTGAATAATCATACATCTCTGTCACAGATGCCTACAAAGCGCTGCAGCAGGACTTCTCAAACAATAAATGAATCAGGTAAAACAGAAATTCATCAAAAGAGTCAAATGAGAATAGCTCAGCTAATCCTTTACAAAAGAATAAATTAAAAGTAGAGCTGTGTCGGCATAATCTTTCAAACGTGAAATACTGAAATTACCTTCAAAATTAGAGCTGTAATGTTTTTAATGTGCTTGTGAGCAGTGCTGAGTAGATTACTTGCAAATTGTAGTCTGTTACTGATTTCAAGTTACATGACAAAAAATGTAGTAAGTAATGTAATCTATTGCATTACACATCAGGTAATATAATCAGAGTACATTTTGATTACTTTTAGATTACTTTTGACCTAACTTGTCTTTCACATAAATTTAAAATGACAAATCACTTTGCTCTTCAGGATAAAGTGATTTGTCAGTGAAACCAGCAAGAGTACGTAAGTGTTTTGCTTCATATCAGTTTTCTGTTTCTGTCATTTAGAATAAATATCTGTTAGTAGGGAGGATTAATTAGTTTAATGCTTTTTTATTTTATTGTTTTGTGTTTTTTGTTTGTTTTGTTTTTAGCTGTGCAGTAATTAGTAGTTTAGATTTCAAGCCACATTGCATGCTATAGGCTTTGTTGTGCTAACTAGAAAGCCGCTGACAGCGATGTGCATTGATTGGTATTTTATTTTTTGTGCTAGTTTGTATGCTGTTGGCCGCTGAATTTTCTTCCTCTCTCCACCACTTTCAACATGTGGTTCCATTATATTCCTGTTGTCTCTCAATGGAAACACTCTTGCACAACACACAGGAGTCGGCGCTATTATGCTAACCTGCATCCAATCCACACTTCTTCTTTTGCACTCCTTTCTTTTTCTATGGGCCTGTGGAGTCAGCTCTGAGTCTCTTAGGCTGGACTGAGACCTGGATTAAACCTGAAGACACTGCAACCCCTGCTGCTCTTTCCAATAACTTCTCTTTCACCCACAACCCCAAACAGGTTGGGAGAGTCGGGGGTACTGGTCTCCTCATTTCCCAAAGCTGGAAATACTTACCATGCTCTATAACTTTAACAAATACTTTGAATTTCATGCCGTTACAGTCACACTCCCTGTAAAAATCCACATTGTAGTTATTTATTGCCCTCCAGGTTAGCTGGGCAACTTTCTAGAAGAACTGGATATGCTGTTGTCCTCATTCCCGGAGAATATCAGCCTTCTAATACTTTTTACTGACTTCATCATCCACCTTAAGAAGCCACATGCTAATGACTTCCATGCTCTCCTATCCTCTTTTGACCTTCGGCGGCTCAACACCACAGGTACCCATAAATCAGGTAACCAGCTCGACCTCATCTTTACACGCAGTTGTACCACAGATAACATCTTGATCAAACCTTTTCATGTCTCGGATCACATAAGGTCACTTTCTCTTTCTCGACATTCCTCTGTGTTATCATCCTCTCTTCTCACCCTCACACACTTCTCATCATTAGATGTGAATTGTGCCACAGATTCATTATTTTCTACCCTAACTAGCTGCCTAAACAATATCTGTCCTATTTCCTCCAGACTTTCACGAGCTACTCCCTCCAACCCCTGGTTAACCGATGTCCTTCGCAAGCACTGGACTTAACTCAAGACAGAGGAGAGAAAATGGCACAAATCAAAAGATTCAGCTGATCTCAGAAGGTATCAGTCACTGCTATCTTCATTTTCACCCAAAGATCATTTAGCCAAATCTACCTTCTTCTATAACAAGATCAACAGCGCATCAGACACACAAGACATTCAAGCAGGCTTGAAACCCCACTGCTCAAAAAATCTACACTAGACACTAAAAATAAAATAAAAATTAAAATATGGAATATTATACCTGTTTACCTGCATGTCATTTGACCATTTGAATAATATGTAATCAATAATAAGTAACTGTAGTCTGATTACAAGTATTTTAAAATGTAATGTAATCTAATTAGTAAATACTTAATTTTTGGCACTTGATTACATAATCTAGATTACTTGTAATCGGTTACTTCCCAGCACTGCTTTTCAGTAACGTTCGGTTTGCTAGAGTTACCAAACGTTTTGACGAATGAATTCTCATACATTTTTTTTTTTTTTTTTTTTTTTTTATTGATGGATAAGGAAATCGCAGATTTATAATCTGTTCTGAGGCCATATTGAAAATCTAAAATGGTTTTCAGTTACATCTGGTCTGAGAACCCCAGTGTATTTAAACCAGACACAGCACACATTACTCATAGACAACTATACAGGCAAACCCACATATGGACACCATTTTTATAGCCATAAAGTGACTCAGCGATGATGCACCAACCTTGGTGAGATATCACAGCCCTGCTGCATGAAGGCCCCTAGAGAGAACCACAGGCTGTTAAAAATCCCAAAGTCATTAGGCGGGTCTGGAGAGGTCTGGGGGTCTTTGGCTTCATCAGTCTCATCCAGGTGCCACTCGTAGGGGCTGAAGCGGCTCACGAGGAACAGCACCACGCTGACGCCGATGTATGCGAATACGATACACATCCAGATCTCGTATGCCAAAGGGTCCAGGAAGGAGAACACACCAGGCTTGGACTTCTGAGGTTTCTTGATCATAATGGAGATGCCCAAACTCATGAAGGGCTTAGAAAAGTCAATGACTTCCTCTCGCACAAGCGTGATCGTTAATGGTGCGACGGCTATATCTGCTCTCTGGAAATGGGGACATGAACAAAATGTGTTAGTGTTGAACATGCACCAGTACATTAAACATGCAATGCAATACAATTACTTTTCCAGATCTTAGCAAAGTATTTATTTCTCACAAGGAAGGTTTGGCAAGTTTAGTTGCAAATTTACTTAAAGCTGTACATCACAAAGGGTCTTAGTGGAATGTTCTGGTTTCAGTCCAACTTAAGCTTTGCCAACAACATTGATGGCATGCTGTTGATTACAACAGACAATATTGTCAACTTATTTCTTTGTTTTGTTAAAGCAATAACCACAATCACAGTAATGTACAGTAAGGTACCATTTTTGTGAACATTTAACTTTTTTTTTTTTTACACTTCAGAATGGTATGAATCCTGATTATTTTTGTGGGGCTTGTTATATGAACATATCAAAAGTCATGGATATAATTTGAAAAGGATAAATGGGATAAATATTCACATCTGTGATCTTTCTGTAGTAAATGAATGACAAATTAGAAAAGTACAAGTAAAGTAGTTTTTTGGGTACAATGTACAAATCAATGAAGTAGTACTTCATAAGTCTGAAAAATATATACCCAAATGAAATACCAAAAAAATAAAAAAAAATAAAAAAGGTTATGCCTGAAAATACTCTCTCTCTCTCTAGGGCTAATAGGGCATCTAGTGGTAACACCGTATGATTTTCTTTATATCTTCCACCAGATGGCACATACTAACTCGTGGGTATACATTTTAAGGGTATACTTTTAAGAATTTTTTTTAATTATTATAATTTTTTTTTCAAATGATTTAAATTGAATTTTAATGTTTGTTTTTTTTTCTGTAGTTTGTCCGTGACTTTCTGTAGTCATTTTTGAACCTGAAACTTTCTATTAACATTTGGATGAATCAAAGTGGGTCATTTAGAGTTTTCTCAGGTCTTGGTGTGCAGAAGGAAGCCAGGAAAATGACATTCACAGAGGCAGGAATTCCATTGCTTCAGAGAAGCACATGTGAAGCGTAACAGAAAAGGCTTTTTGACTGTGTAGAGCAGAAGTGACAGCTGAGCATTCACTTGACTAGATATGAAGAGTCTTGCTAATTTCGGTGACCCCTACGCTGCTGTATCAAGCGACAAACAGAGCGTAATCAGAACGAGTAGGAGACTATGTTGGAAAATCTTTTTGAATGCTTCCCTTCTCATGCTTCACATAGCGTTGCTGTGGGAGCTGCAGATATGAGGCACAGCCGCTTCCCACTTCCCATAATCCTCAGAGGCACTGTAGCATGAGAGTATAATAAAACGACAGTGAAAGATTTTATCTCGCATGTGTCCTCAGCCAGGAGAATATTAGTTATGCAATCAGGAAGTGTAAGGTCACGGCAACTCTGCAGGTGAACGCTGGTTATAAAAGCCTCTACAAATATTAATATCCTTTTATCTTGTGGTTGTAGTGAATGGAACTCCGGTGTACTGTCTCAATAAATCATATAATCATTTGCATATAAATAGCTAATTAAGAGTCTACCAGAAGTGATTTATCAGTGAGGAAGAAATACGCCTCAAAACTCTCAGCGTCTACTGCATGCTAGATAAATAATTGCATATGATCTTTTTAACTTTGAAATTATTATTGCACAAATGTGCACAGGTAAAATCCAATTGGTATCAAAAGCTGTTGATAAACATGAAAGAAAAAAATGAGATTGAATACCACATTTAGAAGAATCCCAGAAGAATCCATTTCATGTTTTTATCACTTTATGGCTAGTAATGGAAAACAAATCCCTGAAAGCCGTAGCGTTTCTACATTATTAAAGCAGAGGAATTAACTCTCATTGTTTAGACAGAACTGTCGTAACTGTCTGAAAACTTCAACACATGACAGGAGTGGATCATGATTATAATATGATTACATGATTATAGTATCAATCAGTGATATTTTGAAAGTGTATCTTCCCAAGCTACAAACTACTCAGAATTTAAAGTCAAGCTGCAATTTTGAACACGACAAGCTAAAATAAATCTACATTGGTGCTATTCAATGGGGCATTTTTAAACAAAATATATCTATAACTATCAGATTATGTCATTTATTTATTTTTCATGAGATAAATAGTCGTCTGGCAGAATAACAATGAGGATCTCGGATAGGGTGACAGTATTAAACTTCTACACAAAATTAATAATTAAAAAAGTGTGTTAAATAGTGAAGAACAGCATAAACCAAATAGCACACTATAAACAAGAAGATTTACAATGCTGTAATGTCTTATTTTAAACATTTCTTATTCTTAGCATTAATTACTACCCATTGAAAGTCAGAAAGGCCATTCTGTGAGATAACCTTTGAAAGACAATTAAAACACAATATATATATTTGTCCGAAGGTCAAACATGGCCCAGAAACGTTTCTCCTGACTATCTGAGCTAAAAGTGCAATGGTTCAGTGATGGTGAGATTTTTTTCTTTTTATCTCCACATGCATTTTTTCCCCATTTTGAGAATAATTTGAGTATAATTTCCAACGTTAGCACATCAAAACCAGGCAATCTCTCTGGCTGATGGTAAGGAAATTGAACAGATGAGGTAGCCTAACCCTCATGCATTTTGTATATGGTCCTTCTTCTTGAATGTCGGCTCGGGGAATTGGAAGTGATTTCACTGGGTTTTCCTCCATTTATAGCAAGGGAGCTCTTTGACAAATGCAAAAATGGCGGGTTGCCTGGGCGTACTGTGAAAAGTGCCTTTGAAATCCAACAGCATAGTGATGAATCAAAGCAGTGCATGCTGGGAAGGAGCATGCTTAAAACACAGCCTCGCCACCAGCACTGTCTGGCTGCAGTTATAGTTGAACGACACCCAGACATTTCCAGTCAATTTCCCCACGCTCTTTCCCATGAACGAAAGACAAAGGCAATTCACTTCTTCCAACCCCTTATTTGACAGCAATTTCTCTTTATATCATTTATGCAAGGTTCATGAATAAAAGAGACTACTGCAGAAGGAAAGGTTAGTGTTTCTCCGGAAGAGCTCCTAACAAATCCAATACTCACCCCATAGACTAGTTCACCCACCATCCCGTTCCAAGTCTTGGTTTCAGGGTCACGGGCGCCATATTTTCCATCCATGACTATGGACAGTCTGTACTTAATCCCAACATGTTTGGCAATCTCAGAAGCTAAATCGACACAGTAGCCTTCATACTTGTCATTGCCTTCCAGATGCATGTGGTTTTTCTTGTACATCACATATGGTGCTTCCTGTTAATAAAACACACACTCATTTATTATAATCTTCGCTTACTGCTTTTATTGTCCAGTGTCACAGGCACCAGAGCTCACCGACATCTTATCAGTCACAGGCATGCAGGCATGCTGGAATATGATGACTGTGCATTCATACCCACCTATTCTCTCACACACATAATCCACAAAACTGGAACACATACAAGATGAATGACTGAAGGAGCAGACAGGGGACTGTGGGACATTGATCAACATGTGGCCACAGTCAGACCAAACTGGTAATTGCCCAGCCTCTTTACACCTGGTATTAACATCCATCTCAGGCAATCCAATCACACGTTGCCAACCGAGACAAATTGTTGTCTACACCTGCGGTGTAGTCTGAGGGATAAAATCATTAAAATCTGGATTGTGCGCTCTTGGTCTTAGACCTTAAGACATCACAATAATATTTGCATGTCTTACTCTGGGACTTAAATTATGGTCTCAAAAATGAGTCTGAGTTCAGGCACACTTATTATAGGTGACGGTCACCTCAATCTCTAGTTGCCACAGTATATTTTAAGCTACCGAGAATTTGCAAGAAACTCATGGCTCTGAGTGGCTGCCTAGCTACCGTGTACAGTGGCAAAGTGTTTTGAAATGAATGCTGCAATAATTTCACAGACTAGTTCTTGGATGGCTGGTTCTTGGTTTGGGTTTGGGCCACTGTCCTGCAGAGCTCCATCCCTAATCAAAAATACATCTGAACAATCTAACCCAAGGGTGCTGTTCCTGGAGATCTACGCACCTGCAGAGTTCAGTTCCAGCCCTGCTCCAGCACACCTGTCATAATTATCAAGTGTTCCTTTAGATCTTAATTAGCAGGTGCAGGTGTGTTTGATCAGGGTTGAAGCTGAGCTTTGCAGGAATATGAGTGGGAACCCTTGATCTAAACTACTGTATGTATTCAGGATTGCTTAAAAATTACAGTAAAGTGGCTTTAATTAGGGATGGAACTGAAAGCTTCAGGACAGTGAGCCTCTAGGACTGGAGTTGCCCACGCCTGGTCTAGGATTATTGTTCTGAGTTTGGGTCTTGTTATAGATCTGGGCTGTGGTATTAGGCCCTGTCCACACAAACTCGGTTATTTTTAAAACAACAGCCTTTTCTAAGCGGTTTGTCCGTTCGGCCACACGCAAATGTAGCACCAGGTCAATGAAACCAAACATTTTTGAAAAATCCTGCCAGGGTGAAGATTTTCGAAAACGCTGGTTGCAGTGTTATCGTAGACAGTGAAACCGGAGTTTTTGGCTTGTGACGTCAGAGCCTGCACTGTTATCTTCACCTACTTGAAACTTTTTCGGGCTTCTGATTGGTCAACATGGCTTTACGGTTGAGATTATATCGCCACCTGTTGGTTTGGCATGCTCTTGACAGTGCGTCATTGCATGCATTTGCGTTTTCATGCGGACAGAGATTTAAAAAAAAAGGAAGAATTAAAAATTAAATTTATAAAAATACCCGTGTACGTGTGGACATGGCCTTTGTTTGAATCTAGGTTTTGAAGGGTATAGTCTTGACTCCACCAATGGTATTAACATGCATCTCCAGTAACCACTTGAGTTTTATCACATACATCATTGTACATCATATAGATCACGTGTGTTGGGTGAGTGGACATCATATTGTTCACCTCTGATTATGGAATTAATATGTCCACAAAAAAGTGGACTCTGTTTATCTGCATTTAGGACTGTCCAATTGGGAACACTGGAGATGGATGATATCAGGTATAAACAGGTCTGAGACCATAAAGCAACATTGGAGACAAATCAAAATAGGTTCAGTTCTGGTTTTCTCTCTTTCACACGCATGCACGCACACTGCCGTGTTGCAATATCCCAGGGGTCTTAAATGCACTGGCAGTTGAGGGTGAGAGGTGAGGTAGGCAAGAACGTATGAAGTGAGAAGGAAACCGATTCAGGAAGTAAATGGCAGTGACTGCAGAGGAATCATAGTGTTGATTCTGTTCAGACATATTCAAGCATGTTGCACCTATATGCGACAGAAGCCTTTATCATTCCAACAGAAAGAACATTGAACATAGCCCTGCTAAAAAGACCAGCTTACACCAGCAAGAATTTCAGTTGGTTGGTTAGGTGCCTATTGAGGTTTTGGTCTAGCTGGTGGACCAGCACAGGTTGACTAACATGGTTGTTCCGGTGATACTGGCTGACTTACTGGTTTAGCTACATAAACAGACTGGTGGGAACACCAGCAGCACACCAGCGTGCCATGCTGGGGACCAGGATCCAAAAACACAATATATGGTCTTTTCAGTAGGGAAACAAAACCAAAGCAAAAACAAAGCCATCATTAAGATCCAAACTCAAAAGCACTTTGTCGACAAACAAAATTGGAAAAGTAAAACTGTGCAAGTTGGTTTTATCCTCTCTTTCGGCCCCCATTTCAAACATTGCGGCAGCGGCTTGTTTTTTTAAGCACATCATTATTAGCAAAACAATATGGCTTCTCGCAGAGAGAATGCGTCCCATTAGAGTCAGAGACAATTAGGGTGCTAGTGGGTTAGCAATGGTTTGTTTGTTCTGTGCTGAATGTATCCTCTCACCTCATCCTTTGTGTGATTGTTTTCCTCCTAAATCCCTCTGATGGAATAACCGACAGCTGCTGGTTTAATTGTTCACATTCAAGTCATTTGAAAGACTGACCTTGGTTTTTGGTGAAACAAAACAATTACAAGCAATTGTTGTTTTGCATGGGATGATGTTGTGAGCATTGATTTGAATTCCTCAGAGATGCGTGTTGGCCTTGCCAATTAGAGGCTGACGTTAAAGCTAATGGCATTAATGGCAGAAGATGAAGTGATACGTCAGCACCGAGCAGTCCTCCGGTCAATGTAAAGTGGATCTGTGCAAGGGCCTCATACCTGGCCTCACTCAAATACACTTTAACTTTGCCAGAGGCAAACCATCGAACCCTTCTTTCGCATTAGCATGTTATAGCTCATGTGTCATTAGCCATTTACTTGATGAGTGGAAACAAGTCTTACCTACATATGCATTGTATGTCTACTTGATGATGTCAATGTGAAACCATCATACCTAATGCCGTTATTGTGATGTCACTGCTACGACAGGCCACTGATATATGGAAAATCAAAATGCTTTGACACCCACACGGATACAGTTGAAACACTCATGCGTCGGTTTTCCTCACGTTCGACTGTTTCAACGTGTAATGAGTGGATGGAAAGCAACATAAAAGAAATGTACTTCTACCCGCCCAGGACAGAATGTATCAATCTAGAAGTCAACACCATGACCCTGATGGGCAGAATATGCGGCACGTTTAAAACGTCATGGAGCGTGTACCATAATAGTAGTGACCACAATTGTTCGGTTTTCCACTGAGGAATCGTTGGTGTACTGCTGATCCATTATATTAACAAAGCGTTCAAACTCGTTCCAGTATCCGATCTGTAAAGGGAAAACATTCGCGTTATTACCAAACAGCAGACATTTTTACTGCATTGACGCTAACTACCCTCCCCCCCAGGCCTTCTGTTCAGCTAAGGAGGCTGTTGTGGATGTGTACTCTCATAAGACTGTGTTCATTAAAAAAATATTAGGTCTCCGTGCTGCTGTTGTTATTGCCTGGAGTTAAACAAAAAAGAAAAATTATTGGCTGACATTTGTTAAATGGGAAAAAAATAAAATGCTTATGGTGGAATTTTCAGGGATGCAGAAGCTGGAAGTTACTCTTGGATGGAATTCTGCTAAAAAAATGAAACTTTTTTTAGGTTTTAATGATTTACGCATTCTGTGTTTTCTCTTTGCTGTATGCTTGAGTTGTTTAGCAGTTGAGTGGCATGTGTCAGAACCATTAGCATAACACTAGCCACTAAGGCATCACTGAGGTGACATTGCAGAGGGGTCCGACACAGTCTTGTACATCACTTCTGACAGTCATTGTCAATTCGCTTCTCCTTACCGACACTGACCCCATCTAACCTTAAGCTAAACTATTCTCATCCATAGTGATTGTTGCTGGAATACTGTGATATAAAGGGCAGTTTCTATTAGCTCAAAAGAAAGATGATGAATACTGGTTATGTTAAGCTTAAAGATGACCAGTTTTATTTTCTGTTATGATGCATTTCTTATTGAAGCTTGAAGTTAGGACATATTGAAGGGCTTGTCCAGCCACATATATTTGCAACCAATTAAGGCAAGATTACGGTGACTGAGAGAGCTAAATGTGCTGCAAATGAAAATCAACCAACAAATTCACCAAAAAAACATCTTCACCAATTTGACAACACATGTGCTCCAAATACGCACAATGTGACCAAACGCAGAAACGCACTGCAAATACACACAGACCACAACGGAATGTTTAAGGGAACTGCAACAAGTGATGAACCTGGCTGGACATGTCTATCAATGTGTGCTCAGAAAAGTGAGATTTTTTAATTTATTTTTTTACATCCTGATCATATGATTCCTTCGGTTTTCGGATATTATTAGCCTAAATAAGCTGAAGAAATACACAATTACTTCCCCTATGAACATTAACCTCAAATTAACCATGGTTTTGCTACACTAACCAAAGTTTAACCATGGTATTTGTACAATTGTGGTTATACAAATGGTAATCAATATGCCAAAAAAAAAAAACCACTTTCAACACTTTTTGCATATGTCTTCTTAAGTTGCAGTGCGTTGAGCTCTCTCGGCCACTGTACAAGACACTTTATAGGCAACAACAACAACAAAATCTTATTTCTATGCTCTACCTTTTTTGTTCTTGCACTGAGTTTCAAATCTCCACTATAGTAACACTTACACCCACACACACACACACACACACACACACACACACACACACACACACACACACACACACACACACACACACACACACACACACACACACACCAAACATTAAAGTTTTTTTCATATCTATATTCTGAAGGTTTTTTTCTTATATCATTTGCTTGATTTATATAACATTTTATTGCTATAGTGAAAATGTATTTATTTTTCTGGCTGTGTACAGAATTTTCTGATTTATGGACTGATAAATAGAGGCATCCAAAATCCTCTCTTTAAAAACTCTCTTACACGGTCTCAGGTCTTAAGTCTTACACAGTACGTCAACAAAATTAAAGTTGAACCATGTTAATTTTGAACAATGTTCAGATTTCTGTTTTGCAAATTATACATATTATTGCATGTTTAAATAGAAAATACTTCATTTACATATTTAAACATACAATTTCAGAAAATTTGTAATACAAAACTTAATATCTTAATGTACTTAAGTAACTGGGGAGGTATGGTGAAATCTGTTTTTACCTAATTCACCTGTGGTGTCTTGCCTTAATTGCTGCTATTGCTAGTTTGTTATGGAGTGCAAGATGCAATGAGTCATCAGTAATTTTTCTCTGTTTTCTCTAGTGAGCTATAACTATACATTTTAAATGTGTACTATATATCCGACTTGTGAAATGGACCCCGGTTTGAGTTCTCACACTGAAGCTTACCCAACAAATGGACAGATTTACTGATGACTTACTTTTCTTGGGCCACCTGTTTTCATTTCATAAACATCAATAGTGTAGTTTGATCTGCGACCGAAGCTGTCAAACTGGATATTACCAGTCATCCCTTGCACCTGGACCTGCCAGAAACAATAACAACACAACGAAACCACCAAAATAACAATGGTACTTTGAAACTTTTGGAATAAATTAGGATGTGTTGGAGTAATGCAAATTAATCATACGGAGGCTTAATTCATTTTAAAGGGAATTACACATTGAGAGAATACAAAGGGTTATTGTCAGTTTCAGAAAAGCTAAAGCACTCAGAATCATGGATGAGTAAAAGAGAAGATAGAAGTTTTACCATTTTGAGAGCTCGTTCAATGTCAATGCCTTGGCTCCAAGGGACTGCAGGGTTAGCCAGGCAATCGCCTGCACTGCCTCGTCTGGACACATCTACTCGCTGGCGTCGCAGGTACCGGAATGCCTCCGCAATGACCAGGATAGCATCATAAGACAGCGCTGAAGTGTACTGTACACAACCGTTAAGCACCTCACATTAACAGTTATTTGTTAGAGCAGTTTAAAATAAGCAAACACATTATCAGTAAGTAAACACTTTGAAGAGGGATAAAATAACCTGCCCTCTTCCAGGTCTAAACGCATGTTGATGTACATAATGAAGGATAATTGCGATGCATTACTGCAAGTAATCATAGTTGGCAATTGCAACAAAAGACGACAAACTTCAGGGACGTAGCTTGCGCATTGTTTCATGCTATGTAAAGAGTGTTAACCAGGTTTTTAATTACAGAGATATGTAAAATGTTTAGGTATGTGAGACTCTACAGGGTTTTGCTGCTATTGTTGTTCATGGGTGCAACCTGTAATTACAGTTAATGTCCACCATGAAAAAAGAACGAGCTGGCATCTGCTAATTTGACATGAGCTACACTATTGTATTGTTTTGTATTTCTTCAAAGCGACTGCAGTGAGTAATTTAGCTACTAAAATAAATGTAATATAACAAAGGTAACATCAAAGGAGACATTGTGCCTTTACAGTCACAATTCAAAATGTTTTCTGATGCTTTCATTAAAATACTGTCCTGGAAAAGACTTGAAAAATGTGTGTGGCTGCAAGTGCAAATTTCCACAGTGAGAAATGAATGAAACTTGTAAAGAAAACATCTTACCGTGTTTGTACAAATAAATCAATACAAATAAAAGGAACCTATTGTGTGAAAAGTACTTATTTTTCATTAAAATAATGTCACAATGCAAAATATGTACTGGGTGCCTAAAGCCTATTAAATAAAGAAATCAGGCAAAGAAAGAAAAAGTCAAAGATCAGAAAAAGAAGAGACAACAACAATGATTTTTGTTGTTGTTTTTAAGTAGTAGTTTCAGACCTTCAGAGGGGTGTTTCTAGCTTCAGGAAACTCTCTTTCATCTAGACGGTCCCATCTCTGGAGAAACTGTTGTACAACTGAGTTTTCAGGATTGATTATCTGGAAGCCACTAATGTTTGCTCCGCCGAGAAAGACCTTGTCCAGGCTGATGTTGGTGAAGCCCTGTGGAAAGAGATTATGGAAAAGAAGCAAGCATAGGATTCATGAGATGATGGCAATACAACAATCATCATGTGAAAATGGATCTCAGTGCTTCTGGTTCAAAACCCAAAAAGGGAAAATCATTGGGTATATAGAGATTAATGCATATCATATATTATGTAAGGTTGTCAAATTGATAGAAGCATAAGAAAACCAATATTTATGATTAAAATACATCACTTAAGGAAAAAAAAATACACTCATATCGAAAGTGTGTAGAAAAATGCAACATTTCTTTTTACTTTTTACTGATTACACTTACATTTTTAGAGTTATTACATTTTGTTGACAATAATATAAAAAAAATACAATAAAACAAACATAAATACATATTTTTGGTGCATGTTTTGTAGTGGATGTTTAACAGAGCATCTTTTCATGATGATCTTATTTGTCATTGAATTTGCATAATTTCTGAAATCTCTCTTCTTTAGTTAGAGTACGGAGGTGCTGAGACTCACCAGATTGGCAATAACATAATGGTAGCCCCGACTGTTCTTTCCAAGTGCCACAACCTACAGGAAAGAGAATCAATAACTGTTTACAATCCATGTAAGCAGAGTGCAGGGGCCTTATATCGTCCCTCAGGTGAGAACCTCTCTCCATTTACACTGTCTTAAGTGACAAAGGCACTCAAAACTGATAGATGTTTCCTCATACAGCAGCTGATGATCTTGATGTGGGTTGCTGCTGTATGCTGGTCAGTGGGAATACACATGGACAAAACCCTACATATATCTGACTTCCTATGCATGAACAAAAGGTATCACTGCTGCGCTGGGTGTGCTGATGACTGACCCGATCTGACCCTGCAACCTTCACTTCAGACCCCTTTCATTAGTGGCCATTAGTGAAGTGTACAAACAATGGTCACTTCAAGGTCATAATTTTGCCATTTATGATCCTGGGTAATGTGCCCTCATGATTCATTTTTAAACCCATGGTAAGATATGTAACATGGGATTTTGAAGGTTGTTGGTTGTGACCACATGTTCACATAAAAGACAGTAAATACATTTTTGAAGCGCTACTAACTTCTAACTGGAACTCATTCTCAGTCAATTGGTCAATTTTGGAAAAAAAAGTTTACACTTTATTTTGTTGGTCCCCTTTAGACTCTGTTGACTGTAAGTAACTTTGTAACTACACATCAATGAACTATCATTAGAGTATTAGTAGACTGTTGAGTTAGGGTAAGTTGACATGTATTAGCAAAGTTCCTTTTCAGTCAGTCACATTCGATATTACGTCCACACTGATGTTATGGGGTCTCGCTTGGGAGCCCAATCACCTCTGAGTAGTATTTAAAAAGGCTAATGTGAACTGGCGAGTGGAATTTCTATGCCAAGCCACTTCCCCTACATACTGTTACATAAGCTGGTTGCATGCATCCACATTCAGATTTTACTTCAGAGCTGAATGCTTCAAAAAGTTACAGTTACATCCTAAATAGGATAAACCCTTCAAGACTTCACCTTATTCCCTCTTGGGATCTCTGTGTGGTCCTTGCTGGACTACAGAAGGCTCCCTTTGAGCTCCATGAGCCAGCTAAGCTTAAGATCCTGTCCCTTAAGACAGCGCTCCTGACTGTGCTCACTTCCATCAAGGGGGTGGGGGACCTGCAAGCATTTTCGGTCAACAGAACATGCCTTGAGTTTGGGCCAGCTGATTCTCATATAATCCTGAGACCCTGACCTGGATTTGTGACCAAAGTTTCCACCACCCCTTTTCGGGATCAGGTGGTGAACTTGCAAGCACTGCCATTGGAGGAGGCAGATCCAGTCCTTGCATTGCTATTCCCAGTTCGTGCCTTGCATATCTACATGGAATGCACAAGGAGCTTTAGAAGCTCTGATCATCTCTTTGTCTGGTTTGGAGGTCAGTGGAAGGGAAAGGCTGTCTCCAAACTGAGGTTGGCCCACTGGCTAGTGGACACCATCACCTTGGAATACCATACTCAAGGCAAGCTGTGTCCCTTGGGAGTGAGGGCTCACTCCACTCTGAGTATGGCCTCCTCTTGTGTGTTGGTGCACAGCTTCTCTGTAGCAAGCATTTGTAGAGCTGTGGGGTGGGTGGCAACTAATACCTTTGCAAGGTTTGATAATCTCTGAGTGGAACCAGTTTATTTCTTTGAGTTGGGTATGAGTAGGAGGCTCTGTGTCATGCTTGCAGCACCATTCCCCTAGGGAATTCGAGTGCTAATTATTCTGTCAGTAAGTTCCCTCGGTTGACCAACCCTGATAGAGTCCTCTAGCACCCTTCGGCGTCAGGCTTGGTGGAAGAGTCTTTCACTAGGCTCAGTGCTTGTGTTGTATGCCCTTTGGTCAGCCCTTGTGCTGGGCTAGGTGTCCATGCTGAGATTCCCTTCGGGTAATCCTGCATGTGTTTTTCTACAGTATGGTTCCCCCTTTTTTTTTGGTGAACCTGTGTCTTTCCCTGGATGGTTCCTTTGTCTCTCCCTGCATTGCTAGCTGTTCCTCCTCTGATAGGATGTACTTCCGCAGTGGACTCCATATATTGCACTGTCCTTTGGTCAGTCCATATGGGTATCTCCACATGTTACATCCCTTTGGGTAGGATGTGGCTCTGCTACCCAGACATAGTTGGCTGCTGTGAAGTTAGAGACCAAGAGGGAACAGCCTGTGGTATTCCGTGAGTAATTTTATTTCTCAAAATTCCCATTCTGGGTTATCTGCTTCTGGGCGTGTTGGGATGGTTATGCCTTGCAACTAGATTAGTCTTGGCATCCTCACTTGCCAGCACTTGCATCACTATCCTTATAACACAGTTCCTGGTTGTGGCGCTTTCCACAGGGACCCCATAACGCCTGTGTCAACGTAACGTCAAACGTGACTGACTGAAAGGGAACGTCTCAGTTATGTATGTAACCCTCGTTCCCTGAAGGATGGAACAGAGATGTTATGTCCCTTGTGTCACAACCTTTAACTACTCCTGACAGAGTGGGACTCATTCTTGGCTCCTTAGCACAAATCTAAATGAGTGGATGCATGCCGCCATGTTATATACCCATATGTAGGGGGATTGACTTGACATTCAAATTCTACTGACCAATTCTCATTGGCCTTTTTTCATACTACTTAGAGGTGACTGGGCTCCCAAGCGAGACCTCATAACATAAGTGTCGACTTATCATCTCCGTTCCCTTCTTCAGAGAACGAGGGTTACATATGTAACCAAGATGTTACTTATAGCCAGTACAGAGGACCATCAAAATAAAGTGTTAGCAGATATTAAGCAGACAGTCTACTAATACTATAATGACTGCTACTTGACATGGAGTTGCAAAGTTACTTATACTGTGAATGTCTGAAGGGGACCATGAAAATAAAGTTCTCAAAAAAAAAATCCTTTATACAAAGGTTTCTTGTTTTTCCACTCATTCATTCTGTATTAGTGAGCTGTGCCCATAGTTGAAAAAAAAAATAATAATAACAAAATATAAATAAATAAATAAATAAATAAATAAATAATGCCACCTTCCCCCCAATGCATTCAAAATATAGCTTGAGGGAGAAATGACTGCTTGTGCAAGCTGGTCAATTTTGACAGCAGCAGAAATGCAAATTCAAATCATGCTATGAAATAGATATAACATCACAGAGTTCCTGAGTTGAAGATCATGAAAGCATTAGGCACTGTTAAACCCAAACCCAAACCTAGCATGACACAACGATTTATTTATTACAATTTAGGGTAACAATTTATTTTGAAAGTCCAATTTAGACATTCTACTAGCTATATGTAAATTTTCAACTACAGTACATGTCAACTAAACAAGTCATTAGAGTAATGCTTAATAGACAGTACTCCAGGAGGATAGCCCATCGTTTCAGTGACAGCAGAGACGCTCGGAGCCTGTGGCAGGGGATACAGACCATTACGGACTACAAGCCCCCACCGTGGACCTGTGACAGCACCATCTCCCTGCTGAATGAGCTGAACACCTTCTTCACTTGCTTTGAGACACAAAACAGCACCACTGCACAGAAGACTCCACCTCCTCCCGGCGACCAGGTGATGATGCTGGCCATGGACAGCATGAGGAGATCCCTCAGCAGGATCAATGCACGCAAAGCTCCGGGTCCTGACAACATAATCTCACTAAATCAGGCTGTTGTCCCCACATGCTTCAAAACTACCACCATCATTCCAATCCCGAAGAAGCTGTCTCCATCCTGCTTCAATGACTACCATCCAGTTGCACTTACTCCTATTCTCATTAAGTGTTTTGAACGGCTAGTCATGCACCACATCTGCCCTCCCCCCATCCCCTTCCAGTTTGCATATCGGTCCAACCGCTCGACCAATGACGCCATCGCAACTGCCCTCCACTCAGCACTCACACATCTGGATAAAAAAGACTCATACGTCAGAATGCTGTTTATAGACTTCAGTTCAGCATTCAACACAATCATACCTCAACAGCTGATCCACAAACTGGTCCAGCTGGGGTTCAACAATTCGCTGTGCAACTGGCTGTTGGACTTTCTGACTGGAAGACATCAGGCAGTACGGGTTGGCAGCAACACATCCAGCACCATCACACTGAACACTGGGGCCCCCCAAGGATGTGTTGTGAGCCCCCTCCTCTTCACTCTGCTGACCCACGACTGTACACCGTCACATAACTCCAACCTCTTCATTAACTTTGCGGATGAAACGGCTGTGGTGGGTCTCATTAGCAACAGAGATGTGACAAACTACAGGAGTGAGGTGAGCCGCCTGGCAGGGTGATGCAGTGACAACAATCTTTTTCTGAACTTGGAGAAGACAAAGGAGATTGCTGTTGACATCAACGGTGCGACTGTGGAAAGGGTGAGCAGCTGCAAGTTCCTGGTTGTGCACATCACAGAGGACCTCTCC
Organism: Cyprinus carpio; assembly: GCF_018340385.1. Classification (NCBI taxonomy): domain Eukaryota; kingdom Metazoa; phylum Chordata; class Actinopteri; order Cypriniformes; family Cyprinidae; genus Cyprinus; species Cyprinus carpio. The sequence goes on from NC_056585.1 coordinate 7,072,106, forward strand.
TGGACTGACAACACAGCAGCACTGGCCAAGAAAGCACAGCAGTGTCTCTACTTCCTCTGCAAACTGATAAGAGCCAGAACCCAGGCCCCCATCATGTGCACCTGCTGTACATGTGAAAGAAATGACAATAAAGCAGACTTTTGACTTAATATCTGCTCACACTTTATTTTGATGTTCCCCAACAGACATTCTTTTGACTATAAGCAACTTTGCAACTATGTCAACTTATTCTACTAACCCTAGCCATAACCATCTACTACTATGGTTAGTAAAATGAGAGTTAGTTGCAAAGGAACTACAGTTAGTTACAGTAAGAAGTTACAGTTACAACTTCTGTACAGATAGTTGCAAATTTATAGTTAGTAGAACGTCTAAAGTGGACTGTTGAAATAAAGTGTTGCCCAGTTTGGGAGAAATGGATTGCAGCACATTCATTTGGATTACCCTCGGTAAGGACTAATTTTTTGTCCTTTCCACTAAATAATTTCTGATGTGATTATTCTAGTGTATAATCTGTGCCCTTTATTATTCCACAGAAGAGACAACCTCCTATAAATCTATAAGAACATAAGGGTTATGACAGAGTTATGACAGAATTTCCATTTTTAGGTGAACCTTTAATGCTTCCCCAAAACATCAAAGACTGTTATATAATTATTCAGCCATAGCTTTTCTGATGCTCTTTTGCCATAATGCCCTTGACTTTTGGCTCCACTGAAGGTTCTTGGAGCCAGTGAGGTTATCAGTCCTGTCCCACAAACAAATACTGCTGCAGGCTCCTCACACCTGAGCGAGAGCTGGCGGAAGAACAGAGATCATGATTGAACTTCACAGCCTGCGGGCCAGCAGGACCACTCTACAACCTTGATGTGGACACAGCCAGAGCCTAATGACATGATTCCATTCAAAAGCTCCAGACCGAGACCTGACTGGCACACGGCTCAGCACTTGCGCTAACAGAAGTCATGACAGAATTTACATTTAGAGTAAACCAGTCCTTTAACTTGAAATAAGCAGAATTATTCAGTCATCTTTGATGCAGAGTGATATTAAAGGGCACCTATTATTATTATTATTATTATTATTATTATTATTATTTATTTTACCTTTCACTTAATGTGTAATATACAGTAGTTGCATGTGCATGTAAGTTACAAAACACAAAGTACACTCGTTCAATCCCATAATGCACCACAATAATGAGTTTACAACCGATGTACATTCAATGGCTAGAGAATACCCATAATGCACTATAAGGGTCATGACGAATTAATTCTGCATCTCACCAGAAGATGGTGCCTGCAACTGAATCATCCATCCATTTTCCAAACCGCTGGTCCAAAGTGGGTACAGCGTAATATCATACACATATAAATTTAGCATTAATAGATCATTAAATACATAATTTCAGGTTTATACCTGCTAGTTGTCATGACAGAGTTCAAGATAAATCTTTTCACTGCTATTGGAACTGCCAGTTTGCCAAGTTTCAAATGATTACTAAACGGCAAGCACAAACTATGCAAAAGAGGCAAAAGAGGAACTGATTTTCATTCAGCCATTCAGTTGAACTATATTAGTGCTATTAGTGGTAGTACTACGGTGGCCGAGAGAGCTCGACTCGCTGCCACTTAAGAAAACACATGCATATTGAAAAAACACCAGCAAATCAAGAAAACATCTTTATCAGTTTGACAACACAAGTGTTGCAAATCCTTACAACACATGCATATTAACAAACGCGCTGCAAATCCTCACAACACATGCAAATTAAGAAATGTTGCAAATCCTCACAACACATGCAAATTAAGAATCGTGCTGCAAATCCTCACAACACAAGCAAATTAAGAAACGCTGCAAATCCTCACAACACATGCAAATTAAGAATCGCACTGCAAATCCTCACAACACATGCGAATTAAGAATCATGCTGCAAATCCTCACAACACATGCGAATTAAGAATCATGCTGCAAATCCTCACAACACATGCGAATTAAGAATCATGCTGCAAATCCTCACAACACATGCAAATTAAGAATCGCACTGCAAATCCTCACAACACATGCGAATTAAGAATCATGCTGCAAATCCTCACAACACATGCAAATTAAGAATCGCACTGCAAATTCTCACAACACATGCAAATTAAGAAACGCTGCAAATCCTCACAACACATGCAAATTAAGAATCGTGCTGCAAATCCTCACAACACATGCGAATTAAGAATCATGCTGCAAATCCTCACAACACATGCGAATTAAGAAACACGCTGCAAATCCTCACAACACATGCGAATTAAGAAACGCGCTGCAATTTTTTTTTTTTTTTTTTTTTTTTTTTCAAGGGGACCCAAAAAAGTGTTGGACCTGGCTGGGATTTGCTTATTGTGCAGTGGCTACTGGTCAGTGGTCAGAGCTGTTGGTGAACTGAAAGGTGAGTTTTTTTTTTTTTTTTTAAACACCCTGATTGCATGATTCCTTTGTCTTTTGGATATTATTAGCCTAAATAAGCTGAATAATTACACAATTAACTGTGAAACGTTACTATATAAGATGGCTAACTTTAATATCCTCAACTAAATATAATTTCAAGGTTAATGAAAATAAATTGCTTCATTAATTGTTTCTTAATTTGCATGTGTTGTGAGGATTTGCAGCACGTTTCTTAATTTGCATGTGTTGTGAGGATTTGCAACATTTCTTAATTTGCATGTGTTGAGAGGATTTGCAGCAAGTTTCTTAATTTGCATGTGTTGTGAGGATTTGCAATTTTTTGGTTGTCAAACTGATGAAGATGTTTTCTTCATTTGCTGGTGTTTTTTCAATTTGCATGTGTTTTCTTAAGTTGCAGCGCATTGAGCTCTCTCGGCCACCGTATAGTACTCATAAATGGCTAGTAAATTTCACAAATAATTACAAAGAAATGGCAAGTAACACACTGAATTTAATCCATTTACCCCATCGGTCACAATAGTGACCATAATTTATAAACTATAAATGATTTGTGAGCCAAATATGTGCAGTGTCACATGGTGACATGGTGAATAAGCAAACATTTTAATGGCAACAATAGTGACCACTGGGATAATACAGTGCCTTCAGGTAAACATATAAATCTAATTGCAGTTGTTAGTAAAGGTGGCACTAAAATGTTGCAATGACAAAGTTACAGTGAATATTGCACTTAATTAAAAGTTCAACTGTTCCAAATAAGTTACAATACTGGTTGCACTAATATAACAATGTAATGATATATTTTGCATGTTGCATGTTGCATGCATGCAAGTGTTTTTATGTATATTAGTAACCCTGGAATGTGATGGAACAGAGTTTAAAATGTGTAAATGACTGAACTGAAATATTTAAGAATTTTGATGAGAGCAGAAATATTTTAATTCGGTATACACATTACACCAGTCCTAATTGTGACCAACTATAAAACACAAATTGAAGAATATTTTTTTTATTAAAAATAATATTCATAATATTAATTATTATTATAATAATAATAATTATTATTATTATTATTACTATTATTATTGAATATTTCAAAGGGTTACTAATGACACATCATTTGGATATGTTCGTGTCTAAGAATAATTTGATATTAAATGGTTTAATGTGCAATTTTGAAGTAGAAGAACTGAAATAGTAATTTCTTGTAAACATAGATGACTGAAGGTGGGCTGATTTCTGAGAGGCATTATGGGTCTGCTCAGTCTCTGCTCACTTTGTAATCTTCCTCCCCCCACTGGCACACTGATCCCACCTCTATCACCGTCATCTTTGTGTTGGCCAGCCAGAAAGAGATTTGGTGTCCTTGAGAGAAGTTTTGACCACGTCGTGATGGGCAAAGTCAGACTGGAGTGACTCTGTCATCGCCCACAGACAGAGCCTATTCCTATTCACGTGGGTCTGACAGAGAGAGCCCAGCACATGGGCCCAAACGAAAGCAATCACAAAGCATTCAGTCCAGAAGTTCAATAAAACCAGACGTCAGACCGCTGGGTCATTTCAGCTCAGGCGTGACCTTTAGCTAAAACACGCAGTGCTGGGATTATGACTCAAGCGCAATAACTGCAAAAACAGTTTGATTGCTTTAGGAAAATGATGTTAGATGGCATAGCAGGGACTATATAATTACTCTTCCCTGCAGTGAGCAGTTAGAGTTTCATTTCTTGGGGGCTGATGAAGAAAATGATATTGGATAGTACCATAGAAGAAAACAAAAAATGAATAATAATAATAATAATAAAAAAAGATTTACATTTCCTAGAGGAAATATCGGTACTTGTAAGGCAGCAAAGAGTGTTGTTCAAATTTTAGGTAATATAATACAAATATAGTGTAGAGAGAGAGAAATGGAAAGAGGCTGATAGTAACATGTTAAATTAATGGCTAAAGAATGTAAGAAAGAAAAGATCAATCACAATAATTCATTATGTAAATCAGTTTAAAATAGAAGACCAGTAGTATTCTTGTATGCAAATATTGCAATGAAATCATCAGTGTTGATTAGAATTTGAATGCTAAACATTCTTTCCATTATGCAATTTAAGGAGCTATTTTCTACCTGGTCTCATGGCATAAATGTACCTGGATGCACTTTTTAGCAAGACGCCAAATACATACCAGTAAGTACGTATCACTGAAGTTTCCAAAATAAATGAACACTAGAGGCAGTAAAACTATATATTTTATTCCTTTTCACACAAAATTACAGAGTTTTGATTAATAAAGCTTCATTTTTGCACAATTACTTGAAGAATATCATGTTATGACTTCAAAACAATATTAATATGCTAGGAGATTTGAAAATTCATGCTTTTGAACATTAACATCGCACATATCCAACTTCATATCTATGGGTTTTCGTAGGCGGTAGGTTTGTTCGGTAGCTCAAGGAGTAAGGAACCGTACTTGAGAGGTGAAGAGTAGACAAAGCAGTTCAAATCTGCATATAAAAAAGTTCAAATGGCATGGTTGCATCAACAAATGCGTTTTTATATTAGTTTTGCATTTGTTAACACTATCGGGTAGGTTGGGTTTGGTGTAGGGCATATTTCCAACACGATAGAGCATTAACTTTTAGCGACAGTCCCCGGATATTTTAATTCTGAACCACCGCAATACGTACCAGAAGCAACATAATAAAAACACAGCAATACGTACCTATTTCAACGTAATAAAAACGTGCCAGGGTTCACAAATTCTTCGGTTCACGGACATTTTTCTTTGAAATGTGCAGTAAGGTACGTAAAAACGGTGTTGCACAAAAAGTGCACAGAGTTAGGTATTTTTATGAGACCAGGTTGGCTATTTTATAGGAGACATATAGTTAATACACTTAGAATTTAGTAACATTATTTTGCAATAATTTAGCTTACCAAAAATAGTGGTGAAAACTAATTTAGTGCAATTACCATTTTCCAAAAATCTCATCATTCAGATGACACAGGCTAAAAAACTAAGTTTGGATGAACACTGCATGTTATGCAGTTGAAGCAGAATTAATTACATACAGAACATTATGGAGAAGAAAAAAAAAAGTATGAGAAAGTTCACTGCAGTGTTGTACTGTAACTAAACAAATAACAATGCACAGAAAAAAACGAACAAACAATGTGTTAGAACCAATAAAAAATATTTTGAATGCAAAAACAGAAGTGGGGGTAAACCATCATGTGCGGGCCTTGTATTATCTCACTCACAGCATGAGTGCAACTCGGGTAACTAAAAAGCTGCAGCATCATCAATTCCTCCTCCAACACTTACCTCATGGCATGACCAATCAATAAGCGTTCTTCAAAACTCATTGAGGGCTGAGGCTGGGGGAGGACAAATGGCCCCAAACGCTTTCCAAAAGCTATCTAGAACACTCAGTTATCTTCATTTTTGCTCCCTTAGGCTAGTTTTTATGTGGACAGGCTAGAAGCCAGAGTGATCCCAGAGGGATACATTCTAATTAACTGGCAGGAGCATCTGTACCTCTCCTGTCCTCTCAGCTGTTTTGAATTTAAACCTCTATGAGCTGAGCAGGTCTGGCACTTTTCCAAAAGACAAACCAAATACACTAGCCTATGCAAATGGATTTGAATCCAGGTTATTATTTCTCTGAAACATTAGTCTGAAACTCTTCCAAAAGAGTTATATAGATATATGCTTCAAAATCCCTCCCCCAAAAGGAGATGTGATACATCTAAAATCATTAAAACCAATCAACCCCGTATCTTATTTTCTAAAGTTTTTATTTTGAGAATCTCTCCATATCCGAGTTTTGATTTATTTTTCAGCTCAAGTGAGATCTTGAGCTGAAGAATCAATCCTGCTCTCGGTTCTGTGATTCATTGACCTGAGAGATGACCCAGCCAATGGTGTCTGGTCCCTGTTGAACTCAGCAACATCACTATGGTGGCCATAGGGGTGTCGCGATACCGGTATTGATGATAATCGTGATATTTAAATAATAAAATATTGTTAGCATGTTAATTAAGGGTGCCACAATATATATATATATATATATATATATATATATATATATATATATATATATATATATATATATATATATATATATATATATATATATATATATATATATATATATATATATGTATTGGCAATATTTAAAAATAAATAGTGGACGTGGGATAATATGACACATAATAATCCAGCATCATTATGGAGCTCTAAACTCTCACCTGTAATTTGTTTCATTTATGGTTTATCTATGTTCTTCAAACTCAGGTATTTTAATAAATACAGTACTTGTATATGTATTCATAAAGTAATGCTAATCGATACGGAATAGAATACTATAAAATTATATAATTTCTGCCTCATTCTGTGAAAAGGATGTTATTTGAAAACACTTCTTTTGGAGTAAAATGTTGCTATTCTCATAAATTATTGTACTTTGGCGCTGTACTTAATTACAAATCCAATTAATTGGTTAGAAATTTTTTTGTATTTTGGTATATTGTTGGAAAGGGATGGAGAGGGATGCAGGGGGATGGTTGGAGGGGGGTTGGGAGAAGGAAGTACAGGGTGGCCTGAATTGATTGAGAAAGGATGGTTAGCCTGAAGGAGGGCTGAGCAGGCCATAGGTGGAGGGCCGGAGAGCAGTGGATGGAGGCATGGAGAAGTCTGACCCAGGTGGAATCGACTGACTGAGGGAGCTCATCGATGGTCCACACTGGAATCAAGGGTGGGAGGAGTGCAGACGCAGGCGTCTGGACAGTGGGACAAAGTGGAGCAGAGCCATGGGCCCCGGGCTCCTCAGGTCCAGGAGACGAAGATTCCCGGCAGGCCTGAGATGGAGCCCTACCAATGAGAGGAGATGAAACAGAGGAACTGACTGGGGACAAAGATGACTGGACAGCAGGAATGACTGGGGGCTGAGTAGACTGAAGAAATGCACAAAATCCAATCAAAAAAAAAAAGTCTCTTGAGGCCGTTTGGAGAGGTGGCGGCATGCACTTACTCTCAGTGGCAGGAGGATTGGTGGGGCTTGCATCCATACCCTTGACGCACACCTGTTCAGACGGGGTCATCTCTGGCTCGCTGATGGCGTCAGGCTCGGTCACTTCTCATGGTGATGGCTCTGACTTCGTGGGTGAGGCACTCTCTCCTACTGCAGTGGGCTCAGGCTGTCACTTCTAGCAGCAGGGTGGTGACTGGCTGGGCACTGCTTTGGGAGTGGGGCTGGCGTCTTCATATGTGAGGCCGACGGTGAAGGCAGATCCACAGGAGCTCAGCACCCACTCCACACAAGTGGCGAAGCTCCCTCGAGGACCCTCCCCGGACAACTGCGCTCATGTATCGGTGCTCAGGCCGTCACGCAGGAACGAGCAAAGGTCTTCTGGGAAGGTGGTCTGATGGGTGAGACCCAGGAATTCATCCATGTGCTCCTCAAGGGAGCGTTCTCCTTGCTAAAGGCTCTCAAGCAAATGCTCTGCTCATGTTACGCTCATGCTCACCGGTAAACCAACTCCCACTCAGATCCCGCTCCGACATAAAAATGTCTTTAAAAGGCCTAATTGTTTTCCATTTATAATAAACCTCTTGAATAAAATAAATTAAAGTAGTAGGCTGATAAATTGCAGTTATGTTTCAGTCCGACATTCTGTGACATTACAGACTATATTTATAATAATTTTTTACTGAACACTATTAAATTTAACATATTAATTTAAAAACAAGCCCCTTTTTGAAGCTCCTCAGCAGAGTGCCTAAAATGCAACAACTTAAAAAGTTTATTTGATTTTCATTACTTTATTTCCATGAACATATAGCTGCAGTTGTTGTGCACTATAATTAGCAAATCATCAAGGGGCACTCTGAGTTGAGCGAACAACACTAAGCATATTGATCTTGGCTTCACTCACATGTACAGCAGGGAGGTCCATGATGGGGGAACAAAAATAAATAAATAAATAAAGCCACAAAAGAAAACACTGAATCAAACAAAAATGCCACTATACTTTCACTTTGTTGGTCCAGTCTTCTGTCACACTACATTGTAAACAAACGCACGAAGATGAAGAGGAAGGTTTAGAAAGTCCAACACATGGGTAAGAAAATCCAACACAGGGGTAATCCAACACACAGGTAATCCACAAACACAGGGTAGAGTTGACGAGACCGGACCGAAGGCAAAGGGTGATGAAACACAGTGTTCAAACTAACAGAAACGATGACATGATAGGAAATTCAAGGAAATTCGCCCAGGAGACCTGAGCAAAAGTCAACCCAGGCTCACTGAAAATACGTGCTTGTGGCGACGTTTCTGCAACACTGATATAATGTACTTATTGTGTGGCATTTTCAAAGTTAAATGTCGAGTGAGTGGTGCTGAAATGTCTGTTCAGTTCATGGCCATGTTTTATTACATTGCGGCAAGTATTGTGGTGGATCAGAATTCAGATGTCCAGGGAGTGTCACTAAAAGTTTAATGCTCCATCGTGTTGGAAAATAACAAACCCCCTACACCAAGCCCTACCCTAAACCTACCTGATAGTGTAAACGAAAGCAAAAGCGATACAAAAAGATAGGATAGATAGATAGATAGATAGATAGATAGATAGATAGATAGATTCCAAGTGAGTTTTCACTTTTGTGGCAACTGCCAACACAGTACAGGATCCTTCCATTCATAATGTGCATTGTGTACAGTTATCCTTTGTTTCAGTCATGTCTAAGCACAACGTACACAATGTTCTGTGTTCTAAATTCAGCAGCTGCAAACTGAGTACATTCAATTATCAAAAGTAGAAACACAAGTGTATTTTTAATTAAAGATTTTGGATAACCTTCCTTTACTCTGTTTGATTATTGGCTGTTCCTGAATCCTGTTTTATTCTGTCTCACTCTGTTTGCCTCCTGCAGTACAACTCTAACCCCATAATCCCATTAGATTGTTAAAGTGACACGTTAAACGCTCTCCAGAGCCTGTGAGCTTTTAAGAGATTTTAAGGTCCCAGTCTTTAGGATTTAGCTCAGATGACTCGAGCTTTGTTTTATTTTGTGTCTTACTTTTTCAGCCTGCTTCTGTTTGCAGGTCTAAAAGGATGGTTCACTCAAAAATGAATTCTGCCATGACATGAGGGTGAGAAAATTATGAAAAAGTTTTCATAACGTTTTTTAAGCGTTATTAGCCATTTATATACTGACCTTCATGCAACATATATCCCTGATTTCTTTGTGAAACAAGATTAGCACAAAACAAGTTTTGAATGAGTCATGTATAAAAATTATGATGATGGTATTTATTATTATTATTATGTGATTTATTACAAGTCAGACCAAAACTACACTATATATATATATATATAAATTGTTTTTAAGCTGTAAATAAACCAATGATTATTGAAGTATGTTTCTTCCTACTTCAAAAATGTCATGTTTAATTAAAATTTGTTACTTGCCTTCAATATATATATATATATATATATATATATATATATATATATATATATATTGAATTTGTTTCAAAGTAAATTGTACACCATTTTCTTTCAATGAGACTTATACTAGCAGAATTTGTTTCAAATTTGTTTCATTGATTATATCATTGATTATATTTTCTTCACTATAAAACAAACTGAATATGAGATCACTGGGAATAAGTGACAGACTAATACGGCATATTTGCTGAACCGATTAATTGACTTTTGGACAATTTTAAGATTATTGCTGATAATGTTCCCCAATGATCAATTAACAGAAGTGTTAGCATTTATTTGTGACCCCTGAAACATTCACCAACAACCTTGCCAACAGATAATGCAGGTATTTAATTTCAAACTCAAACTAGAAATTAATCAATTATCAGTTTATCAAATACATTATACAGATTATAATATATTTAGTATATATTCAGATGTACTTTATAAATTTTGTATTTATATTCTGATTTTGAACACTTATTTCCTATTTGGCCTTTTATTTGTATATCAGTTTTGCCAGGGATATTACCTCAAAATTCATGGACTGAATGTATTTAAGCATACATCTCCATTCTCTGAAGAGAACTATTATTTATGCCTCATGGTGGCAGATCTAGCAAGGCTTCAGTGAAGCATTGGCTCTCAAAGCATTTTAATATTTTTCCTCCCACACTCCCGACACATCCTGGCTTTTTATTTAGTGCTTCATATTGTATCTTAGAGTTAGTACCAGATGTAATTTATTCATCCCACCATTTCCCCTAGATTAAGATGGACAGGTTGATTTCTTTACACAAATGTCCCACTGAAAGCCCAAGTGGAGCCAGTGTCTCAACAAAGATGCTCTGAGTCTAATCAAGCAATGTGCATGTTCATATTCAATCATTACAGAGACACGTAAATCCTCCTGGCAATTGCATCAAATTCTTCACAAAGCAGATATTAGCATTTTGTACCATTTTGCAGCACTATTTACCATATTCACACATACAGTAGAATGACACATGAAATGTCACTCTGCTTATGACAGGCCATCATGCTCTCGCTGAGTAAAATGACACATCTCGAGTATTAAACCTCAGATCACAAGCTAGTTTTCCTCTTGAAAAGGCACAAGCCCCTCCGCGCTCCCACTGCAAGGGCACTGCTTATAAATTATTGCGATGGGTTGACATACTCAGTATAGCAGGGCAGTAAAAGCTGTCACGATTGCTCTTCGCGAAGCTTAACTCAGCTGTTGAAACCCTCTGGAGGCCGGTTCCCATTCGCAGTCTGTGCCGCACAGCTCGAGATCACAAAATGCAGATGGATTACGGTGAGCAGAAGTCTATAGCGTGGTTCTCCTGTCTGCAATCAGCTCTCGCTGCAGGTCTCTGAAGGACCGCAGTCCAGAAACATATCTTGGCTATCAGTGTCAGCAGGTCTAGGGAGATTAGTTCAATTAGATCCAGTTTAGCCAATACAAGCTGAGGTCGGAAAAGGGATTAAAAACATGTGCAATAACACAAGATTCCCGCTGTAATGTCCCTAATTCCTCTCCTGCCTACTCATTTTCACCTCTCAAATCGCTGCAGTGTTTAGGAGAGGTACAGCCAGAGGCAAAGACAAGCTACAGTTATTTCACTGACTTATTAAAAAAGACAAGTTAAGTTTTGGGGGAAAATTCTGGAATAAATGCAGATTATAGAGGGCTGCAGGGAGGACGTCTTTTTGTAGGCCACAACCCAGCAATTAGCATTTTAGCACTTACTGATCCATCGTTCTGAAGTCAGTAGGTTTTTCAATGGATTTTTGATTAAATGCATGAAATAAGGTCTGTGGTGAACACAAGCTCAAGGTTTCATGTTCATGTGTTACTGTAGAATATTTGGTAACACTTTAGTTTGGGAACCAATTCTCAATATTTACTAACTATTATCTATATCATTTGCCTTAATAAACTCCTAATTTGCTGCTTATTGATAGTTAATATTGTAATAGTTAATATTAAGGGATCTAAAATATGGTCATACAGAATGAAGCATTAATATGTGCTTTAAGTTCCTATAAACAGCCAATGTGCTAGTAATATGCATGCTAATAAGCAGCTTTCTTGCTTTTCTTAAAAAAAAAAAAAAAATAGAGCAATGACAACACCATTTGTGCAATTTGGCAGAGTAGAGAAAACTGAATTATGCCATGGTAAATTAATGCTAAATATATATTATAGATTATATTTAGATGCATAGCAGATTCATAAAAGCAAGCGAAACAAAAAACTCAATGAGGAGGTATTGTGCTACTGAAGCTAATACATTTTAATTAGCGTTAATGAGGACTTTCCAATTCAGGGGCTGATTACCCTTCACAAACAGAGCCACCCGGATCTATTAGAGACCAAAGAGAAGAGGACAGTTGTGCTCAAATATCTGCTCACCAATTCAGTTTAACTGTACGACCAGAGAACCCATTTACAGTTCTGTCAGGTCATCCATGTGGAAACGACACGGTAGAGTGATGGAATAAATCAGGGACCGGATTCTTGCTAAATGAACGTGTCTTCAGTGCAGGGCTTTATGGGTAGGGAAGAGACATCAAACCAGTCAGAAAAGTGAAGAAACGGGCAGGGGGAGATGCAGACTTTACCTGCTCCAAGATGACATTGATTCTGTCCACTTCACAGTCGATGAGGAAGCGCTTCTCCTGTCTCCTGTCCATTTCCTCAATGATGCGCCGGAACTCTTGGGGGTCCGTGATGCTGCCCACCGACCGCGCTGTAACTTGCCAGTTGTTTGCCACTGCAGCCTCCATAATGGCTTGAAGAATGGAAAATCCTGGCAGGAAAACAATCATTTTTGCGTTAGCTCACACTCCAGAGCTTCACAGATGTTGACATGCTGTCACATACTGTAAAATACATTTAGTGTGCATTTTCAATTTTCCACAAATGAAGTGTTATGTATATACACAAAGAGAATTAATGTGACTTTGTCATTTTGGATTAGATCTCTAGGTTGTCCTACAGCAGTTTAAAAACAACTGTGCAAAGTACAAAACATCTGCAATGCAATTTGAATATAAAACAGATAGCATCGTCCCGGATACTGATTGGTTGATACAGCATTCCAGCGATGTTAAAATACACATATAGTAACAGTTATGAAATAATAATATCTAAAACTAGTAATATCTAAATTATTTGGTTTAAAATGTCAATACATAAATAAACAAATAAATAATTAAATAAAACACTGAATTAAATTTAATGTGTTAATTTATTACATTTGTGTAAGTTATTTGTTAATTTTGAGTTAAGTTAGGTAGAAATAGCTCATTGAGGTAACAAATGCATTATAAAAAACACTTCTTATAGTCTATGGTGGAAAATACTGATTAGAAATTTGCTGACTAAAAAATAAAAAAATTGTATCCATCATAAACAAATAAAATAGTTGTATTAAATGTTGTTGGTGTTAATATGTAAAATTATTACAATTTAAAAGCATCATTCAGATATTAAAGATCATGTACACAGTTCCCCCCATGGATTTTTTTTAATAAACCAAATTTCCATTTTCTCCCTAAAGAACAGTGACTGACAGGTCTAAATTGGTTTGTACGTGGTTTGCTAAAGGCATTAACTCAGTTCCTGTATACCGACCAGAAAACATAGAAAATATTCATGAGCAGCAACAATATTAATCAAATGAACCTTAAACATGTCATAATACGAAAGATAATATCATTGTTTTTAAATGCATTTGTGTGCTGTAATTAACTTTCTATAATATATATATATATATATATATATATATATATATATATATATATATATATATATATATATATAGTGTGTCACTGTTTTTGAAAAGACCAACTGTACTTTGTAGCAGAACATTCTGACAGTGTTTTTTCCAGATATGAACATGCATTTAAAAAAATGCTGATTTTTAAAGGTGATAGCCAGAGTAATTCACTGCGGATTATGCAAATGCATTCATTCAGAGCTGAGATCACGTGCTGCCGACCCTTGAAAGCCTTATCGCAGGCGGTGAACACAGGCACGAATGCAACAAAGTCAACATTTTTTGGCAACTCCTTCATACTGCAGATTGCTCGAACTTCTCTTTGCACTTCCTCTATTCAGGCTTTGCACGGCTCAGTTGCTTTGCCCAGCCCAGGTGGCGTGAAAAGCCCTGTGTTTGCTCTCCCAGCATGCAGCTGCCTTTGCACCGCTCCCCACTCCATTAAATGACTTTTCAGAAAAACACTACACAAATGGCTAAAAAAAAATAGCTCTATATGACCTGTCTACAACAGAAGAGCAGGACGTGTCCGCCATCACTGGATAGCTCTGAATGAATAGATGTGATGCTCAGCACGTCTGACATCTTCATCTGCAGAATGTGTCCAGCTCATAATATATGAGGCGCTGTATGTGTGTTTGCTCAGAGCAATCTCCAGGAAGCGCTGCTTTTTCTCTGCCTTGAAATTGACTTAAAAATGAAGAATTATGGTTTGTGATACACAACATTTACATGCACTCTCTAGCGCTCTGATGGGAAAATGAACTTGAAGAATGTGTTCTCTGCATTTTTATTTTTTACCTGTACACTACGGTAGGGATTACTCAGTTCAGTTTAATTCATTTACAGTCAACATGATGTATGCCTGTGGAAGAGGCTTTAATATAAACTAAAATGGTCTTATGGCTGTGTATCATCTTGATTTTTTCACTCACTCTCAAAGCCATGAGAATGTTTGTGAAGACTCTTGTTATCCAGGTCATAGTAGACTGTTCTAGTACAGGGATTTTCAAAACACGGACCCCAATATAATGCAAAAATATACATGCCAGCATTATCATTTCATTTATAAAAGCCTTTATATATTGTGTGAGAATTTATTTATTTTGTGAGAAAATAATTAAATTATTTTTTTTATTTTATTTTATTTAATTTAATTTAATTTAATTTAATTAAATTAAATTAAATTAAATAAATACATTTTAAAAATGTTTAGCATCATATTATAATCTAATTAAATCAAGTATTACAGAATATTTATATTGTTTTGACCCTTTTATTATTAATATCCAGTATTAAATTTATGTCGCATGAAGCTTTCAATTAATTAGTTTGTTTAAACATATCAATATATATATATATTATTGTGTGTGTGTGTGTGTGTGTAATTATATGTATGTAATTATATTATTATTATATGAAAACTATGGTGTCAATGGGAAAAATAATTGGGATTACTTGAGTGATTTCTGCAGTCTTTAGTCATCAAAATAAAACAGTATTAATAATATCAACAAATGTATGAATGCAATATCTTAAGCTAACATGTTAATTTTGACATAGCTAAACATATATATATATATATATTTTTAATCTTTATTATTATTTATTTATTTATTTATTTATTATTTTTTTAAGTGTCCAATTTGACCCCCTGTTCTAGTCTGGTCAACTGGATTTGATTCTCAGAAACTCAGCTTCATCAAAACCACCAAATGATTCAACATAGAGACCAAAACGGTGAAAAGCAAAATGAACAAAACAACATTGCCATTCTCTATATGACTGGAGCATTTAAGAAGCTATAAAGGACCTTCAACAAACAACATCCACTTCTAACAGGCTGAACAGAGGACGTTCATCACATATGCAGTGAAGGACAAACAGAGTACCATCTCTCATGCAGTTCTGTGATGAGGAACGTCCAAAACTATACATCAGCAAACCAAACCACCACAGTGTGAGTGCATGTCACAACACAGATGTGCAGCTAAAGGACAAGAACCACACGCTCAAGGGCAGTCAAATGAAGATCTGAGACAGAGAGCATAGAGGGTCTCAGAGAGAAGAGTTAAGGAGGCCATCGATGTGAAAGTGGAGCTGCCATCTTGAACAGGAGAAGGGGTCTGCAGCTGTTTCTCAACTATCTACAAATGTTTTTATAAAATTAGTCTCTCAGTTTCATACCCGTGATTCCACCATTAATGAGCTGTCATTTAATATTTTCATGAGACTCTTCCTAGATGACTATTTCAGATGATGCCACTGAGTAAGAAGAGAGCAAATCATCAGATCACGACTGCTGAAGCCGGTCGGATGAGTGGTGAAGGATCTTGAGGTACAGAATAAACATGAGAATGTTAATCTGTGTAGAGTCTGCATGAAAGAAGGATGCTATCAACAGCTTTTACGCCTACAGTGTGTATTATCAGGGGTCTCAGGGCTTTGACCAAATCTGCACAGCTTGATAAAACAGGACAGAGGTTAACCAGAGTTGAGGGGATTCAGTAGAGAACATCTGTCTCAGTGCCATGGGTCAGTGACATGATGAGGATTTTTGAGAAAAAAAACAAAAACAAAAATGATTATGGTGTAACAATCATGTAAACGGTATTTATTTTATTTTATTTTATTTTATTATATACATTTTTAATTTAATTTAATTTAATTTAATTTAATTTAATTTAATTTAATTTAATTTAATTTAATTTAAAGCTGAATTTGCTGAATCAGCATCATTACTCCCGTCTTCAGTGTCACATGATACTTCAGAAATCATTCTAATATGCTGGATTTGCTGCTCAATAAAACATTTCTGTTTATTATTATTTTTGGTTGAAAATGGTTGTGTGATAAATTGTGGAAGTGTTTTCCTTTCCTTGGGATTCACTGATAAACTGAGATGAAGAGTAGCTTTTATTTGGAAAAGAAAACGCTATATGAGTACAAAGATTTTTAAATGACTTTTCTGCCACCTTTTAATACACCAGTTAAATATGTTCTTTATGAATAATAATAATAATAATAATAATAATAATAATAATAATAATAATAATAATAATAAAACACCCTATATGAATCTGTCCCCAAACGTTTGAGCACTAGTGCATATAAAGAAGTCTGCTTTACCAGTTATTTATTTAACCCCTTAACTGTCACTCACATTTTTGAACATAGACTTGAAAGTGCACTTTCCAAACTAAACATATATTCCATGAACAAAAAAACATTTTAGTGATATTGATGTACCATTTTCGTGGTAACTGCAATGTCTGATTTTAAAATGGGTTTTAAAAGGAGAATTTTGAGATTTTAAGTTTTCAGTTGATATATAATTTCTGATTATTTCTAAAGTGTCAGAGAAAAAGGCAACGAAGAAGACTTTTTTTTTTGACAAGGTCAAAACTCCTGTTATGATGTAGATTTTTGAGGGTGCACTCTTGTCATAAATTAATCTATTACTTTTCCTACATAATTTTTAACAAGAAACAGTGGTAAAACATCTGTTTAGAAGTCTTAGACCTTTCCAACGATATATAGTTTGTCACGATTAGATAAGGATTTAGTGAAGTAAACGTAGGCGTCCCGTATACGGGACGGGGTGACAGTTAACAGGTTAAAATAAACAAAAAAGGTTAGTAAAGATAAAGCTCCATGAAGAACATTTAAAATAATATTTTCAGTGTAGGCGTGGGGTTCGACCTGACCTGCAAAACACCTGTCCTGTTCACCCGCTCTGTACAAAGTATTTCCATTCAAGTGCAATATGGGCAGATCAAGTGAGATTTCAGAGGACTCCTGAAGAGTTGTTAAAGCTCACTAGACTGTAAAGAGTTACAGAAGGATTTCAAGAGACCGTCCGATTACAAAGGAAAGAAATTCTCCTGTTATTCCCCTGAGGAGATCTCCAAAGATCAGTGCTGCAATACCATCAAATCCTCAAAGAAACAACAAAGGACCCTTGGGAAACCACTAAGGATCCGCAAACCTTTTTTTTTTTTTTATTGTTAATGTTCTTACATCACTATGAGTGGCGTTCATTGGTTTAGACTTCAAAGGTTCTGTAAAAAATAAATCAATAAATACATGTATACACACACACACACACACACACACACACACACACACACACACACACACACACACACACACACACACACACATATAAATACATAAATAAATAGAAATGCAGCCCACTGTTTTTTTGCAAAGCATTAACTGAACAATGTTTGGAAACACACTGTTTAAGATAGACATTATTGCATCGTCCTGCAGAGTTTAGCTCCGACTCTAATCAAATACACCTGAGTCAACTAATAAATAAGCTGCTAAATGCTTATCATTGATTTCATTTCCGTTCATTTTAATATGCTGTAAAAACCCTGAGCATTGCAGCACTGTTGAGCATACAGTCCCTGAGTCAACTTATAAATGTCATTTGGTTCACAAGTACATTATTTTTAATGTCCATAAATATTCCTAAATATTTCAGATTTAGAAAAAAATAAAAAAAATAATAGTAATAATAATTCTCTGCGCGTGACTCATGTGCGTGAAATCAAGACTTCCTTAGTTCTTTGGGCCTTGATAACTGTACAGGTCTGATCCGAAGCTTTAGAAAGAAATATAATGATGTTCCACTACACTGAAAAAAATAATAAAATAAAATAAAAATTTAATTTAATTAAAATAACAAACAAACCATCAAATAAATATGTGAAATTTATGTTTATGGTAAAGGGGGGATGTGTTTTTGAGAGATTTTCTGTGTAGAAATATAGTGTAGAAATTTTTTGTTTTTTAGATTTTTATTAAATTTACAATAAAATATTTATATTAACTGAGATCATGTTAAAATACTTACTTAGTTTTGTACCTTTATAATAGACTTGTAACCACCAAAACCCTCATGTACTTTACTGTAAAAAAAAACAAAAAAAAACACTTTTCTATTACGGTGTAGTTATTTGCAGTTAGTGATGGTTAATCTTAACCTTATACACTGTAAGAAAAAAAAAAGAAGAAAAAAAAGGTACTAGTAATTTTACACAGTACAAATCAACACAGAAAATGCCTTCATATTAGCACAGTACATTGGGCCCCTTTTTACATTTAGTCATTTAGTGTACATGTAAAATGTTATGTGTTTGGCGTTTGCTAAATAGGACAGTCCTTACTTAGTTTGACAGTGAAATGAAAGTCACATCAAATGTTAGGTACTTTTCATACCGAAAGCCAGATAACACAGCTATACACCATTTATTCTGAACAACATGATTAATAGAAGCACTCTGTCTCTCTCATTGTCTGCCAGACAGAATCTGAATGGCTACAATGGAATTCATTGAAGATTCCTCAAAAGATCCCATGCCCATCTGGATCCACATTTGTATGGAAATTAAAGATGAAATCTGACTCAACATTCTCCAAAGAATTAGACAAGTTCACTTCTTCAAAGTCAGCACAAAACAGTTTTCTGCAGACATCAAAACCCGAGACGGACTCGCTGTGGAAGACGCGCAGAGCTCTGACAGGCCTGACGAAGCTGTCTGCACCTATAAACAGAGACCCAAGCTGAGCCACTTATCAATATACATGACAGCTTTCTCACTCTTTTAGCTGTTTTTGACAATTAATTAGTGTGGCGAAGTTAATTAACTTTGAGACTGAATCGGAATGATTCTATGACTGGCCTGCTGTATTTGCATATGCATCCTGTAGTGAGTCATTGCCAAAAAAAAAAAAAAAAAAAAAAGCCCTGTCTCTGCCAATGATAATTTACAGCAGACGGCCCTCTACCCTTGCCAGTCGCCATCTAGGACATTAGTGGACCAGAAAAACCCTGCATCTGTTTGAGCGGAACAGGCTGCACTGATATCGTTGGCACGGCTGTTGTGTTTTATTGATATCTCTGTGACCCCCGTGTGGAACCCCATAAATTGCATTTGCTTCTTTAGGTAAATAAGCCACAGCTGGGTGGAATTGCAGCAGAAGTAATACTGGTTGGAGCATTAATTCTGATGACAAGATTCCCAAATTGTGATTATAAATTTTTGGCTGGTGAAATGTGGGCGGTGTGGGTCGTTTCTGATTGCACTGCTAAGTGCTAATCATCGCTCCGAGCCTGCTTCATTTTAATACGCTGTGAAAACCCTGAGCGTTGCGGCACTGGAGAGCGTACGGTCCTACAGATGCCTGCTGGGTGATTTGCAGGCTGAGGACAGAAACGTCTCTATTTGAGGCGCTCTGTCAGCGGCTCGTCGTCTTTCTCTCCAAACATTCACTCAGAGGTTGGCATCACTCTGTTGTTTTTGATAATGTCTTCCCCTCATTCATATATTTAACCCAACACTGCTCTGACACTCAGGTCCAACAAGCATGAGCAGCTTTCTACTGAGGTAACACAATGAAATCATCTCACAGGTGTCTCCTTAGAGTTTCAACATCTCAACAACGTCTCCAACTATCCTCAGATTTTCCAAGGTACCAAATAATTTCAATGTGAAAACATTTCTTATGATATACTTCCAAGACCAAATAATGTGAACTATGCAATCAACATTCATTTTTAGTCCATGCAAGAATAATCTACATTCTTTTTTTTACTATTTTATGAGCATATTTTACTGAAAATCCTGAATAAAGCTTGTCTGAGTGAGCAACTGTAACCAAAGGGAGCAGAGCTTAACGAAGGGTTAATTGTCTAATTTTTCATTTCTCCTCAGGAGAAACATCTGAGAGAAAGTTGCAACTTAAACCTGAGAGCTCCATTATGTCTTGTGCCAACTGTGTTTTCCTCTGGGGAAGACAATTCAAATGCAGCTCATGTGTTTGTTTGTCGGTTTGATGCTGTCTATGCTTATTCACTGGAATCTCTCGCTGTGTAATGTTCTGATGTCTCACTATTGGACGGATGCAGTTAGTCCGATGCAGAAATCCGAGTGCAGGAATGCAGCGGTAAGTAAGCTTCCTTTCCTCTGTAATCTTAACTAGATCTTAACAAGATGAAGTTTGAAGCATTACCCATGGAGGCTCAGCTGTAATTGCATTTAGTAGTTTCTAATCTCCTCTTTGCTCCTGTGCTCCTCGCGGTGGCTAATTGAAACGCCACGGCCAGTATGAGCCGCGTTTGTGATGTGAGCCGTGACGGCTGTGCCACCTTCGGAGCGCCGTTTGAGCAGGGTTGCTGCCGGCTCTGAATGCATGATGAAGATGAAATCATTCACAGCTCCAGGCTAAAGATATGACTGAACTCATCTGCCATGGTGCTGAAAGAGCTAGCTGTCATTTCCTGTTTGGTCAAAATTGCTTAGTATAAATTCACAGTGATGTATATATGCCATTTTTAAAGGTGTAAAAAAAAATTAAATAAATAAAAAAACACACATGCACACACGCGCACACACACACACACACACACACACACACACACACACACACACACACACACACACACACACACACATATATATATACACACCATATATATACACACACATATATATATCACTGTGAATCTATACTTAAAAAGTTAAGGTGATATTGTGCAATACTCGGGATGTTTAATGTTCAAAGTTGATCTAAGACATTATTCTATACCCATTTACTCTAGCTTAGAGTTATTCCTGAGTTCCTGAATAGTGTAAACACTGTCATTTTGTGGCTCTAAAAAACATCGACCAGTGACATGAGCTGGGGCGGGACTACCTGTTTGTCCAAACAATGGAGGACGAGTCATCATGTTTGGAAGAATTCATCAGGGGTGGTCTTCAAGGCAAAACAATAACAACAACAACAAAACCTTATTGCTCATATTAGAGTTAATGATTTAAACAAAGCCCTATACTTCGACATCTACATAACTGCACCATGCACATGAATGAAAAAGTGTGCTATTACTTTTCTAAGTGATTTGACGCTTTGCACCTGGTGGATAATAAAATAAGTGAGTATATTTCTTTACACTTAAAGCTCATTCACAACAATAATATTAACTAAATTCAACAAAGTGAAACGACCTCATCATTTATGTAAAGTGCATTTTTATATTAAAAACCATAGTTAATGCTGTTTTGTTCAGATTGTCTAAAAGCAAATAAAACTCTCTATATAAAATATTAAAAGACAACCATTTTTCTTTCTTTTTTTTAAGAAGAATGCATACTGGCTAGCTTTACTGACTGCAGAAAATATTTCTTTATTTTATTTTATTTTATTTTATTTTTTAAATGACAATAAAAAATATGATGTATATTTTAAAAGACCTCCAAATATTAAGGTATTTGCACTATTTATTTATACTAAGCAAACTAAATTAAACACAGACTAACAAAATGCTTTTTAATGTGATACTTTCATATTTTATGTTAATTTTTGTTTATGGTGAAATTAGGTTTAAAAACATTATTATATTTACCTACTTTAGGTTACATTTTGACTTATGCCTAAAGAAAACTATATTTTTATTGTTCATAAGCTAGAGAGAAAGAAAGAAAGAAAGAAAGAAAGAAAGAAAGAAAGAAAGAAAGAAAGAAAGAAAGAAAGAAAGAAAGAAAGAAAGAAAAAGAATCAATCAAAATTATCACCCTTGTGCTGTTATCATTATAGTTATGGTGTGGACTCAAAACTTTATAGTTTATGGTTATTGTTTTTGGTGTAAAGGCTCTTAACATTAAAAAAGGACCCAATATACTGTATATCCAGAATATCACTTGAAGATGTGCTCTTTTGAGAAATTATTATTAGCAGGCCAGAACACTC
This sequence comes from Cyprinus carpio, assembly GCF_018340385.1. NCBI lineage: Eukaryota > Metazoa > Chordata > Actinopteri > Cypriniformes > Cyprinidae > Cyprinus > Cyprinus carpio. Next base: position 7,094,598 of record NC_056585.1, read on the forward strand.
CAGCAACCTCATTACATGATGGGTACAAGTTTTGTGCAGGCAAAACATTTACATCAAAAAACGTTTATGTGTTTCTGTTTGTCATTAGTGGTGCAGAAATTACAGCTAGCAGGAATAATTAATTGGTTGTGTGTTTCGTAATTTGTACATTGCTCTGGATAAAAGCATCTGTGAATGTGTATATGTTGCTGCTCCTGGATCACCTCTGATATGAACAGAACCCAGAATCCATCATGATAAGAGCACCGCAGATGAAGCACTGGACTTTATATCGAAACAAAATAAAAAGTTCCAGAATTTTCCCCAGAAATCTCATCGGACTCGTGAGAGAGATCATTGTGGACACATCAAAGTGAGGTTCGTTTCTGTTCAGCTGCACCACACAAACACCGGAAGAACAGGAAAAGACAATGTCCTTGACTTTCGGTTAGTTTACTCATACTTCATGTTTCATTAGGCAGATATTGCTTTCTCCCGAGAACAGCCGCTCCCTGGGTTGTTGCTGGGAATGAGCGCACATTAATGAGCGACGTCTTCTTGGATACTTAATCTTCATAGTTCTCTGCCACAGCCAAAATAAATACCATCTTATCGTTTGATGAGTGTTTGCTTCTGCTCACATCACGCTAAGAGCGGACGAGCTCATCTTTAATAATGCACAGATACCGGCACGCCCGGTTCGACCAAACTCCCCACCTCTCGGTGCACTCGCTTATTGTATTGTGTGATAAAGAAGATAGATTAGAAGTGTCCTACAGTAAGTGTGTTTTGCTGAAGCAGTTGAGGAGGGAGAGACTCTTTGATGTGGTGTGTTTATTCGAATTAAAACCATCTCGAGCCAAGTACAGTTCTAATCGGCCAGACAGCCGATGCGAAAATCAAAATGCAAAGCAGCATGTCAAGCATATCTATAAAGGAGCATGCATGCAGCGGGGTGTAGGGGCTCTCAGCACTGTTTTTCATTTGCACAGCCTACAGAGTGTTGGATCCAGCGGGTACACACACACACACACACATACACACACAGGACAGTAAACACCTCCGCAAAAACACATAGCCCACACTTGTGGATGGATGCTATTCAATTATCTGTTACAGCAGCCATATGACTCATACAATGATGTGAGCACACTTTTATTCTGGGCAAAAAAATATATCAAGTAAATCTCAATATCTAAACTACCTTAGTTTACCTTTCACTCCTCTCAAAAATCATTAAATCAAAGGTTTAAAAATACAACGGATGAGGGAGTTTCATGCTCCCTCGCAGCAACTGGAGCAAGATAATGCTTTTAATTTTGATTCCTGGAGTGCAATGTTTCAAAAGGGTAATGGTGAAATATTCCATTAGGAAGAAAATATGACAAAACACACAAAACCAGTCTGAATTCAACAAAATGTTAATATCACGCTGAGTTATCATTACCATTGCAGTTCAGTAAGAAAAACCCATTAAGGAGGAATAACTTACAAATGATGGCTTTATTTCCATTTATCCAAGGCTTAGCGGATCTAGCTTCACTTCAAACAGAGCTCACATGTCTGCTAATATAAATAACAAACTGCAATAAACAGCATGTATGAAGACAAACAGGTGTCTCAGCAAAAGAACCACAAGTTAAGATCATTACATTAACATCAGATGTCACTTGCTTTGATATTTTGTGGTCTAATGTGATGACTTTCATACTTATTAAGTGTTTATTATTAACCAATCAGAGCCCTATGATGCCATTACTGTTACATTTACATATTTTTGTCTAATGTGTAACTTACATCGAATTCCACAAACAAACAAACAAACAAACAAACAAACAAACAAACAAACAAACAAACAAACAAACAAACAAACAAACCTATTTATTTGATTGTACTCTTTTTTATTTATTTATTTCACTACCCCTGGCACCTTTTTATTTATTTATTTATTTGTTTGTTTTTAATTGATTGACTGATTTGTAGTTGTTTTTCTCTTTTTTTTCTTTTTACTTTTTCGGTAACACTATACAATAAGGTTCCATTAGTTAATGTTAGTTAATGTATTATGTATATTAACATATTTGCTTATTTAATTAAACCCCCTATTCTGCGAATCAACTGTGCGATAATTAAATATGCAAATAAATATCACCTTTATGAGGGTGTCGGGATCTTAAATGCAAAATAAAATCTAATATAATATGTTTTGCCCAGTGTGTGTTCTGAGCAAATGTCAGCATTAATTGAACCCATGTGTTTATTCAGCCTCATTAATATTATTTTCATGTTAATTATGACAAACTGATACATGTCTCCTCGTACTGACGTCCTATTAAGCTCCTCATAATTTCATTTCTTTATAATGCTTTCCGCATGTTGCATGTTTGCTCACACACATTCACATTTGCTTGTTACATACAGCAACATCACAGTAATCAGCTGTGCTAGCTGGCTTTTTAAAGCAAAGAACAGGTCATTTTGTCTTGTATAACATTTCTAATGAAAAAAAAAAAAAAAAAAAAAAAAAAAAAAAAAAAAGTGTTCCAAGCAGTAATTTCATGGTTGCCGGAGCTGTTGGTAGGTAGGTGAGCGAATGGCCTAATTCCAGGTTCAGTTAGCAGTGGACATTACAAAGCAATCTACCTCTTTTTGTATAGTTACTACTATTTCTCTAAACATGCTTCTGACAAAATACACATGTTCTCACCTTGGAATAGCTCTGAGCTGCTTTTCCACCTGGAAAGTAGAAAATTAGCTATTTGTCCTCTGAGGCGATATAACACATCACTGCATTGAGTTTATCACTGTGGTGCCGCAGAGCAAAATAAAGGGCCTGTTTTTGTACAGACCTTTTTAAAAATAAGCTTCTCTATGTCCTTAGGTCTTGTCTCAAGTGTCCTGAACTGTCATTGTGTCACAGCTGATTAATTCCACCTCGTGTATAATTTAACCTCTGATGCAGTGGCACAAGAGATGCTTGTGTGAAAGATCTACTGTACAACTGATCATTTTTTGGGTAGAGTGATGATCTTACTAAGTGTGGTCATCTAATCATCCCATTCACAGGCGCCTTGGCCCCTGTGCCGCCCATCTCTGCCAGCTGTGCCAGGCGGCATTCATCCCCTGCGTTAAACTGAAAGCCGCTAAACAGGCTCATTATTGTGAATTATGCGAGTTTAATGCAGAGCCAGTGGCCTTTCATTTAGAGCATCCTTTTGAGATTCTTCAATGAGCTGCAGGGAAGGTCTCTGTGTCTCAACATTAAACCCATTCAAGGGCTTCCTTCCATTCACAGCATTGACAAGCACGTTCATCACTCCGCATTGTGCCTTTCCATTGATTTTGTCCGACACTGGCCACAATATGAAATGACTCAAGGGTACCGTGGCAGCATAACTTACATTAATGGAGGCCATGAAATATGTATTTTTATATGTAGTTCACGTGGGGGGTGTCTGACATATCTCCGCGGCAGGTCGCTAAACTTAGCACACCTCAGGAATAATTCATTCAGAAGCATCAGAAACTGTCAGTAAGGATGCAAATGAACAATGTTATTGTTACAACAATCATTTAGGAGTGGGAGTGTTATGTGAATGACTAATCAGGAAATGTGCAAAAAGCACTTCTAAAAATGGAGAATGGGGAATTGCAATGTATGATATCAGCTCACCAGGGACATTATTATCAATTAAAACAAACATTTTCGAATGTTATACACTGCAAATTGTAAATTGGATGAAAATTTTTAAATGAAAATTAGAAATTAAACAAACTGAAATGAATAAAAACTAAAACTAAATTAAATATTAAATTAAGCCTAAATATAAATATTTTTTAAAATATTACATAAAATTAATACAATATATTTAAAAACATATTAAAATACAGAAAATGTTCAGGAGTACTGAATGGCTGCTGATGGGCTGGAGTTCACTGGATTCATTTATAAAAAGTTGTGTAGAAATCATCCTACATTTACAAATGTGTGTATGTGTAATAAAGAGAACAAACCTAGGCACAAAAATTGTGAAAAAAAAAAATCTTTTTCAGGTATGAAATTTATACATCACAGATGGTCTTGAAATTGTGCGTAGCTGAATTGTTTCAGATCTCCACTTTGTAAACGCTGGCTAATTAATGTCATTAGCATATAAAAGAACACCAGTCAACATCCAAATCCTTTACTGGAGAATGGCGAGTGGCAAGAAGTGCTTAAATGACCAAATACTTGCAGTACTGTGACTGTTTGCCACACAGAGAAGTGTGTACGTCTACTTAAACCTTAACATGGTACTAAGTGTTTTTCTACTTTAACACTTTTTTTTTTTAAATGTTGTTTTTGTAATTGTTTTTTTTGTACACACACTAGATCAAGTTGTATGTTTTATAAATGAGGCCCTGCTTCTACGAAAACATCATTGTGGGGATGGGGACATGGTGCAGACATTTACCAGACACAATTTTACCTTTAAAAAATAGGTAAAAAAATGGTGTCCCATAAGGGCCATGTGACAAACCCACCCCCCAAAATCTCTTATAAATACCCACTGCAGGTCAGCTCTGACACTGTTGTTTTTTCTATTGTAAATAAAGCTCTGCTATTGTCAGGTTATTGATTACACAGACTCAGGCATTGATTTGTGGCACGATGAAATGTTCACGGGTGGTTGGGTCATTTGAAGGACACTCACCAATTTGGGGGGAATTGGGCTTTAATTACTATGCACATATAAAATGCATCATATGCTGTTATATTCCTCATAGTATGAGAGTGTAATCATACCCCTGGTAATAACAACAACAACAACAACAACAATAACAACAACAACAACAACAATAATAATAATAAAATAATAATAAAATAAAATCATACAAAAAAAAATATTTTTTAAATCACTATGTTGTGTCCTCCATCACTTATTTTTATTTATTTTTTTTATTTTTTTTGGGATGTTATCGTTTGTATTTTCCATCCTGTTTTCACATTGTTTCATTCTATTATTTCACTTGTACTAGGGTATGTCCTTTTTGTTTGTGATGTTTTTTTTTTTTGTTTTGTTTTTTTTCACCGACTGTGAAATATGGATTTTAATTGTGCTGCAGTGGGAGCAAAAGCTCTCACGGTGGGAGGACTTGGCTTCTCTGTTTTATTTACCCTAATGAAAAGCTTTTAGTCAATAAAGGAAGGATATTGCTGGATTTAGTTTGACACACATCACAAACCATCTTCACTTTACAAGTCCTGCCATGCAATATTGAGTGCTGTTGTCTTGGGCTTGGTAATGGTTCATCGCACAAGGCTTCTGAGAAAAATGCTGGCCACTTTCTTTCTCCCTGACCAGAATTTACATTTAAATCGTATGTTAAGGGGGGGTGGGGGTCATCATTTACCTATATGTTATTCAGACTACTTTTATTATATTTTATCTTGTGTTTGCATTTTTCTGAAGCTTGAAAGCTCAGTGTCCTTTCAGTGGAACTGCATGATGTCATCCAAAATTTGCTCTACTGAGCAATGAAAGTCATCCAGGTTTGAAATGAGATGAGGATGAATAAATGACGACAGGTTTACATTGCCGGTTGAACTATTCTTTTAAAACAAATCTAAACACTCTGTGCTACGTCCATTCATTTATGCACGCACATACGTTCTAGAACATTTTGTATGAAAACCTTGTAATTTATTCCCTTCCACAAGCAAACACAGATCCTGATCCCAGCTCAGTGAATGATCTGTTTATCAGGACATTTCACATGTGGTTCTGGCTGTATCAGTCATTTGTTAACCAGTTAATCAGTGTGGGCACGCTTTAGCACGGGCCAGTGAAAAATAATTTCTCCATAGCTGCTGCCAATGAAATATTATTATTATTAATATTTATTTATTTATTTGTTTTTTTTTTCATTGAACAAGCCATGTATTGACATTTGAGGCAGTGCTCAGTAGTTGTGTATGTGTGCATTATGCAGATTAGTGTTTTCTATTACATCCCCCCCCCACACACACACACACTTGGTAATGGATTGCAGTCATTACACTGAAGATGTTCTCATGTCAGCTGTATCGCTCACAAACACCACACAGCCTCATAACATACAGACATTTTGGGAGTTGTTTATGTTAGGGGTAGTGTAAATTCATTACAAGTGAGAAAACAATCACATGAAATCATGACGGATGTTACCTATAACTCAAATCTAAATTTTAAATGTATGCATATCTTTCACATTTACTATAACCAGGGGCACAGCTACTTCTTTAATGATGGGAGTGCAATGCCACTGCAGGCTTTCACTGAAAAAGATGCATCAAATCCATTTAAAATATTATATTACAGTAGTTTTGGATCAGTATGATTTTGTAATGTTTTTGAAAAAATCCCTCATGCTCACAAAGGCTGCATTTGATAAAAATCATACTCTTAAAAAATAAAGATTTTGTATTGGCATAAATGGTTCCATGAGGAACCTAAACATCCACAGAATCTTTCTGTTGCACAAAAGTCCTCTCTAGCGGAAAAAGGTTCTTCAGATTATTAAATAAAAAATAAAAAATAAGAAGTAGGTTATTTAAGATTGGTTCACTGAAAGGTTCTTTGGGGAACCAAAATTGTTTCTTTAATGACATTGCCCTTTTGAAAACTTTAATTTTAAGAGAGTATAGTAAAAATAACAATACTGTGAAATGTTATTATAATTCAAAACAACTGTTGTCTATTTAAATGTAATGGAATATTAAGACGTCAAAATTTGTCAATTCCCAGGGAACACACATACTGCTAAAAAAATAAAAAATATAGTATAGTCTGAATGCACTGTAAGTCGCTTTGGATAAAAGTGTCTGCTAAATGCATAAATGTAAATGTAAAATATGAGTTATGTGAGTGGGAGGCAACAGACAGCATCCAAAACATAACATAAAGAAATATGGAGGTGGCGAGAGAAAGGAAATACAGTACACATGTGAGATGGAAACAAGGAAGAAAGCATATTAGAAAGAGAATTCAAGCAATATAGTGGCCATGATGAAGCCTGAGAGAGGGAGATAGAGCCACCGAAGCCCATAAATCAAGTGGCAGTGAGTGTGCTGAATCAGGGACATGAGGTAAGGTTGATTGTGCCTGCGAGAGACAATAAACCCTGTAATCATCCGTCTCTGCTGCACAAGCCCGGCAATTATCTGCCCATACCTGACCGCCACTTCAGAAAGGGCAAAATCCATCTCACTTCTTCTCCATTGCCCCCACACACACAGCTTCTTCTCTTTTACTTGCATGCATACAGCGGATAAATATATTCATACCTCAACTTATGTCAAGGAGAAACTTAAAGTCTGCAGGAATAAAGAAGACTTCTAGTGTCAGTTGATTTGCTTCATCTGAAGGCCAGGAACATAGTCTGCACAAGTATGCAGATGCAGGAAGAAATGTTTACCCAATGCACTGCAAAAACACTCTTGCCATGAAGTCTTATTATATATCATCCAAAAGCTGGTAACATAGACAGGAAGAGAGGAAGATAGCTTTTTAGAGGTGAGTTTTTAGGAAATAAATTGGCCTGAAACTAACTGAATGAATGAATGAATGAATGAATGAATGAATGAATGAATGAATGTAAAATAAATGTATTGCTGTTTTGCAAAAAAAAAAAAAAAAAAAAAAAAAAAAAAAACAATTATTAAAAAAAACAAACAAACAAAAAAAAAATATTCTGTGGTGTTTTTTTTTTTTATGTGTAGATTATTTCAGAGACATAACTCAAACAAAACAGTATATACTGTTCTGCTCATAGGAAAGTAGTTTACCTACTAAATGCCAGAAACAAAACGTGAAAGTATCTTTCACAAATTGTAACCTGACAAGCAGTAATAAGTTGCACTCATTGTTTCGGTTTGGTACCTTGTAAACATGACTTTGAATGTCGCCCATGCATAAAAGTATTTGACCTGAAAGAGAAAACCATAGAACCGATGACTGTACAATCAAGCGTGCTTTGCGAGATGCTTTTTGTTTCGTCTCTCGTGTGTCATCTTCTCACTACCTGTCCTTTGGATGAGACAAATAATTGCTTTTATTGAGCTGATGGGTGCCGGGGGGCAGATGGAGGTTCGCTATTATCCTAGAAATGGTCCTGTAGCAGTAACACAGATTTACTCCTAGTAGATTCCTAGTCAAATCTAGTGCATTTCTTTCTTTCTTTCTTTCTTTCTTTCTTTCTTTCTTTCTTTCTTTCTTTCTTTCTTTTATGTAATTTTTAATGCAAATTTGTGTATCTGTATTGTCTTTTCATTGCAAAAATAAATACACTGATTTATACAATAAAAGCATTCTTCTGTTGGATGTAATTATTAATAGTCACCATATTTTTGGAGCGTGAAATCAAATCTTCTGTAAATAACACAGGCATCATGATGATCTCAGGCACAAAGGTGCAGCTTTAATTTAACCTGGCTGATTATTAGCTAAAAACAGCTCTCTTACAGATCATAATTTCAAGTCATTTTTAGTTGAGTTTGAGCGAAAGCAGAGATATCTGAGTGGGTAAGTTGTTTACTTTGTAAGTAGGCTTTCCATTTCCACCAGTTTGACCCATTCAGAATGATCTGCAGACCAAGTGCGAGCATTATCACATTGAGAGGGCCACTGAACCAATATTCCAGAGCCTAATGAGCCAAAAAGCGTGATGGAGGCACTGCTTGCTGTCACATGACCTGTGTCAGGTTTTTCCTCCCTCACATTCACTTCACACTACAAATGCCCATACTATCTAATCCTACCCAGGCTCATTGTAAATACATGCTTCTACCTACAGTAAGTTTCTGCGTTGACCGCGCATTTTATCCCCACTCACTGGACATTTCACTGCAACAAAACGTACAATAAGGTATGCCATATCAGTGTTGCAGAAATGTCGCCACAAGCACGTATTTCAAATGAGCCTGGGTTTATCTAATTACATATTTTACAAAATAAATTTTGTTTTTGTACAGCTGATTGCTTTCTTTTTAGGAGACATGTTCCTTGATCATGTCAAACAAACCTAGTGCAAAGTCCATCCCACATTCTGTCCTAAACTAACACCAACAATCAAAGGAATGTGATAGGCCCCAACCCTAACCTTACCCTATTGATCCATAAACATTTCTTACTTGGCTGTTATTTGATCTTGGAACGAAAAAACCTGTACTTAAAACAGCTAATGAAAAAATAATCCTTTAGATGGAATTAGATAGTGACCCATGCCAAAACTAATAAACATTTTTGGACAGCATCTCAGTGGCGTACCCATCCATGTCACATCAGGGTCATGTCATTTGATGTACGTGTCCATGTGATGTGCCAAGTGTCAGCTTGACTCAAGGTTCCTGATGAAGTGCTTTAATAAACTCTCTTAATCCTCTCCTGGGGTTCCAGTAATAAGGATAACATTTCACTGCTGCCTTTAAGGGAGAGATGCTGGCTGGGCATGAAGCTTAGCTTAAATCTAAGCCAATAATCTGAGCGAGAAGCTATAGTGTTTTAATGCAACATAATTGCTATGCTATGAGTTTGGTTGGCTTGCATTAGATGCAGGTGCCTGCTGTAATTAGTAATAATTTAGGCTGTCATTATCACACATTAATTTAGTTTTTCGTTATTAAGTTCATTATTAAAACTATAAACGCTTTAAATGATGCCCCTTAACCCACATATAAATTCCTTCATAAGCCAATAGATAAATCCAACCTTGAACCATGTCATTGAACACTGAGTATCTGTTGAGTCATGCTGAACATTGAGTCGTGTTGCATTGTTATAGATGGATCTGCCTGATATGTACAAATGAGTAGACTTGCTTGTTCCCTCTGTCAAAAAAGAAGGGGTCAAGAGCCTGTCTATATAAACTTCCCTCATCCACAATGGTGGCAGTGATTTCCCCAAGGGGAAGGGCTTAGGGAAGTTCACAAGTGTGTGTCTAAAAGTGAAGTGTAATGCACCCCTAGCTTGAATATAATTCACTGAACAATAGAGAAAAAAAAAACACAAAATAAACATACAGTAGTTAAAGTCTAAATTTCTATAGATCCCATGATTGTATCATTATTGTGAATTCTTCTGGTGAGAATAACTGTGTAGTGAAAATGTGGTACTGTGACAGTCCTACATCATATCATGTATGTTAAAATGGCAATCAATTTACATAATCTCCTTGGTTACATGTCCTGGAGTTTGAGAGATATGCTAAAACCGTTCTTTGTATTGTCTTTTACTGAACTGAGAAGCTCCTTGGCAACTTACAGGAAATGACCTTTAAATCGCAGTGAAACAAATCCAGGCGGAAGCTGCTATGAAGGACACATGGGGATGGGAGGGGGGACTCAATGAGCTCTCTGAACTTGCTCTGTGTCTCATCTAATTAGTGATGCATTTTGCAGGAAAAACCATCGTGAACCCAACCGCAGGATGCTAGCGGGCTTTAATGGGACCCGAAATGCCAGTGTCACCGCCTCAAGCTTGTGTACCGCCATGAGACGCTTTGACTCATCACAGATATTCCTCAACAGAAAGCACTTGAGTTTAATTAATTGCTCAATCCGTCTGAGATGAGCGATGGGAAATGATGATTTCTTGCTAGTAAATGAATGGTTAAATGGCACACGGTGCAGAATGGTGGAAAGGCAGTGCGGCGTCGACACCGAAACGACAGCACAGATGTTGTGACTGCTGCAGAGGAGTTGACTGCATTGCCATATATGAAGTACAGGAAGAGCATAATCATTGCTTAGGTGTCTTCTGGGTCTAACGGAGATTGTGACCTCTTCATGATTAGTAAACACAAACCATGGCCCAAGAACAGATGCGCTCGGGGGAGGGGTGATGAGGCATTGGCACTGATATGGCCCTGAATTTTAATTCGGTAACAAAGTCATTTTAGGATCCTACTGTTTTACTGCAACTCCTAATATTGTCCGCGTACTTATATGAAATTCAAATGATGTCATTATTTAATCACCCTAATGCTGTTCTAAACCCGTATGTATTTTTTTCTTCGCCAATGCAATACAAAAGGAGACATTTGGTGGGATATTCACACTGCTTTGCTTTATACAATTAAAGTGAATAGGTGACAGGTGCTGTCAAACCTCAAAAATTACAATAAAATCACAGTAAAGCACTGTAATAGTAGTCCACATGACTCTATATTCAAACCAGACATGACGCAGTTCATATTTTTTTTGTTTATATGCAGTCATTAGTCACTGATAATCTTGCTGTTTCTCTCTGTATGGGGATAGGGTTGCACCGTCATGCTTTCATTTCCCTAAAAATCAAGTTTTTGTACAATTCACATTGTATGAACTCATACAAAATTGCCACCTTTTAATATCCTCTGAGACAGAGGTGTGAACTTTCTTCAGAACATGTCTTTTTTGTCTTCCATGAAGGAAAGATTGACTTTTATGAACTGTTTGAAATCAATAACCCTGTGCAGTTCTAATGCAGATAAACTGTATTAGGAAAGTAAGGTGAGCTATTTAATAAGTATTCTAAGGCCCCAAATTCGTCTATGCCGCTCAGAACTGGGGCACATCAGTTCTAAATTCATCATGTATCCAGAGATATCTGGACCTTTGCACCAGCACTGCAGGCGCTCTATCCAGACCCCAAGGACTCAAATGGGGCATCCATCCTCCATCATGTCCTGCTCCTTACGTGCTACAAACCCAGCAGAAACAATTCAAATCAGCACTAACTCTTTATCTGATCTAGGCCGAACATTTCACATGGTGTTCCACAGGTAACTAAGAGGACTTACCTCTGTCAGTGTCATAGAGGTAGACAAACTTTTCCCACTTGTATTGAGACAGGAGACTCAAGACGGCGCCCTTCAGTGGAGGGCGCATCTGGATGACAAACTGCACGTCTGAGTCGATGGGGTAGCTTGGTGTGACGAAGGAGGTATGGAGGGCCCCGCAGAAGGAGGTCAGCGTGTTCATGGACTTCTTGTCATAGAAACCGAAGATGGCATACACCCCTCTGGAGAACTGCGAACAAACTGGAATCAGAGCAAGACAAGTTTGCTTAGTTTGTTTATGACACAGTAAACAGTAAAAAGCATCAAAAAACAACCACATAATTCTAAACCGATCCTACCAAATAGAATCCAATGATGTTGGCAAGTGAATAATTGCCATAATAGAAAAAAATCTCTACAAACCTGGAAATTTGTTTTGACTGCATGAATATGAGTGGAGAAATAATTGCATTTTTTTTCCCCAGCAGATGAAAATTCTGCAATGCATGTGACAGTTAGAACCCATCAACACCCTCTTGCCTTAAACAAAACACAAAACGTCACATCTGATTGGTTGTTCCTTATTCTTCCAAAACACTTGAAGCAAATGAAGCATAATTATGCACATCTCTATGAACCGATAACATCCAATTACTGAAACAGAAATGTAACGGTTTGCAGAGAACCTCTCGTCTGAGTTATTTACAATATTTAGCTGGGGGCACTAACATGGTTAATTTCATATATTAATATAGATGCTAACTCTTAAAAGATATTTAAAAATGCTGATTGCAACAACAGTTATAAAATTTTACAAATAAATTATGGAATATGTGGCTAAATTAACAGAATGTGAAAAGAGGCATTCAAACTGGTTGACCAGAAATATTGATTTTTTATTTATTTTATTTTTTTTCAGCAAGTTCATAATTCACTACTGGCTGATGAAATTCTATGAAAAATGCCTAGTAACCGCATGTAGACACAAGTGGACTCCTACAAAACATTAACACCTCTGCACTGCTTACTTCAACAGTGGTATGACTGGTAATTTTGTAAAAGTATATCTAAAAAGCCAATAATAAAAAATAAAATAATAAAATAAAATATAAATATAGGTGTTTTAAAGAGTTTCAGCCCTTTGGCTGACTCCCACCAGACTGAACCTCTGAATTAGACAGCTCATCCCTTCAACCACAATGTTTCTCTAAAATCCCACCCTTCATAGACATGTCAGTTAACTCGAATGTGCAAAATAATTCACAGGCAGAGAACGTTTCTCACCCCAGACCGCGATTGTGCCCTCGTAACGCCACTACTCCTCTGCTCCTCTAGAGGTCTGTTCATGCCAACAGATCAATCAGTTTATTGGTATCAGATTTCATATCCTCCAACAAATGTTACATAAAACATAGCATGGTCTCTTACTGTCTGCATCAAAGGTGCTTGATTGGAATAAGCTAAGTGGACCAGATTCTATGCCAGTAATCAAAAGTCTAATCAGGCTAGTGATTCCTAAATCCTTGTCTTCTTGATTGCTCAAAAGCTGGTCATCCATACAGGTGCATTACTCTGGCACATATGTGCCAAAACAAGCCTACAGAGGAGTGACGATAATAGTGTGTAGTGGCTAGTTATGCTGCATGCCCGTCTCCCGCTCCGGCTCTGTTGGTCTTCAAAATTTCCCACAGTTTACTCTTAATTTGGTCCAGTTCTGACACAGCCCTTCTCCCGAGGGAGAGAAGCTGGCTGCTTCCCTTCCATCAGTTGTCCTGGACTTATTAGGACAGGCTTTGAACAAACTAAAATCAAATACATAAACTATGTCAGATGCCTCTGCTTGTAGTCATCCCTCAACTCCAACTAAAGCCTGTTTGTGTTGGCCTATACCCCAACCATCTGGATGTTCCCCTAAGCTTTCTTGTTTTAGGCCTGGCACCTTTCTCTTCCTGAATATCTCTCTTTTCAAACCATAACTCTCAGTATAGCTTGGTATACAGACTAAGTTTGGGTTTTCCAAAACACCAAGTGCACACAAAGAGTGTTTAATGTTTTCCCAAAAGCATCATTATCTAAATATTACAAAAATTGTACTACTTAAATCAGCAGCCTTGAACTACTCTTAAGACCATTAATTGCAATTTAGTTGTTGAAAAAGGACAACATTAATCCAACTAGTTTACTGCAAGACAACTCTACACACATGCATGCCTCATTTCTTAATTTACTTGACAAACAATTGGTTATGACTATAAATCTTAAGAAACATGGGACCCTGCAATATTACATATAATAATGAACTTTTTGAAACTTCAAAGTTTTTGGTGAATTAACTTTCAGTTGATGACAGAAATGTCTTGGTTTTTATTAAAAGTCTTGGTTTGTGTTTTGTAATTGAGCATAAGTCTTATGGGTTTGGAACAACATGAGGTTTAGTAATTTTATTTTTAAACATGAGGTTTAGTAATTTTATTTTTTAATAAAAAAATATATTTTTTATTTTTAAGACTACCTCTCTTTAATATTATCCAAAGAGCATGGTTTGCAGCATTAATGGGACACCTGGCATGAGTGAATACCTTCAAGGCCCTTCTTGAACATTTCTTAACATTTTTTTATCAGCGTGAAGTACAGTGTTTGTATTTTGGTGTTGCTTCATTCCTTAAAGTAATTCCATGAGATTGAGACAAATCTCAGTGCTTATTGTCACTATTTGAGCCCTGTTTTGAAGCGCAAGCATTGCCTCATTGCTTTTCATTACGCAGAGAGTCCTAGCATGTCACATTACATTTTGATAACATGTTTACTCTGGTGGCCGTGGTGCATGCAGCTGGGCACATTGCAGCTCTGGAAACAGTGCTAAGCAATGTTAACGACTCTCTGAATGGCTGAAAGATCCTTTCTCAGCCCCTCCATCTTAACCTTCTCGCCCACGAGCAACTAGCGCTCTCATACTGGCTACTCATCAAAAGACGCCACGCCTTCATTCTGCTAATCAGGACATTCTCTGCACTGCAGCAGGAACGATGCATTTCCACATGCCTGACTGCTCCAAATGATCGTGAGGCCACTGGTGTTGAAACGATAAGGACCATTAGAAAAGGCTCTGCATTTGGGATTGAAATAATGTAATCGCAGTGTCATGCACTTGAAGCCATCTTTCGCCACCATGATTGTACATGGCCCAGAGACCTAAAGCATATCGCTGCAAATGTCAGAGTCGATCATCCAGCTTTCAGTATTCACTGTCCTCTTCTGTCCTTATTCCTCTCTCTCTTCTCGTTCTACCACTTCTGCTATTCCACCCACCGCTACAAACATCTCACCCCCATACACGACACTCTCACAGGAAGATAGTCCTCTGGGGGTTTGAGCAAGTAATTGTATCTGCTCTTTTGTGGAGACATGTGAAGTCCTTCAAACTGTTTATTCAAAATGCCAGCTGAAAACAAGAATCCCTGTCCTCCTAATGAAGCATGATCATGCATCCTCTTGCATGCACACACATACATTTTCCACTCCATTTATTGCACTGGCCACAAAACTAATGTCCACATTTCATAATGTATTTTTTTCCCCTTTTGACTGTTTATACAGTAGTTACAAACGGGCTCATTACGACAGATTTATAGCATTTGCAATGCATTTCCTTTGCACTGCATATTGTACGTAGGCAGCATTCCAAGAAAAATGGATCCAAATACTTGATTTATTCTGAATGTCTACAAAGGCAGAAACTCCTTAATGGACACTCACACTCAAAATACACAGCAAAAATATTAAAAAATACAAAAATAAGTGGTCTCACTGAGGGGAGATATAATTTACATTTAATTGTTAAACCCAGCCTCCTTGGAATTGTGCCTAGCTGCTTAACAGTGCTGCCTAGGTAAGCCACTCACTAAGGTTTAGAATAGAGTCATAATGTCATGACTCACCGCACATACTGTATTCCAACCCCCCATACACACACACACACACACACACACACACACACACACACACACACACACACACACACACACACACACACACACACACACACACATGCACACAATGCAACATAAGTCTTCTCTAGACCCTTCAACCTCATATAACATCAGCAGTCGGTGTAGTCCATGACTAATCAGCTAGTCAATATCATGGTTATGTTTCCTGACCTTTGTAGAGCATCACAGACTGAAAACGTTAATTGGCAACATAGTATTAAAAGAATCACATTCAAATTTTGATAATCCAAAGCATTGATTGTGTACTGAAAACACAAAGCATAATGTTCTTATATAAATAATCTCTGTTGGACAGTCCCAAATGCAATGTGTGCAGTAACACTTTATAATAACTTTCACTGATAAATCATTAACAAACATTATATAATGCTTCAAGGATCATTAGTTAATATATATATTTAAAGAGTTAGAAATGTGAGACAATGTGCTTGTTAATGTTTGCTAATAAACTTATTAAATATTAGATAATTTTCAAACAGATCATTTCATGTACTTACAAATGTCATTAAACTTTCAATTCCACATGACCAAGAACTTATTATGATTTTAACAGATGTTATAAAATGATTAAAAGCTTGTGTTAATGCACAACACTTTTGCTGTTATTGAGGTGTGCTGGGGTAAGGTTAGGGACAGGCTTGGTGGTTTGAGTAGCTTTAAGGGTTGGTTAAAGGGTCAGTGGTGTACAGGGGTCAATTTAATAAGGGAACCTGGTTCAACCTGTTTATATTACATTGTTTAGATAAATATATGTGAGTATTTGTTTTCCCCTGTTTATTTATGATTCAAGGAATATCCTGCTTAATGATATAATGAAGAATAGTATACTAATGTGAGTGTTGAGGCAATAAAAAATATATATTTTCTGCACCACAATTATAATCTGTTATGTCTTTAGCAAGCGTTTAATTAATGCATTAATTTATTAGCCTTCATTAATCTGTATCTTGTTTCACAATATTCTGGAAATCACCGTTTTGTAATCATTATAAATATCTTGAAATTTTCAGTCTGTGTATGTGTCAGAGTAAAAGAAAGGTAATTTTTACCAGAATATTTGCAACACAAGAAACGGCTATTTTCTAAGTTTTTATCTTAATCCCGTTTGTGGTGAATTCATTACAAGCACTATTTCAGCATAGCATGTGTTGGAGAATTTTACAAGGCCAGTGTGACCAACTACATTGTACTGTATATTACACAAAGTAGCAGGGCATATATGAAGTATACTTCTTCCACAATGATTGTCAGTCCAAACAGAGCAATGTTATGAAAGCATAGAGCCACGGTGTCATAGTGTCTGCACTCTTAAATTAACCCTATGAATGACTTACTTATAGTTGTCTTTGCACATTAAACAAGAATAGGACAAAAAGACTGCATACATAACCTTTAAATGTTATCTTTCCTTCTCAAAATTAAAACAGAAAGAAGTGATGACCACCAATTCCAGCAAATAAGGAATGTGGACATGCTGTTAATTCACTTTAGCATTTGCTGCAATCCATTATTGTAGTATTTTGGCGTTTCTGCTAGAATATCCAACACAACATGCATTCTGCACAGAGGAAATGTATTACAAGGGCAATGGTTGCAATAATCTCCTTCTTCTTCTGAGGGTTTATGACTGGGGTTGATGCATGTACAGCTTATGATATTCTGTAATTGGATTTCCAGAAAGCTGTTGACAAAGTCTTCCACAACTGCCTAATCCCCAATCAGCAGTGCAGCGCTGAGCATGTTCCTATAGCTGGGTAGAGAGCAATGGAAGCATGCAGCCCAGAGATGTCATTGTAATATCAAATGCCATGAGGGGATGCTGCGGATTTACTGTAGCATTTAACAAAACACAGCACATTTTACAGGGCATACAATAAAAACAGTGCTATCATCTAACCTAACTCATATCTACTAGATAGTGTATCAGGTAATGAAGCCAGTGATGATCCACTGACATTGAAAACCAATTACTCTTTCCCAGAGACTGATGATAGTTATCAGTGTAAAACTTACCAAACATATTTTAGTAGTACCATGGTGTTAGATGGCAATACCATGGTACTGAATGGATTATATTCATATTCCACATTATTTATATGGCAATCCAAAGCCCACTGTAATGCCGTGGTACAGTGTGTTACTGTCTTGTTATTGAAAACATTAGCTTTCCACATTTTCATCTAATAATTTATAATTAAATTAAAGTTAAGCTTCCCTTTTGTTATAATGTGTATTATGTTTAGCTATTCTTACTGTATGTACAGTAGCTATATACCAAACCATGTGCTAATTTATTCAGCCGAATCAAAAACTGTTATAAACAGCTGTTTTTCTCAAAAAAAAAAATAAAAAAAAAAAATACATAAATAAAAAGAAAAAATCTCGCTACTACAAAGTGTAAAATGCTGTAGGCATTTACATTTCAGTGAGCAAGTGCTTGCTTAATGATCAGAAGCCGTCTGAAATCACTGAATGAAATGCTTCACACTTGCAAGATTTCAGGGTAGTTTGTTGTAAGGAAAACATTTCTGTCATGTACACAAAAAGCAGAGACCTTGGACTGAGAATTTCTAGCAGCTAACTTCAGCATGCTAGGGCAGCGAGCCTAGTTGAGGAGAGAACTCAGGGGAAGTAGTCAAGGAGGCCATTTGCAAATCACCTCTTCCTCTGGCTAACTTAGCTGCAGTTTCCAAGAGAGGCCATTTTCAAAGGGGAGAGATGAGAACTGTGGGTGGTGTGTGTTTCAGCTGGGTTTCTTGTAAAGCTGGATGAAAAATGGCAGCTCATGATGCACCATTCAGTCGCTCTCTTTCTGTGCTTTTCTCTTTTCACTCAGCCTCTCTGAATTCTTAGACTCAGCTCACTCATATCACCCACATATCTATCCATCGCAGCCTCCTCCACATCACACATGCTACCCTGCAAACCACTGACTGGCTCTTGTAATATAGCTTTCACTGTAGAGGTGTTCTCAAATGATATGTAGGAATTCATGACAAGCAGTGTCTGATAAAAACCCAATCCTGGCAAGAAAGGGATTTGCATTGTTTGCTTGATTACAGGCATGAATTTAAAGCAAGTCTCCCAAGGCGCTCTCTGTTGAGCTCTGGTGTTACTGTCCAGAATAACTAAACAGGCCACGGGCGGGAGGGGAGAGAACTCTTTAACCTTGAAGCTATCATGTAAAGAATGCTCTCCACTCCTCTCTACCTCGCTCTCAAGCCTACTTTCGGTCTTTAAGAGTAGAGAGTCCAGTTTCCTATCACAGCTTTCAGGAGTCCTTGCTGAGGTTGTAATGCTAGAGCAAAGAGGGACTCCTGGCCCTTCTTCATTACAGGCTGAGCCTCAGAATCCCTTTATTTCAGAACTTGGCAGTATAAATATATATCTCAGCATATCTTATGCCTCACCTGCAGGCAGCCCACAGATGTGTCTTCTAGGAGTAGCTCAGTGATTTGAGGTAAAAAAGTACCAGAGAACATGAAAGGGATGCGGGCTACATCGCAGTTTGCATACCTCTACCACACACCAATGCACTATTGCCCTATCCCTAGCTACCTAACTACCCCTAAAATCAGAGAACCAACTCTAGCCCTGATCCAAAATCAATGAAGTTGTACAACTTGTTGAAAATCACTGCAAGTATAGTGGTAGAGAAATTCCCTATCTCCCTCTTCCAAATCTATCTCAGTGCTATATAGCACTGATAGTATATAAATTAGGAAGCAACCAAAGTCATCATGGGGTGAGGATGCAGTCGGCTGTGCTAAAATTCTCTCATCACTGACACTGGCCTTCATTAACGGCATCCTTATTTGGCTCACACATCCAGCAGATCCTAGAGTCTGTGATACCAGTGGGCTGCACAGGGAGGATGAGAGCAAACCAAAGACAGTAATAGAGATAGAGGAGGCGGTGTGTTCACAAGAAGCTGCAGTCCAGTGTGAACAGCATTGGAGATGTGAGGGATGAGAAAAGAAAGATACACTGCCTATGAGAGGCCCAACTATTACCTAAGAGGCCCTCGGGTTAACACAAAGCCCGGGTCAGGGCCACAAAAGGGACCACACAGGTGATGAAGGTGACAGCCACTTGAATGCTGAGACAGCCAGAGTTTCAGAGCCGTTGACTTGAACAGAAGGGAAAGATTGGCTGCAGTGCATGTCTGTGCTGCTTATTCGGCACAACCAAGTTCCCAGGTCACCCAAGCTAGCATAAAAGCACAAAGACAGGCTTAGGAGCCATTGTCCCTTTTCAGATGTCTTTAAACAGTGCTTCACTTCTGACAGATCACATTTTTCCCCTTTCTTTTGCATTTCTGAAAAGAGGACATCTGAGCCAAGCCCAGCATCGGGAGGTTCAAGCATGGAATCGCTCCAGATTGTCTTTTCAGTTTGCAGTTGGATGGGATTAGGGATCAAATCCACCTGGGGTGAACTTTCTGATCCACATGCAAACCTAACAAGAAAACAATCCAGCTGAGGAACATTAGGGAGAAAGCAGCGAGAGCCCACACAAAGAAAGAGGTAGAGAGTTATAAATAGGAGCCATGTGTCAGGCCTTCCATTTGCAGATTGACTTGAGAGTGACTTAATATTTCATTGCCTGTCTCACAAACAGCCATGGACACATAACGCCAAGCTGAGAAGTCTTCCTACGTAATCTACCCACAGCTTCTGCTTGCTGATGTGCGATGGGGCGGGAACAACTGCTGAAATGAACCATTTCCTAAGGAACATGGGATGTACATGGATGAGAGAGCAGACATCCTGATTCTTTAACTCACAGACTTGATTAGGGCCAGTGCAACCCTAAAATTTCAGTAAACCACAAACTCCAACAAGCAATAAGAAAAGTACAATGTACAGCCAGACATTATCACAAACTAAGCTTAGTAAAGTAGCACCTGTTTCAGTTACTGTACCTGGATGAGCATCTGCTATACAGTGATGCCAGCATTTGACAATTGGGAATATTAGGAAATATCTGACCGGAGAATTGCCGTAACTGACCAATCAGAAAGTACCCCCCCCACCCCAAAAAGTGTAATAAATGTAAGAATATAACATTCTGACTGATTTCATAATACATGTTCTTAAATATAGATCTACAATACATACACACTATGTTTTGTCTTGGATTCAGCTAGACAACTGACTACTATAAGGCAACACAGTTGTAAGCAGTATTATTCCAATACATTTTCGTCAACTGAGGAATCAATCGAAATTGGATCCAAATTACAACACAGTTGGGCTGGGGGTTCTATAATTATGAAAATGTCAATAAAAAGCTAGAATATCAAAAATGCTGGATGTTATTGATGTTCATATTGGTCGTGTTCTCTATATCCCTTTTTTTTTTTTTTTTTTTTTTTTTTGAAAGCAGTCTTTAGCTATTGTATCTTGCTCAATTTGACCAGTCTATTTGACACCTCAGTTAAAGATCAATGGTAAATTATGATATCCCTAGGCTTGGATAACATTGCTCTGTCCAACATTACCATGAGTCAATTAACAGATAACAGAGGGGGCACTGCATCTTAAAGCTAGTCTATAGAACATGTTGGGCATCTTTAGCATAATAAGAAAAATATATCAAAATTTTAGCATTGACTGGACTCTGAAGGTACTCTTAAAGCTTGGAATTATAAAATATACATTAATGGTTCTATTTGTAGCTTGCTGATGGAAGACTGCATTCCATGCATAGGTCATATTATCATATTAAATATTCACATATTTTCCTATTTCTGGCCTATATGTGTACAATCTTATTAGGTGTTGGTGCAGACACAGAAAATGTGGTAATCTTGTCCATTTCAGCACATCATATCTTTGGAAAGCTAGTAGATTTATATGATTAAGCTAGACCAAATGTTAACTTCCTCCCTTATGATGTCGTCTTTCCTGCAGGGCAATGGTTTGAAAGCTGTCAGTGGCCCTGGGATTGGTAGAATCAGTTCTTAATCCTGGGATCTTCATTAATCTTGACTGGGTCTGGAGACGTATGTGAGTTCTCTTAACAGGCTACTGAAAGCTTTCCAAAATCACGTTCCATAATAAACTTAGGATGGGAGCCATCTAAATGCCTGTGCTAGTCCTGCACAGTTCTGGACTTTTGTCATCATTTGTGCCTTTTTATGCCTCCTAAATACATGTTCCACAAAGCCAGAGCGAGGAACAATAGATGGGTCCTGGTGTACCAGAGTAGATTATAGAAAAATATGCACAATGTTAACAGTTTTCCATTATTCCCTAAGAAAGGCTGAAGCCCACAGAGTGTTAAATGTATTTGAGACATCAGTCTGACCTTCAGAAGCACAACAAAGCTGAAACACAGACTTAACATGCTGGTGGCAAAGAAAAACATAGTACAGGCTGAGAATACATCAGAAAAAGGACAGGCGCTACAGCACAGAGATCCCCAGTTCTCTAATTACTGATATTATGAAGCTTGGAAACATCTCAGGACTAACTGAGATTTTAAAATATAAAAGTCAATTTTACATTTTTCAAATAGACTAAGAACAGTAAAATGTGTTTTGAAGAAGAGAGTTTTTTTTTCTACACTGGGTGTCCCAAACATTAAAGCTTTGAAATTCGTAATTTATCCCTAAATTGTGTAAATTAGCAACAAATACAAAGAGTGCTTTTATTACAGCTGAACAACAACAGGATAACGTGATTTACTTAATATTTAATGTTGTGCCAAGAACTATCACCCCATTTTAATCTGAAACGGTTTACACATAATAAACATTTTATTCAAAAGCAAATAAAATGGAAATTGTCAGGCTGGGTTACTCAGAAATGAGAGCGGGAGTAAATGAAGCTTGTGTGAGTATATGCAATTCAAAGAGAATCTGCTGATTTGCTTCTGTCATTTAATATTTATTAATGCAACTGGAAATAAAATTACATCCCAGATTTTAATTTTCTACCTCAAAATTGGTTTTGTCCTTTAAATTCATAACATTTTTATAGATTTTACAACTTGTACAGTCACCTCAGGAGCATTGTGCTCATGTATGATAATGATTTTGCCCTGGCAGCTCATTCTGAAATGGTTAAACTGATGGATTGGTTGAGCAGTCCCTGGTCTCTCCTTTTGTTCACGCTTTCTGAACTATTCTGTGAATCTTTGAAATAACAGTGCATCCTGTTTTTCCCAACCCTACTGCTGGTTTGTCACAATCACTAAGCCCTTTTTTTTCTTCCACAGCTGTGACGCATGAGGGATAAACAGTCCATAATAACAAGTCATTTTCATTTGTGTGATTGTGCACACCAGGAGCATGTCATAAGGTTTGCCATAAACCATCTGCAGCTTTGCACTGCAGATAAACGTTTTCAAAGCATAAATGAGATTTTATGAGGCTGTGGGAATATTTACTCCTATACTTATCATCATTCTAATATCATCTTCAATAACAACAAGGGCAAGATCTGTCATCTGTTGATTTCTGCCTCAAGGTAATTTAAGAGAAAAAAAACTTCTCGAAACATGGCCCCACGAAAACAACAGGTAGATAAGAGCAGGGTTGCATCTAATAAGAGCTCAATGCCAGACCAGCGCTACCATTGCAAGCTGTCAAAACATCCCCTTGGTTTTGAAAATGGTCAAAGTGCTACTTCAGCTGGATGGATAGTGTACATAGCACCTCAAACAATGAGAGACTTTTATAGCTGCTGCTATATCAAACAATATCTGCGAGCACCAGTGATAACAGGATAAATAAGACACAGCTAATATACTCCTCAGGTTCGCTTTGATATTGCCATTAAAAATTCATTGTGTTTTATTTGCCTTCAAGTGAGTGAAGTGTTTGTTGCCCCCTGTCTTCCCAGTGCTATCTCTTAGGATCTCTCCAGAGCTCGATTCTGGGAACAGATAGCAGTGATGAGTTTTTTAATGTTCTTTGAGAAATAAAGCCTTAATTAAACCTGATTTCATAACACTGCCCACCACCGCCTCACTCCCCAGGATGATGTCATTGTTCTCATGTAATGGCGAGGCCTGTGAGATCATGTCGCTTTGGCAAGGGCAGTTGTTCAGGACCAAGGACAGCGGCAACATAAACAATACAAAAATCTATTGGTGGAAGGACAGGGCATGGAGTTATGGAAGGCTGCACACCACACTGTGCCCTTTACTGACACAAATCACATTCCATAACATGTGACTGTCTTGCTGCCACTTTGGGACCTTGAAACCACTACAGATTCCTGCAACAACTTCACTGACGAACCACCATACCCTGATGACCACGAACAATGACTGTCTCTATGGGACCTTTCCAGCATACTGCTCAGCATACATCTGCATATATTTCCTGCTGCATGGTGCCAGCATATTGCTTTTTTGTGCTGTCTTTTCTTTAAACATGATTGAAATAAAATGAAAAACTAGAAATTTACAGTAGTTTCTTAAGAAAATGTGAGTGGTACCTGCCCATACACAAACTCTGAGTCATCTAAGTGTTTTTTAGCACGTTGCTAGGGTGTTGTAGGTGGATGTGATTCAAAGGGCTCATCCCCAAGTCTTAATGATATGGCCTAAGTTCTTCCTTCAAAGTAATTCTATGGGATTTTTTATTTTTTATTTTTATTTTTTGTATGGTATTATCATTTAAAGCCCAGTCACTCATAAGTGGTTTTCAAATAGGGCTTAGGGATCCCCAGCAGGCCGCAGGGGGGAGGTAGGATGTCAGCCAAAAATAAAAAATAAAATAAAATAAAATGTAGCATGATATTATTATTATAACCATTTTTTTTCCATTATGTTTTCTTAAGACTAGAAAGAAATCATGGAATTAAAAGTGATTATTTTATTGTATTGACAAGCTCAGTTTTCAAAAGTAAGACATAATTTAAAAAGATAAAAGCTGAAATAAGAATTTTGTGTTCTTTTTTGTGAGAAAAAAACAAACAAAACAGAAACATTATTTCTATAGTCCACTTTAACATTCTGTTATCTATAAGTAACTTGTCAAGTCCATGTCAACTAGCTGTCATCAGAGTATTAGTAGACTGTATGCATAATATCTGCTAACACTTTATTTTGATGCTCCTAAACACATTCTACTGTGTGACTTTGCAAATACGTCAACTTATTGAACTAACCATAAGCATAACCCTAACCTAACAACCCTCTCTAACACGAGTTAGAGTTGCAAAGTTACTTATAGGCAGTAGAATGTCTTTTGAGGACCATCAAAATAAAGTGTTACCAATTATACAAATAATTTTGAATTTAGTTAAAAAATATTAAATCTAAATACTGTACATCTAAAATGAATAGTAGGTAGGAACATACAAGTATATATGTCCAAATTGTACTTTTATGATTTTCTTTGGCTAAAGTATAAAGAATATAAGACATTATATTGTTTGCAGAAATAATTGGCTTTTGAATTATCTAATAGCTCAAGCAACATAATGTCATTATAAAATCATACTACACACACACACACACACACACACACACACACACACACACACACACACACACACACACACACACACACACACACACACACACACACACACACACATATATATATATATATACAATTGAACATGTACAACTCCCTTTATACTTGAGAAGGGGGTCCCTTGCAATGGTATCATAATATTTGGGGGTCCTTGGTATAAAAAGTTCAAAAACCCCTGGTATGAGGTGATATCCATGACTATGTCAGAAATGATTCAGGACAAGTTAAGTGTGGACGTTTTGGGCTGAATACCACATATGAGGAGTAGTAAAAGTAATAGTGATGCTTGCCCTATAGCAATCATTTAACAATCGGTAGATAGATTACTAGTAGTACTATATTAAGCAGTTTCATATTGTGCTTTCAGTCCACATATAGAGCTACCAGAGATTTTTTTATTTATTTATTTTGTCTTCTCTGTCTATGTATCCTCTTTTGAATCCTATTTTAGCACATTATTTGTACCCTTGACCATTCTCTGTTGAAGATATCATTCCTCTTAAAGCATACAAATGAATTGCCAATCGTCCTGGGCCCTTGATCCATCCTGGTTTCTTTCAGCTGAATATCAAATGCAATTGTCTGCATAGCCTGCTTTCAAATCTCTTCAAGCACATCCATGGAGGGAAGAGTACAGATGAAGGTCCTTCCTATCATCTCCTAATGGCCATGATTTGATCAGCACATGTAAGATTCAATGAAGCCTCCATACACAGGTAAGCAAGTGTGATGTGATTATAGTGGCCAAATGCTAAACACGAAATACCACTGAAAGGTATAATCACTTTAGAATATTTACTTTACTTGTAGTGGACATGAAAAGATTCATTTATCGCTACCAAAAATAGTCAATTAGAAATTCGTAGACAATGTCTGCAGGCCTCCATGGAGGTCTCTCTGGAGATACATTTTCAGTACTGTGGTAAATGAAAGTGTGCTATCTGTTATTAGTGGTGCTTAGCCCAAGCATAATTAATATTCATACTTGGTATTCAGCATACAGTATACTACAAAATGTAATACTTACTACAGATGATTGTGAATCTGTCAATGTTTTATTATATTGCTTTTTGCATGTATCGCTGCCGCTCGGAAATGAAATGTCTGGTGAGTGGCACTCAAAGGTTAATAATGGTCTACCGTGCTTGAGGATAACGTGGCACCTACACTAAACCCGACCCCAAACCTAACTGATAGAGTCGACAAAAACAAACGTGAGATAAAAAAACATTTTAGCTTGTTTCTACAGTCTTTAAAGGAGTCATTGGATTCATTCTTTAGGGTCTTAATGAAAAGTCTGTAACATAGTTTGGTTAAAATTTCTCCATGGTAGTGTAAAAAGCACCTTTTTTTTTACCCTGTGAAAAACAGCTCTTTTCAGAGCAAGCCATTCTGCAGCATTTTCCTTTAAATGTTAATGAGCTCTGCTGACCCCTAGCCACACATTCATTGTGAAACTTGCTAATTAGCACATTGTTAGGAAAGGTAATTTGCAAAGATTCATTAAAAAAAACCCTCACACTTACTTCTTCTGGAGGTGAATCTGGAGCGCGGATGATTCGTGCGAACATAGACGCATTTAGGTAGATTGGGGGCACATTCCCTTTAAAAATAGATGTCGGGAGTAAATGACGACTGCTTTTTTCTTTATTACATTCAACAACAGAACACCTCAATCGCTTAGGAGTCACGGGTCTAAGGTAAGACGCCAGTCCAGTCTGTGCTGAAATGCTACTGTCAATCAAACTATCGTGGGAGGGGCCTGTTTTTGTGACATCACACAGACATACATCTGAGATCGGCCTCGATTTGAGAAAGGGGTAAAGATTTTAGAAGATTAAAAAAAAAAACACTGGGTGGATTTTTATCATTATAGGGTGGTTGTGTACACACACTGCCAACACACATTTCAGTTCAAACAACTTGTAAAAGTGCATGTAGCTTCTGATGACCCCTTTAAGCTCTTTTGTCGAGACTAGTGTTTCATGTGATTTATACCCGAGTGTTTCGTATTGCAACTGCAATTGTGTGAAACACCAAAGATGTTAGCTAGATCGGAAAATCCATTCATATTAAGCTGGTTAGTCAAAATTTATTTGTTTACAAATCATGCACTATGGTAAGGAGGTCATAACATAGTGCAAGTACTGTGCAAGGAACTGTGCAAAACTGGAAAAGGAATAAAATGTATTAGTGGTTTACTGCCACTTGCAGTGAACTGTATATTTAGGTATGTTTTTGGGGTTTTCCAAAAATACAAGTTTTGGTCACACTTTATTTGGAGGACCAATTCTGACTATTAAAGGGATAGTTCACCCAAAAATGAAAATTATATCATTAATTACTCACCCTCATGTCATTTCACCTTCGTTCTTCAGAACACAAATTAAGATATTTTTGATGGAATCTGAGAGCTGTCTGACCCTGCATAGACAGCAACGCAACTGAAATGTTCCCAAGTCCAGAAACGTAGCAAGGAGATCTGTAAAAAAATCCATGTGACATCAGTGGTTCATCCACAATTATACAGTACAAAGCTACGAGAATACTTTTTGTTCGCAAAAGAAAAACGTGACGCAGCTGACACAGAACAGCATACATACAGTGGATATTCTCCAAAATGGCACCAGGGTGATGTGGAGGAGACAAATTGGTGAATAATTTTTTTTTTTTTTTTCTGTTGCACACAAAAAGTATTATCATAACTTTGTATAATTGTGGATGAACCACTGATGTCACATGGAATATTTTACAGATCTCCTTGCTACGTTTCTGGACTTGGGAACATTTCAGTTGCATTGCTGACTATGCAGGGTCAGTGTGTTCCGAACAAAAAGTGAACAAAGTTCTTATTGTTTTGAAACGACATGAGGGTGAGTAATTAATGACAGAATTTTCATCTTTGGGTGAACTAACCCTTTAACCCTAACTAACTATTAATTTTGCCTTTACTAAACTCTGCTGCTTATCAATAGTTTAATATCATTCTTAAGTTTAGGTATGGTGTTGGATTAAGGGATCTACAACATGATCATGCAGAATCTTGCATTAATATGTTCTCTATAAGTACTATTAAACAGCCATTGTGCTAGTAACCCTCATGATAATAAGCAACTAATTAATAGTGAGAATTTTTTTCCTTAAAATAAAAAGTGTTACCCAAGTTTTTTGCAAAAAAGGCACTTGACTAGATGGACGACTCTTAAGTCTTGGGCCACAAAACAACTACCTAGCAACCATCCCAGAAACACCCTAGCAGCAACCCAGAAAACCCTATATGCTTCATTATAATGCCTTGACAACCACCATCATTGGTCTAGTGAGTACACTGAAAAGCAGCACTTATATTTGCATTTAGGAAATCTAAAAATCTGTATTTCTAAGAAGATAAAAAAGCTGAGGAGAAACTTTGTGGATGTATGGATGTATGTGTAAACATGTTTGAGAAGCAGTTTATTCATTCTCTGTCCATTCTCTGAGTTGCTCTTCCTTCCTAATGCCTGAAGTTGATTCATGGTGGGAGAGCAACTGTCCACTTGCCCTGAAGACATCCTCCCTCTCATTTGACAGATCTCCCCCGGCTCCTGCAATGCTGAACACCACGATTCTGACGGGAGACCCAGGCATAAGTTTCTTTTTTGGCTTCAGATTGCGAGGGGGAGAATGACCTGACAAAACACCTCCGGAGGAACCAATGCTCTGGCTAATGAGAACAGCGCTGGGCCAAGATACCATAGACAGTCAAGGGCATCTATGAGAGAAATTCAAACATGACTTCACAATTTCATATTGAAATGAAAGTGAGACACAGTAAGGAAGAAAGAGGCAGAACAAGATGAGTCTTTCATCTTTCAACCTGTCATTATATATGCTCTTTGCAGCTGAGA
This sequence comes from Cyprinus carpio, assembly GCF_018340385.1. Taxonomy (NCBI): domain Eukaryota; kingdom Metazoa; phylum Chordata; class Actinopteri; order Cypriniformes; family Cyprinidae; genus Cyprinus; species Cyprinus carpio. The sequence continues at coordinate 7,123,748 of NC_056585.1, forward strand.
GTTTGATTATTGTACAAGCTGTGCTTACCTGCTGACTGACAGTCAAGAAAAACCTTGCCACTCATGAGAGATTAAGAGTTTGTCAAACATTCCTAAAAATCAACCCTCCTGAAGCGATACCGGCAGAGCATGGCACTGCTAACTCTGCAGGTTTGAGTTGCAGATAAAGCAGAAATAAACAACAAAGCTATAACTCACAAAGTGGTCAAGGCTGGGCTTGCTCAGATTCACCCCTGCTGGTAGATACTGTAACTACACTGTCTGGTTCCAGTAAGCAAATTTTGTCGCAATCCAGGATTTTTCTGGATCAACAGCATTCATTATGGCTTTTTTTTTAATGTGTGCACATTTGGAGAACTCTTGATATCTTCACACATTTGCTTTTTATTTCTTTAGAGAGAATCATAATTTTTGTTCCTGATTCACGTGATTTCCTGATTTACATGATCTGATAAGTATTAGTGGCCTCCAGCAGTATGTTTTCTCAGCTGCAAATGCTGTTATGACTCAGAGGAAGGTAATTTGCTGCTCATATGTCAGTCATATTATGCGTTCATAACCCATCTTCTGATGAAGGACCTCCACCACACTTCCATGTTGTGTTCCGTATATAATAAACCCAAAGAAACATTTCTACACATGAAACATGAAGCTAACAAACACACTATTACCATAGTATATGATTTGTATGTGATTTTCATGAGATTCTGCCTGTTTTGATAACAACAAAGGGTATAAAATTGATTATTTTTAACAGTGACGGCTGGTGGAAAGTTTTCTAGGGCGCCACATCCAACAATTTAAGAGTTTTCCCAGTACAACAAAAGGAAAAATAATAAGACTTGAAAGATTTTAAATAAGGATTATTATTTTACCAAGTTCAAGATTGAGTATGATTCCCACAAAATTATATTTTCTCTGAGCTTTTTTGCTTGTTGTTAAGATTAATTAAAACATTTTTTTTTTCCATAATTCAAAATTTATGTATACTGTGCAACAGCAAAAACTCTGAGATCCCTACAGACCACAATACCAGTCGTCTTAACCTAACTGTATATAAATATTTAAGGATCCATTCAAAAGTATTGAACAAAGGAAAACACAAATTAAAAAAGTAAATAAAAACATTCTGAATTTGTCAAATGGGGTGATGTGAAGGCGCTTTCTAGACATGTGACCATACTGAAATGTGCTCATGCAAAAAGTTATCAAAGAGCGCACATACACAGATGTTTGTTTGCGCATGTCTCATAATATATGACTCCTGTATGTCACTGTAATCGTCTTTACCTCCATTCCAATCGTCATCCATCTAAACTTTACTGGTGAGATGCTGCGGTACTCCACAGAACATGGCTTGACTCTGATTGGACTATGTATCCAAAGGCAGAACAAACAGTCTAGAACAGTGACAGCTGTGGTTGAATGTGCTAGGGAAAAAAATCCCTCCCTTTTGCACTTTGGTGGTGCGTCACCCTATTGAAGAAACCACCCATGGTTTTCATTTTAAAACGACAACGCACTAGTATAGACAAAGCCTCAGTTGATGTGTTGCTTGGTGAGATGCAAAGCTTTGGATTCTTTTGGAACAATTTTCATTAGTAGAAATCAACAAAATGTATGAACTAACCGGTCAAGTTTACTTGATTTGAACTTCTTATTTAAAGGAGTAAATGCTCCAATGTTCAGTACAACTGCACTCATGGTCATATTGCTTCATTAACAGCAATTCACAGTTCTGTTTGCTGCCACTAGTAGTGCCACTCTCTACCATTCAAGCAAATCTGAATAACATAAAATCAAGCTTTGTTGTAGCTATTTTTCTGAAAAGTAAAACAGCAGACTGCAGAGTGATGTGGCCAAATAACCATCTGCTAGCTGGGTGTGTAAGAAACTGGCGGGTCCCATAAAAAAGGGGGTAGGCACATGTAAAATCTTGGCAGAAGAGATGCACACCATTAGCCTAATGACAGAATGAAAGATGGACAACTTTGTGCAGACGGAGAGATGAGATTAAAGGGCCTAGGAATGCAAATTTGTTCTTTAACAAAAATCAAGAAAAGTAAGCTCATGAAGAGAACAAAAAAGTGCATCGGTCTCACTGTTCTCTCGTGCTGCTAGAAGGAGGACACACTCAGCTTTAATTCAGCTGTGGCCATCAGAAAAGAAACGCTGCACCCACAGTCTTTTCATGTTGCTTCTTTGCCTTTGAACTGCTCATCTAAATGTACCTGCGACTTCAAGCCTTGAATGGCATAATTGGAAAACAGAAGTAATTAGGGAGCTACCGCCGTCCCCTCCCCTTTCACCTCTTGTCAACCATACTTCAAAGTAGCACATCTGTCTTAGTCTTGGGCAAGAAAATGTATTGAACATGCAAAGCCCTGCCTGGAGGATTAGAATGCTCAAATACTGTTTAGCTAGTGTCACTAATTAATTTAACAGAGCGGCTGCAAAATTAACATGCAACGCTGTAAGTCCCAGTGATGCAAGGAGAAAGAATAAACTTCTAAAGACTAATGTTCTGACACTAAAGTCACAGATAACTGAAGCTGAATTTTTGTGCATCAATTAAATTCAAACTATTTTCAATATATATATATATATATATATATATATATATATATATATATATATATATATATATATATATATATATATATATATTATTATTATTATTATTTATTATTATTATTATTTTTTTTTTTTTTTTTTTTTTGCAGTACTTTAGATTAGGGAACACTATTCACCATCAACTAGTTGCTTATTAAAATGCATATTACTAACATATTGGTCATTTATTAGTACTTATAAAACACATACGGATGCCTTATTCTGCATGACCATATTCAAGGTCCCTTAATCCTACCAAATACCTAAAGGTAACTACTACAATAACTGCCTTGCTTACTATCAGTAAGCAGCAATTTTGAGTTAACTGATGGAAAACTCTTAGTTAATAGTGAATATGTGTTCCCTAATCTAAAGTGTTATCAAATTTCCAAACTAAACTATTTTTAAACAGGATCCTTAACAGTAAACACAATTTCATTCTGTAATTGGTCGGCTAAAAATATGGATGCACTCACAGAATCACAGTTTTGACAGTTTTCTGGAAATAGTTGCAACATGAAATGCAAGTTGTGATGCGAAATACTTTTGAGTGAAATGACTTATCTAACCAGAAAAAAATAAATAAAAATTTGGACATTCTTCTATTCTATTCTATTCTATTCTATTCTATTCTATTCTATTCTATTCTATTCTATTCTATTCTATTATGTAGTTAATTGGACTCACTGAACTACGATACGGCAGAGTTATAAGTTATGACATTTTGATTAACTTACAATTAAAAAATATTGCGTGTAAAAATATTTATATTTTGTTGGGTCAATTTTGATTTTATGCTGAGTTTAAGTGGTGACAAAAGAATATTTTAACATCAAAAAAATTACACAAAAGAGCTTAAATAAATTTGAGTTGAACAGAAATCCAACAAAAATGCTTCTTTTTTTCCTCCTGCAAAATACCACAACTTCAGTCAGGCTAATTGAATAAACAAAATTCAAAGGGACTTTGACACGGTCAAATGTACCGGAGGCTATTTGCTCTGTCTAATCACAAGTGGCATGGCCTAGACGTGACAGGCAAAAACCTTTTTGTGAAACAGCAAACATGCATCTCATAAAACTTCAGTCTCAGGGATCCTGTGCTTAATTTGTTTAGAAAAGGACAAGGCACTGCAGTTTGATATCAATTTGACTGTATTGATCCCAACAGAGAATTTCAATTTTATAAGCACTGGTAGGACATCTTGTTTCATATCCCAATCAAGAGAACAGATTCCGCTCCGTGATTTAGGTACATGTGTAATTTCAAGATGAAAGATATTTGCAGAATCTTTCTGAGGCAGTCCAGTTGTTAACAATGCCCTGGCAAACAATAAGAAATCGAAATCTCAGTTAAATTCTCACAAACATCACAGACAATTTCCTCATTTTTTGGAGGGTAAATACCTCTTTTTATCTAATCTGTAAAAGCGTTTTTTTAAAAAAGCTTTCTGCTAAATACACTCCAGAGATTGGTTAAGAAAACCACAGTTAAAACCCGCCGTGAGTAGAACCAAACAAAGCGAAATGTTCAAAAGTTTAATTTTCCACCAAAGTGCAAAACTGAGACTTGCTTAAGACCCGATTTGGCAGCAAACAAACGAAGGATTACATTCACCGTGGCAAAACAAACACAGACTTGTGACTGGACAAAACACGAGAAGATAAAATCTTCTCTCGGAGACTGAGATAAAATGTAAATATTTGCAATCGCAACAGATGTGCTCTATTAAGTGCAATATGTTAAAATCTCAAATATGCTGTGTTCTGCAAATATAAAGACATCCTGCTCTCCTAGAAATAATGTATGCTGTCTGGGAAGATTTATATCTCATTACAGTGAGGAGTGACAGAATGCAGAATGTACTTGGGTACTGAATTAATGTAAACAAAACATGCTTAAATGTGCTGTTTGCTTTGCAATCGCAGTTGCCATATTGTGCATACTGTCTTCCCAGTACACATCACAGCTGATTCCCTATGGCAAATATGGCCCTTATTTCAGGCTCTAGCAAGCTACAGCTTTGTTGTACTCAACATACTTCAGTGACTCAGAAGTCTGTCTCAGTCTATAGGCGATAGAGATGAAATGTCATTTTGAGTCTATTTATTCTATTATTTTGGTGAACCCTGCATTTCTGCCAGAGAATTTTGCAGTGGATGGCCATTTCATTGTGCTTGTGTGCAGACAGTTTTGACGGCGTTGTCTTTGATGTACAAGCATATGTTCAAACATATATTCTTCTGTTGTTCAACAGCGCTTGATAGGAGCAAACAATTTTATTATTAAACAGTAAAAATGAAAGACTAAATAAGATGCAAGAAAACATTGAACAGATCTGACACATGTCCTATTTTCTTTCAACTCTTTAGTCATTTAAGACTACGTCAACATGGTAACTTGCCAAAACCGCACATGTTGACATAATTGTGTGTGTTTTTGTGCATTGAAGCGCTACTGGTGAGCTGTCTAAAGCAGCTTAGCGTATGCGTACAGCTGAACGCGTAGCCTTTCAAACTATACTTCACTGCACCATTTAGGTGGCGTAACCCCAGGTATGTGTCGCCGCATTCTCAGATTATGAAGAATAAAGAAGGGAAAAGTTCATCTTCCGAAATGAAGCAGCAAAATCTTCTCAGGTAAAAGTTATTATAACCGTGTCTAGGGACAAGCTGGCCATCACACTGCTCTGACCTTATCAGTCCGTTTGTTTCCTATTATTCTTTTTTGTTCTTGTAGCTTATGACAGAACAGCTAGTCATGATGATCTTGTCTTCGGACAAGATTATTTTATTTGCTTATGTCAGAAACAGTGAATCTCTTTTAAAAACTGGCTGTTGTTTTCACTTCATTGCATTGTTATAATTCATAAAAGTTGTATTCGCCAACTGGCGACTGATACTGTTACATGGACTTGACAACATTAATACTCACATTTGGCCCTTGGCGAGTGTTAATTTTCGGCCCTGCCTGCAACCATTAGCTGAAAAAACGTAACGGTTAAAGCTAATGCTTTCAGTCTGACAATCAGTTACGCTTTATTTATACAGACGCTCTGATCTCCCTATAGTAAGACAATCTCTGGTCCTCACTGCAGTACAGTTGGATCCAGATCCAACTCCTCCCACCTGACATATACCTAAACCTACCCGTCTCCACCCCATAATCTCTAAACCCACCCATCTCCACCCCTAAACCCACTAATTTCCACCTGTAGATGTGGATCCACCATGCCCCCTGGCTCTTGTGTTCCGCAGTGAGGGCCTACTGCATTCTGAAGCTCAAGCTCAAATCGGAAATATAACATCTAAGGATCACTGATCCTGGACCAGTAAAAGTGATGCAACCGCCACTAAAACCCCGTAACTCCATTGGTTGTTCAATCTGTCAGTCAAACCTCATTATTCCTCCCACCTCTCTCGTGAATGAAGTGTGGCGTGCAGTTTGGAGTATTTTAGCTTGTTTGCAGTCTGACAGTAAATAAAAGAACTGTTGAATAAATACAGCGTTTTCTTTACTGAAGAAACACTATATTTATAAAGGCTAATTTTTTTTTTTTTTTTTTTTTTTGTATTTGAGGAGCGGAGAAGAGTGTCTTAGGCCAGCATTTGTTGTTGAGTCACAGCCAAATAGCTTGTGCGAAGAGCGTATTCTTTTATGATATGATATTTTGGCCAAATAACAGACAAAACTGAGCCCCCACATAGTGACAGAAACCTGTATAACCTGCAAGTTCATGAAAACCCAAATGTGATGCATGCACTGCCTTTGATGTGGCAGTAATGTCGGGAAAAAAAAAAAACATTCCCTGGTCAAAAACTTTGTACTTGATTTTTGGTGAAATGGTAATAATATAATGACACATGCAACTATACATCTATATGGTACCACTATACAATAAGATTTCATTTGTTAATTTTAGCTAATGTATTAACTAACATGAGCATACAATGAGCAATACATTTAATCTTTGTTAATGTTAGTTAATGAAAATCCAGTCATTCATTGGTAGTTTATGTTTGTTCACAGTGCATTAACAAATGTTAACAAACATAACTTTTGATGTTAATAATGCATTAGTAAATGTTGAGGTTAACATTAATAAATGCCGCAGAAGTATTGTTCATTCTTCATTCATGTTAACTACACTAGTTAACTAATGTTAAATAATGAACCTTATTGTGAAGTGTTACCATTTATATAAATGTATCTGTATAGCCTACAATAAAGCCACAATACCAACTACCAATAGGACGTTTCTGACCAAAAGCAAAAATTTATTTTGCCTATATGTCACAATATGAGGTAAATCCGGCCTTGTACATGATACTGGTTTTTGTTGCCAAACTGGTTTGGAACAGTAGTTGAATAAACAATTAAACCGAACTATTATGCCTGTCTATCTGTTTGACTTGAAGCTTTATTGATTACTTAGAGAGCATTGACTTGGTATGATGTTTGGTTCAATATGGAATTTTTTTTTTTTTTTAAATAGCTTAGATGTACTGTAGTAAACTACTTTTGCCATGTTGCTGTAGCTTAGCTTGCTACATTTCCCACGGCTGTAGCTTTAGTGTACAAACCCGATTCCAAAAAAGTTGGGACACTGTACAAATTATGAGTAAAAAAGGAATGGAATAATTTACAAATCTCATAAACTCATATATATATATATTTTTTCACAATAGAATATAGATAACATATCAAATGTTGAAAGTGAGACATTTTGAAATGTCATGCCAAATATTGGTTCATTTTGGATTTCATAATAGCTACACATTCCAAAAAAGTTGGGACAGGTAGCAATAAGAGGCCAGAAAAGTTAAATGTACATATAAGGAACAGCTGGAGGACCAATTTGCAACTTATTAGGCCACTTGGCAACATGATTGGGTATAAAAAGAGCCTCTCAGAGTGGCAGTGTCTCTCAGAAGTCAAGATGGGCAGAGGATCAATTCCCCCAATGCTGTGGCAAAAAATAGTGGAGCAATATCAGAAAGGAGTTTCTCAGAGAAAAATTGCAAAGAGTTTGAAGTTATCATCATCTACAGTGCATAATATCATCCAAAGATTCAGAGAATTTGGAACAATCTCTGTGCGTAAGGGTCAAGGCCAGAAAACCATACTGGATGCCCAAGATCTTCGGGCCCTTAGACGGCACTGCATCACATACAGGAATGCTACTGTAATGGAAATCACAACATGGCCTCAGGACAACCCAAGTTGTTATCAGCGCTCAGTTCAGAAGCCTGCATCTCTGATGGTATGGGGTTTCATGAGTGCGTATGGCATGGGCAGCTTATAAATCTGGAAAGGCACCATCAGTGCTGAAAGGTATATCCAAGTTCTAGAACAACATATGCTCCCATCAAGACGTTGTCTCTTTCAGGGAAGACCTTGCATTTTCCAACATGACAATGCCAGACCACATACTGCATCAATTACAGACATCGTGGCTGCGTAGAAGAAGGATCCGGGTACTGAAATGGCCAGCCTGCAGTCCAGATCTTTCACCCATAGAAAACATTTGGCACATCATAAAGAGGAAGATGCAACAAAGAAGACCTAAGACATTTGAGCAACTAGAAGCCTGTATTAGACAAGAATGGGACAACATTCCTATTCCTAAACTTGAGCAACTTGTCTCCTCAGTCCCCAGACGTTTGCAGACTGTTATAAAAAGAAGAGGGGATGCCACACAGTGGTGAATATGGCCTTGTCCCAACTTTTTTGAGATGTGTTGATGCCATGAAATTTAAAATAAACATATTTTTCCCTTAAAAAGATAAATTTTCTCAGTTTAAACATTTGATATGTCATCTATGTTGTATTCTGAATAAAATATTGAAATTTGAAACTTCCACGTCATTGAATTCTGTTTTTATTCACAATTTGTACAGTGTCCCAACTTTTTTGTAATCGGGTTTGTAGTAAAGCTTCATTTAATGATGTGTTAACTGCCAAAAAATATACTTTCTATATTACATAATATCTTTTTATGTCAAATTACTTTCTTTCTTTCTTACAAAATACAGAAACCTCATCAGAACGCCCCCAGACTATATAACTCCAACATCACTGGAAACAAAAAAAAAAAAAAAAACTGCACAGCCAAAAATGTAATCTCTGAGTACAATCAACTAAAACAATTTGAGAAGCAGTCTCATTACTTTGCTCAGTCATTCATAAACATTGGTTTGCTTCATTGTCACATTGTAAACAGCAATTACCTAAATTATTGATTGATAACCTGACAGCACATCAGCTGAACAAGAAAGCATTTTATGATTGTAAGAAGCAAAACACAAATCCATTTTCTCAGCTTTTCAATGGCAGTGTGGCACTCATATGAAATAGACAATAACTAAGATTAATAAATAAATAACTAAATAAATGCAACTCAAAGCAGGCACTTCTTCCCAAACATTCCTCTTCCCCATTGGCTGTCCAAGTGAATTTACAGTAAACTGGTGCTCTTTGGGCTGACATTTGATCAAACAAACAGTCAGATCTTTGGCAGAAAGACATGGCTAGGGCCTTGTTTCCTTGAATGCAAGCTAGTAACAAGAAAATAATAAATGATTTTGTGTTGAAAGTTTGTTTGTGTTTCAAGCCTGCTGTGTGAATGTGGGCTGCTGTGCTCTGTTCTTAATGAAGGTTTACAGGGAGAGACATGTGACGCTGCTTCAGCCTTGAAGGAACATCGCTTCCCTTAAATAGATTCACCTTAAAAGACATCTACTCCCATGTGACAAAATTAAATTAATATGCACTGATTTTATATAGAGCAACCAGCATGAAAAGCAAGGCGAAAAATGAAATCTTGAAACATGTTTCATGGAGTTTAACGAAATCAGTTACAGGAATCTTTATTACACATATTTCCAATCCAGTATCACATTAAAGCCAAGTGAACCAAGAAATTATACTAGGAACCTATTATGCATGCTACAAGGTAAGGCAATTTTTGAGAATAATATACTGTTCCTTATTCTGTGAAAGATGGTGAATACACTGTGTACTTCAATTTTTCATGTGAAGGAACGAGCCAGTGAATAATTACTCGCAAGCATCACTATTACTATTGCCCGTACTTACAGTATAAGGGCCTGTAACACACCTTAGCAACCACAAAGCAATGCATTTTTTTTATTCTGTTGTAATTGCTCCAATCTAACATCCTTTCTGCATTCTTGATTTGCTGTTTAACAAATCTCAGATTTTTAATGGCACAAGGGTAAAAGCAAGACACTTAGAAATGATTGTGATGGGTTTAGCACATGCTGTCATCTAAACACACTCGGCACCACAACGATTTGAAGATTTTATCCAACATGCTTCAGATCTTTTATGCCGCTTTTGAAATGCAAAATGGAAAGTGTAGCTGTCATGTTTGGAGAGTAATGGGAAATACTTCTTCACTGGAGTTTTTTATTTATTTATTTATTTTTTACAGTTTCTCAGTGGAGTCAGGAGCAGAAAAAAATCTACTATTCTAACATAAAAGAAGGCACATTTGTGTATTACATTTTTCAACATGAAATGTTGTCATGGATACCTGTAATTAAAAGCGCTGACATTTACACAAATACAATTACTATACTACAGAGTGTGTGCTCTTGTATCAAGCTAATAATTATCAACCAACAGTCAATCCAATAGGTCACAAGAACTTTTAAGAACAGATGTAAAAGTAACTCTTTTGAAGAATCTATGAAAAATGTAAGATGCTGTGCTGCATCAAATTGACACTCACACACTGTATAAAAACAGTAACCTAAAAATAGATGACATCTAAATTATTTGGTTTTATAAGTCATTGCTGAATCAACCAAAATGCATTGATTTATACCAGCAAAACCGGTCAAAAGTTTGGGATCAGTGATCAGTTTTAATGTCTTTAAATGTCTCTGAATGGATGCATTTATTTGATCGAAACCTTATTAAAAATGTGCAATATTACATAGACAAATATTACACAATATAAACATATTGTGAAATGCAATTTATTCCTGTGATCAAAGCTGTATTTTCAGCATCATTACTCCAGTCTTCAGTGTCACATGGTCCTTCAGAAATCATTCTGATTTGCTGCTCAAGAAACATTTCTGATTATTATGAGTGTTGTAAACAGTTGTGCTGCTTCATATTTATTATTATTATTTATTTTTTTTAAACTGTGATCCATTTTATTTTTCAGGATTATTTGATGAATGGAAAGCTAAAAGAACAACATTTACTTGAAATTGAATTCTTTTTAACATTATTAATGTCTTTACTGACACTTTTGATAAATTTAATGCATCCTTAATTAATAGAAGTATTAATTTATTATTTTTTTCATACTTACCTCAAGCCTTTGAATGGTAGTATATCAAGGTTTCCATAAAAATATGAAGCAGCACAGCTGTATTTAACATTAATAACAATCAGCAAATCAGCATATTAAAATGATTTCCGAAGGTTTGCGAAATGATTACGAATGATTTACAATATGTTAACATAGATAATAGTTAATTTAAATTGTAGTAACATTTCACTTTTATTTATTTATTTTTTACTATGTTTTTGATCAAATAAAAACATCCTTGGAGAGCAGAAGAGACTTTCAAAGACAGTAAAAAAATCGTACCATTCCCAAACTTTTGACCGGTATACTTGAGGTAATGGTTGCAGGCTACCACTTTTTACCCCTTTGCTTAAAACATGTAATCAAAAATCGGTTAATATTAATGTTAACAAATAAATATATTGTTAACCAATAGTCATACAGTAACTAGATTAATAAGCATTATTTTAGCACATCAACACTGATGTTTGGCTTTATTCTTTTATGAAACATCCACTTTCAAGATCCATTATATTCCAAATGGATAATATGAAATCCCACTTTTTTTCTTTTTTTTCTCTTGTCGATGCCCTGTTTTGTGTAAAATCATGATGCCAGCTAACAGTTTGTACCATGTTTAAAAATGACACTGGCATTAAAAGGTGATAATGAATCAGATGTTACAGACAGTCTTGAATCATTTTCTCAATGCTTTTTAAAGAGACTCTCAGGACTACTGTGTCCCTTTATTTATTTGGATTTGTAAAATCCAGCTTCCTTCTCTCCCAGCCCTGTGCTTCCTCAATGCAGGGACATGTAGCCTACTGTTGCTAGAACAATCTTATCTATTATTTATTCCCTCATTTTCTTAACACCTGTGCTCTTAACAATGCAGACACTTCATTAGTATGTGATCGCGCTCAACATTACATGGAGATTCGCGCCTACTTTACCACAATCCCACCTGGACACGTCCAGTTTGATTGGTTGTCTATGTGTAGATCTTTTAATTTTTTTTTTTTTTTTTTTTTTTTTTGCCTCTTCACCCAATGAAAGTGCAGTGAATCAATATGAGGTCTATTTTTTAATAAGATGATACTGCAGAGGTTAGGGAAAGGTTTACATATCCACACGGGTGCTGAGGATCAGATCAGCATGAAAGTGTGTGAATGAGTAAAGCAACTGGTGGAGAGCTTCACTGAATGTGCTAAATAAGTGAAAATATTCAGTTCTGAGGGCTTGCTGGGTATCATGGTCAGATGCACAAAAAAAATACAGCAAACATACTTAATATGCTTATATAATAATGCATATGATCATACTTATACTGTATACAGTACTGTGAAGTGATGACAAATGTACTTTTGCTTGTTCTGACATCTATAGGCCTTGCCTGTTAACAAAAATCATATAAAATGGTTTGTATATATAAAGGCCAGTCTGATAAATCTGCTGATGTACGGAGGTGTTTCTAAGTTGAATGAAACCGATTTAGTAATCAGTAATTCAATGACCTATTCATAAAGTCACTTGCTTTGATCCTGAATGAATGAGCTTTTTTAAATGAACCAACTGAATGAATGAATCAGTGACTCATTTAGTGATATGCCACCACCTACTGACATTTTACTTTCATATTTAGTGTATCATTTCTTTGACAAAACTTCATATTTCTATATTCACTCTCTTTTTATATATATATATATATAAAAAGCTAATATCATAACATTATTTATGCAGTTGTAACTGCTGTGTAAATGCATTCATGGCATCTCTGAGCTGCATTAAACAGTCTGTGTAAATATATCTAAATGCCACTTCAGATGCAGGTTCTGTGCCACTTCTGCAGTGCAAAGATGTGTTTATGTATGCTGATTTGATGTGACTGATAACAGCCTTGTAACAGCCCTGTATTATTCTAAATGCATTTATTAAAATCATTTTTAGAATTAACATGAAAGACTTGGCACATATTTAAAAAAGTAAAAAAAAAAATTACCCTCATAAAGGTAAAATAAATAAATACATACTGAACATAATTAAAAATGGGACTGGAAATTTAAAATAAGGGGTCAAATATTTCTCCTTACTGAAATAGTTCATTTCTGTTGTTGTTTACAGGTTTAAGATTAATTTCCAGTTTTTATCCTGGCTTCACTGAATCATGCAACATGTCCTCCTTTTTAGTCTTATTGAAATGCCCACACAGTCATTTCCAAAAGCTACCATCAGCTCTTTACCAGTTGATAATTTTGTTTATACGTATATTCACCATCTGCCTCTTTAAATATCGATATTCGTCAACCACTATTTAAGAAAAAAAAAGGAAAAAAAAAAAAAAAAAAAAAAAAAAAAAACCTGAGATGAACAGTGAGTGTACAATGTCTAGTAGGTAATTACTTACTAATATTCCCTAAAACAAAATATTCTGTTTGTGTCCCTCCAATAATTACATGACAAATTGTAATCATTTATGTTGTGAAATAATTTATGCTATCTTTCTCAAACCTATTTGTACCTCTACAGTGCCAGGGTTATTCTGCGTTGCCAAGGGAACTTGCTTTTGAATTCAAAGTGATTTTGACTCAGAAATACCGACAGACTGTGCTCACAAAGCACTCCTATCACTGAATGCTCATCCTCTTATTGCAACACTTTCACTTGCAAATCAGACTGGACAAGCATGGGTGCCACAAAAGAACTGTCATAATTACAAAGGGATTCAATCACAAAAACATCAAAGCAGAAATAAAAAACAACTTGGCATGTACTAAGCAAGTGTATCGCTAAAGCCAACAACAGTGACTGAGGAGAAAAAAATAAATCAATCAAAAGCAAGAATTCTGATAAATATCAGAAGTTCCTCAGAGGAAAAAAACAAACAAACAAACAAACAAACAAACAAAAAAAACCTTCATGCATAGAAAAAAGTAACATCAGCCCAAAACTATGAAATTTTCTGCCAGTCCCTCCATGACCTCTCCGTCCTACTCAAACTCGAAAACCAGCTGAAAACACATCTTTTTGTGTTATGTTTCTCTATTCAACTGTATCTGTTCTGTCCTTGTATTTTTTCCAATTTTGTTTGTGACACTGTATGCCTTGCTTTCATTATAATTATTATCATTAATATTAAGCTGTTCAATACCAATAAATTTCATTTGAAGTCCACAGCGAGCCTTGATGTTAATAGGTTGTGCACAACTGAAAGCAGTAACTGGATCATTATTAGATTATGGGATAATGTATGGGGTAATAGAAACTCTTCACTGCAGAATAGCCTGTTATAGTGTTTCTCCACTTGTTCTATTGCAGAATTAAGCTGAAATCTATCAGAGTAGTGACTGGTCAATTACTGATGGACAAAGATGATAATTAACACAGTTCATAGAAATGTTCGCACAGAAATTCCAGCAGTTATATCACAGTCCAGTTCAGTCAGCGATATGAAGCAACACTGAGGTAAAAGCTCATAGTACTCACATGCATGGGTGACAGAGAAACTGTTGGAGGACTCCAGGTTATCTACGTTGTAATTGAGATGGAAGGGTTTCTCAGTCGTGTTCTGATTGGTGTTGTAGAGCTGCACAGCGAATCTGAAAGCGCTGTGTTCTTGTACGGTGGAACGCATGAAGAGCCCACCTTTAGGAAGACCAAACAGAAGTGATTCAGAGATGATGCACAGATTTAATGCATACAAAGACTATATGAATACTAAACACCTGGCTTAAATCAGCACTGCATAGTGTCAGATCCATTTAGACACATTTACGGATGTGTTCCAACATTGTTATACACGGACTAAATTCGATCTACTTCCATTCGTAGGAAGGAACTTTCTCTTAAGTTTATGAAAAGCGATTGATAGCTGACATGCATGCGGAGTGGAAACCTAAACATTTTTGCATAATTATACTCATAATAATTTTATTATTTATGGCAATTCTGTTTGGTATCATTTGCGATGATTCCTTAGATTGCGTTAGTGCACTTAATACAACGGACTACATATATAACCTACACATGCATATACATCGAAATCAGACATCGGCACACAAAGCCTAGCGATAAAAAGAAGTCAAGCATCTCCTGACGGACTTACCGATATTGATTTGATTGGGGAAGCCAGCGAGAGATGTGCCGAATAGCCATAATAAAAAAAGCAGCGCGCTTTGAGCCATTTTCTCTCCTGCCTCAAAAATCAAGCCTTAGAACACGAGCTGTTTGAGGAGAATCATAAACGCACAAATCCAGCCGTGAGTGAAGCGGAGCGACTCATGGAGAGCAATTCTTCTGCATGTGAGGAGAGAGACAGACTGAGAGAGAGGGAGAGGGACTGGTGCTGAAGATGGTCGAGGCGACTGCAGAGCATCACATTCAGAGTGAGTGCGAGCGGCTCCTCCAATTGGACCAGCAGGGCGATATTGATCAAACTTGAACTGACGTTGAAGAAGAAGGAGATTTGGTAACACTCTCTATGAAGCCTGTATATTTCATGCACGCGTTACAGAGGTTTTCGTGATGCATCATTGTACACGTTGTTAGATTTGTTCACGAATTAACAGACCCACATTTATATTGCATTGCAACACTTAAATGTTCATGTATAATAAAGCTAATACGTTTTACTATAAACGGTTATTATATCTGTCCATAAAACGTTGTAGCCGCAGTTATACCGCTTTTGTAACATAGTTGTAACATAAATAAATATACTCTATATTGTAACCAAATATAATTGCATTATAGGCCTAATATTTATCTATTCATATAATATACGTCATTCATTATAGTGCACATTGTAAGCAGACATTTTTTGTCTTCTTCCATAAATCATTTTAAGTACAGTTAATATATCTATAATGAGCTACGGTTGATATAATACTCATCGACTAATGTGTAAAAAATACAAAGTATTTTAACATGATGTAGCGCATGACTGGTCTTGTGTTATATTGCCTTTACTGTTTAAAGATATAGACATGAGGTAAGTAATGGAATGCATTCTACCTGTGGTTATTCTCACTATTCATGAGAGCATGCGTCTTGTTAAGAGACGTCATGAAAGAATCAAGCAGTACCAGTACAGGTGGAAACCCTGCGGCCTCAAGGCGACCGATATCATATTAAATGACCTCAGCAGCACCATGTCAAGGGTTCGTGGAGTTTATTCAACGCATGCACTTATCTTAATTAAAACGCAACGTTTGATATGTGACAGGCAGCCTTTTGATGTCTTTAGGTGTGTGCATTTATTTGTTAACACTCAGTCTAATTAGCTATGTCGCCAGTGCGCTCTCGCGAACAGAATCCGTTGAATATAAGACAGCGTTCAATGCAGATGGGGTGTCACGTGGAAGGAAGACTGTATGACATTGTTTAGGAAGGCGCTGACGCGTAACATGAAGCCCTTTGAGCACCATCGATCGCTTTGTTAGGAATCGTTCACCGTAGAGTCACACTTTGAAGCGATTGGATTAACAACGGCATGAAGTAAAGCAGTCATGCTACCTTCTGGGTTTAAAGAGCGAAAACGGCTTCTAAAAGTGTTTTTGAATGTTGAGGCTTGGGCACGCCGCGTTTAAACGCGACACAAACGCGCAAAGAACAGAGAGACCAACACAATGGTCATTTGATGCGTGTAAGCACTGATCGCCATTTATTACAGATCAGTGATCAGTTTTTTGAACACAGTGGAACGTTGTCTTTTCAAAAAGTTTGTAATTCGGCACATTACATTTAAACGCAACACATAACAGAAAAAAAAAAAAATTATTAAAGGTCGGTGTTAGGTAAACGTCCATTTGAGTAACGATATGTCATTGTCTTTTCATGATCCTGTCTCTATCTCTCTCCTTTTCTCTCTCTGTCTCCCCCTGCTGGTTTCTCCTCTCCTGTCTCCCCCGCTCTTCGCTTCTGTGTCACAGCTGACTTCACTTCTCATTTAAGATAATTTCCCCTCCACCTGCTTCTCATATTGCCTTGTTATCTGGGCTACTTCTACCCTCTCGTTCTCGTCTCTTTGTCAATTGTTACCCTCCGAATGAAGCATTGGTCATTGGCGTCCTTCACTTAGAGTTGGTCTTGTCCTGTCCAGTCCGGTCCGGTCTAGTCGGGGGTGGGTTTTGTTAACCACTATCACTGCCCGAATTTCTCTGTGCTCACCATTTGCACCCCACAGAACCTTACCTGCTATCCAACGCCGCGGCCTCCGCGCTCTGCGAGCTCCAGTCTCCGGTTCTCCCCTGAGCCCAGTCAAGCCTCCGCCTCGCCAGCCCTGCTGGTCGTTCCAGCCACAGAGGTCTCTCCTGAGTTATTTATACTACCCAGCCTACGGGTCTTCCTCTGTTCTCATCTTTTGTACTCCTTGGTTGGATTTTACCTGTGGCTTTCCTTTGTTTAATTAAAGACTGTCATTTTGCCCTCGCATTTGAGTCCTCTCTCTTCAATACTCATCACACGATTAATAAAGATTGATGACGGAGTGGAAGAATGAATGCTGTGTTGAATACTTTGTGAACGCTATAAAACAGTATTTAACAGTGTTTGCTGAATAGTGTTAATGAGTTAGGTGAATAATGAATGTAGACTCAGCACAGGGACCTAATTGCATTTTGTTATGATGACCCTTTTATATTGCAGCTATTATTGAGTCGGGCTGCTGTCCATGGTTCTGAACACATTCAACTCCAGTCAAATGATATGTAATTAGATGATGTGGAAAGATTGCCCTGGAGTATACTTTATATTACAGTGTTCAATACTGTGTGTTTACATCAGTGAGTGCTTTGTAAGTTTTTGTACTGTGTAACTTCACGTAACTTTGCCCTGTCGCAACCAATCAATACACAATATAAAATTAGAATTACACATTAATCTATAACACATAATTTCAACACAATTCAACATCTGTAATAACATTATTTGAGATTTTTTTTGAGATTTTTAACTAAGGCACACATAGCCTTGCATTGTCTGTCCTCCGTGTATTTTAACCAATCGGAAGAACATTTCAAGGATGACAGTTCCATTTACTGTGGGCTGCAAAGCTCTACCAAAATTGAGTTTTTAATTGCATTGCAAGACAGACAAGGCTTAGCTATGGATACTAAAATTGGCTTGCGCCCCCAGTGCAGCATTGCAAAGGGAAACGTCATTGCAAGTTCCCTTCAACAGCAATCCTGCAATCACCAGCAAAACTGCTCATCAAAATAAGTAATAAAGAAGATGTAGTAGTTCATTTCAAAGCATTCTGTTTTTAGTCTTGTGAGATTTTAGTTCCATTTCATCTCTTAAATCCACATAGAGTGTTTGAAAATGGTTCATGAAATCTGATAATAATAAATAATAATAATAATAATAATAATAAAGACAGTATGTAGAGATTCTATACGCTTTGTAAAATCTTTGAAATGTCTTAAGTTCAGTTCAGGTTTCAGATTCTGTTGGTCATTTATTCAATGTGATTCATATGACAGGTAACATCAAATGCATCTTTGCAATCGTCTGTGGTTAGGCAATATG
The DNA here is from genome assembly GCF_018340385.1 of Cyprinus carpio. Taxonomy (NCBI): domain Eukaryota; kingdom Metazoa; phylum Chordata; class Actinopteri; order Cypriniformes; family Cyprinidae; genus Cyprinus; species Cyprinus carpio. Next base: position 7,142,214 of record NC_056585.1, read on the forward strand.
AAGTGAGTTTCATGAAGGTGAGTGTCCACAGCTATATACCATACTCTTCCCTGCATTAATGTGTCAGTGTGGAGGAGCAAATGAAACCCCGGCATTGATTTTTCTGAGACTGTTATCATTTATGACAATATTGTTATCTACTTATAAGCACTTAGGTCATTCACCTTACCATCATCATCATATAAAAACGGATCCCATAATCCTTAAACGTTACAGTTTCATTGCTGCACCAAGGCAATAAAAGCAATTTATTAGCTCTGAAGATATAAATAAGCATGTTTTATAAATTATTTACAGACTGATGAAATAATAATAATAAAAAAATGTTCTGTCAATCTTGAATGATAAAAACAACTGGAAGGTAGTCAACTAGAAATTGATCTTATTTGCATAGCGCTTTTCTCGATATATATTATTTCAAAGCAGCTTCACAGAAATAGGGAAGTGAATATATTGAATATTGGCTAGTTTACAATTGGTGATGTTATAAATGATCAACCAGCTGAGATTTTTTGCTTTATGTGAGTGTTGTCGCTGGTAAAGTTTTATATGTGTTTTTTTTTATGTGTATTATTGTCAATTAAAGTATTGTGCCATTGCTTGTAAAAAAGTGAAAAGGAAATGCAAACAAACAAACAATTATTGTCAATTAAAGTATTGTTGCAAGTAAATTGCAAACATAATACCGACACTTATTAGCCTTGTATAGTATGTGCTTGTTAAGACACTGTAAACTATAACTCTAATGTTCAGAGCCCAGTGCTGTGTAACAATAATAACTGTATGTGTGAAAATGCTAGTATTTTCCCTTTTAATTCTTTTAATAGGTTTATCTGACCTAGTCAAAATCCTGCCCTCAGATGTTCTTGTGTACAGAGCTATTATAATTATTATTATTAATAATAATTTAAATATAAAAACATAACTCACACACAGTGCTTAAGTAGCTTAGGTAAGGTATATATCTTGGTATCTAAATATCTTGGTTATATTAAAAGCCTGACATTTTTGGCAGAATTATCTTCATTAAGTAGCTAAATGAAGCACTGTCAGTAGTTTTGTTTTGAACCATCCTCAATGTTTGCAAACATTTGTTTGTTAAATTGAAGCCGGTGTAATGTAACCAGCAGATAGAGAGCCATTTTGTTACCATGTGACAAGAAAACCATTAAACAGAGGGGACTCCTGTAGACTATGTGTCCCTTAAAAAGACAATAATGACATGACAAGAAAATATCCGGATATCTATGATTCAATGATTATTTAAAGCATTGATGTTTAAAAACATTCATAAAACATACATATCTTCAAGGTGAAAGGAAAGTATATTTATTTATTATTGGGATTTTCAGAGTCATTCAAAGTGAAATTTCTGCACCATTAAGAGGAACAAAAATGTAATGTATGATTTGTTGAAAACAATGTAAAAAACTGTAAGCACGAATAAAAGCATCATTACATTTCTAACAATTTGCCACATGCATTTTTAAACACAATTATTTATTTTTTTCTTATTTTTTGAGCTTTTTATTTGTCTTAACCCTTTAACAATTTAATCCTATTCTACAGTGTATGTTTATGCTTGTTATATCTCTGATCGATGTGGTGGGGATGGATGATACAAAGTGCCACCGATGTTTATGTTTCCTGGATCCTCTGAAAAGGTGAGACTTTTTAATCTTTGCTTGTCGTGGTGATGGCCCAGATGTGTCACTACCATTCATTCACATAACCCCACATCTTGACTTGAAAAACATGCTCTTGAAAACTGTGGGATGTAATGACAGGGGCAAAACGGCATCATTCAAAGAGACAGTTGTCTCAAGCCCCACTACATCAGTGTAGCCCAGTGACATTTAAACGGGGAAAGAGCCAATTACTTACCTTTTTTTTCCTCCCCATACCAATAGGGTTGATGTCGAGTGCTAGGAAGTGAGAGCAGGTTTCCTTGAGTTTATGTTTACCCGTGGCATCGAAAGCCATGCAATTGCACACCATCAACTAAATTGCAACTTCCTGAAGTGAGTACTGAACTTCCTACATGGTGATGTGTCGTCTGCTGCATACAAAATGGCCTTATTGAGAAATACTGTGATTGAGATTATAGTTATTGAAATGTGTCACGACACTAGAGTCGGCGTGACACACTTTCAGAAATAACTGCTTGGACAGTCTTTAAACGCCACATCAAGGTCTGTCACAACGCTCCTCATGCGATTTGGTTTCTTAGCAAATGCTCTTTGCAGAAGTGTGACAGAGGCTTCTGTGTTATCAGCTGAGCAGACTGACACACTTACAGGCCCCCAGGGCCAAAACAGGCGTGGTCATGTGACCGCATGGATCTCCAGAACAGAGCAAAGAAACACGTGCAGAGAGCTTGGCATTTCATATGAGGGAGAGGTGCAGATTGAAGTCTGCATCAAATGGCATTCGCAGCTGTTTACCACTGGCGTATGTCAGGGTTAAACGGGATGTTCAACAAGAAAACATCTAGGGTGAGACTTGATTTTAGCCAATGAAAATGAATGGGATCGTGAAAAGTAGGTGCTGTGTATTGGAATAAAGCCGATGTTGGAAGGATTTGTCAAGAAAAAAGAAAGACTTTTTAGAGATGAAGCAAGTTACTATATTTTCATGAAATAATATATGTATTCATTCAAAATAAGGCCAGGGTAATAAGGCAAGCATTTAGAAAGTAAATAAGGTGATTTTAATTTTCTTGTAGGTTTTCATTTAGCTATTCAGATGGGATGTCTTGTCATTTTGAATGATGACAACCACCTAAATAGAGGTGAAAATTCGTCTAAAACATTTGTCACTTTAGCAACATATATAATATATAAAAAGTCTTTAACATATAACATAACATAACATAACATAACATAACATAACATAACATAACATAACAACACAAAAAATAACATAACATAACATATAACATAACATTACATTACATAACAACAAAATAAAAAAATAACATAACATAACAACATAAAACAACATATAGCATAACATAACATAATGTTACGTAACATAACATGTAATGTAACATAACATAACGTAACATAAACATAGTTTGTGATGAAACTGAATTCTGGATAATTAAGACCAACAATTAATATTTATTTATTTATTTATTTATTTATTTACCAACACATTTCAGTAATGTTGTAAAGATATAATGGATGTGCTAAGACCAGACACCTTTTAGTAAGTTCTAAAACAAATACCTAATATTCAACCCTGTCAGCACAAACAAATAAATAATCATTTATTGGATGTTTCACCAGTGACCAATTTATTTGGAGAGAAATGAGTGTTTTCCTGATTAAATGTTTTCCTCTGTCCACTGTCATTGATGTCTCAGCTCATGGACTAGCCTGGAGCATAGAGACCTTTTTCAGCAGTAGTGTATGGTTTGGGACTGTGCTCATTCCTGCAGCATTATCTTGACATAATTTCAAAAAATGCTGAGTGCCAATCCATACTGCACACCCCCAGAGCTGAACACACCAGCCAACAGAAATGAACAGAAATACTAATGGATAACTTGTTCCAAGTATCATAGACCTACTTAAATTTAGACTGCATGACATTTATCTTTGAAAAATGCAAAAAATGTTCAGAAATCCTTGGGCTAGCTCCCTTTAATTAAATCAACATGATTCAGACACTTGTGCTCTCCATCGTTTCACCATTTGAATGGACCTGTCTGTGTAGAGTAGCAGTGCTCGGACCCGTCTCCTCTGTTCCTGACACTCTATTACAATCAGTTATGCACCTGAGTCATCCCTTCAAAACAGATCAAGCTGGCCGCCTTGCTCTAAGATTAATATTATAAGCATTACACCTCCATCTGATCACCATGGATATCCCACCTACAGGCTGTGGGTAGAGTCACAAGCGCCTGGCGAGGTGACAAGCACTCATGTGTTCCCGGCAGCTGCCGGAGTGCCCCTCGGCTCTGTCCAGTGAGGTGGGTATTGTTAGATACTGCGTGGCTAATTGAGAGGAAGAAAGAGGTTGTCATGGCTAATGAAAGAGGTGAGGTGGTATGTAATTTAGACGTCACTTCTTTTCAGTCATCACTCGTTCGCGTGTGTCGTCGGGGGATGTAATCACTGCACTACAAGTAGAGACATTAAGGGTGTCTTAAACTAAAGCACTGCATTATTACCATTTGAAATACTATAAAATGTATGTAAAATAAATATGACTCTAGTGGCATAGCTGTTTGCAAAACATAACACATAGCCATTACTTTGCAATTATAAAGGCCTAAATATGGTCAGATAGAGCTGTTTGCAGCTCAGCGCCAATTAGAACTTTTATTGTCCTTCCCTTCGGTCTGATTGGACAAACAGCACAAAAGCACACATTCCCAACACTAATAGAAATTGGCTTTCCACTGACAGCCATAAAATAGCTGAGCACATCTTGCAGTGGCAGTTAATGATATTGGATTCCTACATAAATACAGCTTATTTTGATATAATGGCTGTCTATTGTATTTAATAAGAAAAAAAAAACAAAAAACTGCCAACTACAGTACAGAAAAAAAAAGTTTCTTGTTGCTTGCCCATAGAAAGAGATGGGTTTTTAAACACTTAAAAAAAAGGTGAAATAACCATGTCATTTATTTAAAGTGCATTTGGTAACACTTTATAATAACTTTCATTAATAAATCATTAACACACTTTATATGATGCTTAACGGATCATTAGTTAATATATATTCACACAGCTAGAAACATGAGATAATGTGCTTGTTAATATTTACTAAACTTATTAAATATTACCTAATGATCAACAGATAATTAAAGCGTTAGTTCAGAAAAAATGAAAATTATGTCATTAATGACTCACCCTCATGTCGTTCCAAACCCGTAAGACCTCCGTTCATCTTCGGAACACAGTTTAAGATATTTTAGATTTAGTCCGAGAGCTTTCTGATCCTCCATTTAAAATGTATGTACGGTATACTGTCCATGTCCAGAAAGGTAATAAAAACATCATCAAAATAGTCCATGTGACATCAGAGGGTCAGTTAGAATTTGTTGAAGCATCGAATATATATTTTCATTTTAGGCTGAACTAACCCTTTATTGCAAATTACAATGCTTACAAATGTCATTATTGTCACGTATAAATGTCATGCAATTCATGTGATCATGCATGTCTTTTTATACAACGATTAAAAGCTTTAATGTTAATGTTATTATTTATGGATGGATAGATAGATAGATAGATAGATAGATAGATAGATAGATAGATAGATAGATAGATAGATAGATAGATAGATAGATAATGGATAATTAAGGCCAACTATTTATTTAATTATTTATTTTGGTAGCACTTTATTTTAAAGTGTCCTTGTTACTTGTTACATGTTACATGTAATTACTATTATAATAACAATTAATTATGCATAATTACATGCAAGTAACCCTAATACAAACCCTAATCCTAACCCTAAATAATCCTAACCCTATATTAAATTAGTTTAGTTAATTATTAATACTCAGTTCTTAAATATATAATTACAATGTAACAAGAACACCTTAAAATAAAGTGTAAATGCATAAATGTAAATGTAAAATAAACATGTCATGTGAGAAACAGCAGCTGTGCACACTGTCAGCAGTAGGTGTGGTTACTGCCGTCATCTCATAACATCTTCTAAAAGAATAAAGCTGTCACACCCCAGGACTGTTTTCATTCCTCATGTCTCATGTTGATTGTGTTATTATGTTCAGGTGTGTCTTGTCAATTGTCCGGTCTCGCAGATGTGTACGTATATTTCTGCCTTCTCCCCATGGATTACCCCTATGTGGATTTTTAAAGACTTTGTATCATCATCTTCCTCGTTTACATTCTTCTCTTCCACACCACACTGTGACAGAAGACCGGACCATAAAAAAGTAAAGTGGCGTGTTCCCCTCTTTTTATTTTCTGTTTTGTAAGTTTTACTTTTCTTCATGTTTGATCCTGCCATCTTCATCCTACTGCTGGAGCAGAGGAGCCTTTGCCTCAAGGATCATAAAAAACTAAAAACTGTGGAAATCGCCAACCATACCCACTTCCCGGACTACTGCCTCTGCACTTTCTACAAGACCAGCCTGAACAACGAGTCCAGAGCGCGGTTATCCGGAGATGGTCCTCGGGGATATTCGCCGCCTTTGTGGAGTGGGTTCGGTGTCTTGTGGATCGCCTCTGACTGTGGATATCGCAGACGACACCAGCACCACTCCAAACCCAGAGCCCAGCCCACCATCTCTCCGCTGTGCAGAGCCAAAGACTGAGCCCACGACTGACGGAGAGCCAGAGCTCACCGTGACCGACGAGCCATCGCCATGGACTGTGAAAGAGCTAAGGATCGCCGCGGAGCCAGAGGCCACAACGTCAGACCAGATGCGAGATCCGGCAACAGAGCTCACCATGGTGGAGAGTGTCATGGACAGAGATAGTGTTGAGGGAAGCTCCGCCCACTGGACCATGGCTGAGGGTGAGCAGCGCTCTATGAACAGTAATGAGTATCTTATTAGTGTCATGTCTGTTCTGTTTCCCCCTTCACCTGAGCTCTCTTGCTACTATATACATGCCTGGATTTCCCACTCACCCTCCCACTTCTGCCTCCTCCTATCATTTCTACCGCTTCAGCTCTGCCACCGCTGTATCCTGGCAGCCCTTCAGCTCACCATCAGCCCACCATCTGTGCGCTGGATTTGCCCCGGGTCTGCCATTCTCCATCAGCGTCATGGTTGGTGGGTACTTTTTGTTGGAGGATCCCTTGACTCCGCCTCCAGCCTCTAAGTCTCAGAATCCGCCTCAGCCCATCCATGGCTCCTAGCTCCCTCCTCTGCACCATGGCCTGTCAGTCCACCTGCTCCGCTGGGCTCCCTCGTCCCTCCGGCTTCGCCTTGGTCTGTAGTTGAACATCTGCCCCACGGGACTCCACTCCTCTGGATCTACATCGTCCCTCCATCCCTCTTGCTCTGTCAGGCTCCTCCTGCCCTCCGGCTCCACCTCAGTCCTCTGTTGCTCCAGCTTCACTGCGACCTTCCGGATCCCTGCCTGTGCCATCTGCCCCGCCTTGGCCCTCCAGATCCTCGGTGTCGCCCTGGCTCATCGGCTCTCTGTTGCCGCCTCCGGCTCCTCCTCCACTTGCTCTGCTGCCATCAGTCGGCCACCTGGAGTCATCGGCCCTTCCTCCACCATGGCTCCTCCCTCCGTCGGCTCCACCGTGGGCCGCAATCATGGCTGTGGCCTGGTTCCCGCCTGGCTCCTCCTCCTGCTCCGACTCCCTCCTGTCATCTTCCTCCATCGTCACCTCCCTTGACTCTGTTGGTCGTCCTCCTCCCGGGACTCCATCCTCCTTCCTTCTCCACGGAGCATGGTTACGCCTTCCGGAAGGGGGGTGATCTGTCACACCTCAGGACTATTTTCAGTCCTCAAGTTCTCTGTGTGACCTGGTTTCTGTCTCGTGTTGATTGTGTCATTATGTTCAGGTGTGTCTTGTTTTTTTTTTTTGTTAATGTTCCCCTTATAAGTTGCATTCTGTTCAGTTTTTGGTTGTCTGGTCTCGTCGATGTGTACTTGTTTCTGCCTTCTCCCTATGGATTACCCCTGTGTGGATTATTAAAGTCTTTGTATCATTATCTTCTTATTTACGTGCTTCTCTCCTGCACCACACCATGACACCAGCATGCTTTGTATAAGACTGTATAAGAAAAATAAACGTTGAAATTAAGTGATGTTTTGTGTGTTTTTCCACAGGAGTAACATGGGGAGACATGAGTTGGTATCTAAAGTTGTGTTATGTTAGAATTTACAGAGGTTTCTGTTATGTTGGTTTTGTAGGGTTGCCATTGTGGTGAAAAGTAAAGCTTGTGGTTAGGTTGAAGATGGACTCCAAAACTTTAAGGCTATATATATATACTATATATATATATATATATATATATATATATATATATATATATATATATATATATATATATATATATATATATATATATATATATATATATATATATTTATATATATATATATATGGCTTGTCTATTTACATTCAAGTGTACAGTGAGAGTCTTTCTGATAGTTACATTACCATGTGCTAGTGTACTATTGCTAACTAACACTGAACTTTAAAGATCTGAGTTAATGTGATGTTTATGTAAACGATTTGTATGTAATTAACATTGTTATGAGTGAAGTGGGACTGATGCTGCATTCATGCCATGTCGTAATTACTGTGATTTCGAGATGACAACACATGACGCTGTACTTGGAGCTGTTTACACCCTTGGACTCTGAACTATCACACTATCGGTGCCCAAACATGAATCTAATGAATCTGAGGTGGTCAGGTGGTAGTAGTACAAGTTGTAGCTCTCAGAAAACTCCCAGTTCACAAATTGTAATTAGAAGTTATACGAGGACGTAAACGGTTTTTATAAGTTGGTATCTTGTAATCATGGTAATTATGACATGGTGTGAATGCACCTTGCAAGCATGGCTTGGCTCCCATGGCTCTCAGACCTGCCCCACTCATCGCAAAACTTTTAAGCTCTAATAAATTAAAAACATTAGTTAGTTTACTCAAATGCTTTGAGGAAATAAGTTTCGTCAAAGGCTTTAAGCATTCTTTACTTAACATGTTTTACAGTGTGCTGTTTCACCTCTGTGATGTAGTGAACCAGAGTGTGTGTACTGGGGCTGATGGAAGTCAAACACTAGCTGCTGAATCTGTAACTGGTCCTGGTAGACTTGAAGTCTGTATATTTATGCCTATATATTATGCATTATGAAGGCATTTGTAATCCCTTATAATGCATTTTGTAATGCATTACCTTTATTTATATATAACCAGAGCAATAATGGTTACACCTTAAATATTATAAGACACACTATAGTATATAAAACATGAAATGTGGTGTTGATTATGTGTTTTAAGCAATATACTTATTAAAATGTGCAACCGATCACAAGCATTATGAATTAAGAAAGCTTCATGCAGGAAACCTTCACCCACACTATTGGATTCTGTTGTTGAGGCAGTAGGTGGTTCTCACACATAATGCAGGGAAGACAAATTTGCTCTTCTGTACGTCCAGACTCAATGTGATGTATTGATGTTGTTGTGTTCAAACAGGCACTTCATGCACTGTGATTTTTACCCATGTGTCATCCATTTACCGGGGTTTAATAATTTCTTAACCACTTTTTCCACATTCAGATTAGCTATAGCTAGATTAGAACACTATTCACTGTTAATTAGTTGCTTATTAGCTTGCTTATTACTGGCATATTGGCTATTTATAAAGCAATTATTAGTGCCTTGGGGCCATTCACACAGAATGCGTTTTTCCATTCCAATGTGCTACTTTTCCATTGTTTTTCTATGTAAAAACTTCTATGTTTTTGGATGCAAAGATGCGTTCTGTGTGAATGGCCCCTTATTCTGCATTATAGACCCATTAACCATACCCAATATCTAAACATAAGTACTACAAACAACTACTTACTATCAATAAAGCAGCAAATTATTAATTTATTTTGGGAAAACTCTTAAACGTTAATAGTTAATATGTGTTCTCTAATCTAAAGTTTTACTGTTTCTTTTTGTAGAAGTTGTCTTGTTGTAGTTGGTGTAACATGGTGGATAATGCATAAATCTGGTGACTGAAAGGTTTAAATTTGGTTACACTTTAATAAATTTTGCAATTACATGTCAGCTAATCTTTAATATTAGTATTAATAGATTAAGTTTATGTTTAGCGTAAGTAGAATGAGTTGACGTACTTGCAAAGTTGCTTATAGAAATGTCTGTTACATTATTGAGGTAACACTTTAGAATAGGGAACACAAATTCACTATTAACTATGACTTTTCCTTCAATAAATTCCTTATTTGCTGATTATTAATATTTAGTAAATTAGTTATTAAGTTTAGGTATTGGTAGGATAAGGGATGTAGAATAAGGTCATGTAGAATAAAGCATTAATTTGTGCTTAATTAGTACTTATAAATGGCTAATATTCTAGTAATATGCATGCTAATAAGCAACTAGTTAAGATACCCTAAAATAAAGTGTTAGCAATTAGGGTAAAATGCCCTGGCTGAAAATCAACTGGTTGTGTATCTATGTGTGTGTGTGTGTGTGTGTGTGTGTGTGTGTGTGTGTGTGTGTGTGTGTGTGTGGTGTGTGTCAGTACTTGTACAGGTTCTTCCATTTATAATACTCAACACATTAAGGATAAACAAAACATCATATTTGCATGCTCCCTATGGTGGCTAAAACAGACCAGAATTTTGCAAGCATTTTTGGCTGAAAAAAAAAGGAAGCAAAAAGGCTTGCAAAATTCTGCTCTGTTTCAGCCACCATAGGGAGGATGCAAATATGGAGACGGAGATGTTTTGTTTATCCTTAATGTGTTGAGTATTATAAATGGAAGAACCTGTACAAGTATGTGAGCCATGAATTGTAGATCTGTCACCTTCCCAGAGTATTTGGATCTTGTTTTCTTTGTAATGTCTTTTAGATCCAAATAAAAGCAATCAAATGTGTGTGTGTGTGTGTGTGTGTGTGTGTGTGTGTGTGTGTGTACATATCAGATTTCATATATCTTGGAAAAAAAAGTCTCAACTGGCAGAATACAACAAGCATAACTATTTCAGCTAGAGACCAAACAATAACAAGTACATGTAAACATGTTTACATGTAAAGTATTCACGTTTTGACTTGTAGCTTCACCAAACTTACCAAACCACAGTACATGACATATTTTTATTCAGAGAAAGTGTTCTTGATTCAGCTAAGCCCAAACACAACATAACACGAGACACACATAGATCAACATCCTCAGAGTGGCATGACATGCTGCTTTGCTAAAGCTATAGGACACCCGGGATCTGATTGTGTCAAGATGATTATAATGCAATATTTTCCAACATCATTTGAAATGTCAGGAAGTTCAACCAATAGAAGTAAGGAGCTTAATCCCAGACTGGGTCTGAGCCCTAATAATTAAACCCCCACAATGGACAAAAAAAAATGTTTGTTTGAGGAATTATATGCATTAAAATTTAAAATCTTTACATTGCATAAGAAGAAAGTTCACAGTTGCACCGGTTTCTCCCTCACTACAATGGTTTCTGCCGTTCCTTCACAAGGTTTTTGCACTTTAATTCATAAATGTGACCTTACAAAGTAAAGGGCAAATATTAACAATACTGTATATGCTGATTATATTGCTTGTAATCGGCATGAGTATTTTAACATAAAATTTTTGATAGTATTGAATTAAAAACATAAACTTGCTGAATAACAAAAATATGAACACCACACAAGGGTTAAGCAATATAAGGACCTGCTCACCAGTTAGTCTTTGTCTGGTCTTGTATGTGGTACCTTGACCATTTTCAATGTGGAAATACTCACCTTTTGAACTATTCTGTGAATGTTCGTAATCTTCTATGTGGATGCCTTTGTCTCTGAGACTGTTAATTACCCATTTCATGCATTTGATGAAGGACTTCCGTGCCTGTGTGACGAGCTGTTTGTTTGAGTTCTGGATGTTATTGCTTCTGATTTCAGCACACTCCACAGAGCCTTTAAATTTAGTATCACTGTTATGTTTTTATGCTCTGATTTACTGGTTATACTGATTTAAAGTCCTGGTCTCAATGCAAGAACTGTATTTGCCTGACTTGGCTATCTGAGAATATTTCTGAGTTTACTATGAGGAAGTACTTATAGTAAGTAAGTCTTATCTGAATGTTCTTATGCTGAATAAAACCCCCACACTGTGCTTCCTGACCTATCCTGTATTTCTTCATTTGCTACATCAGTAACATTTCAGTAACTATAAAAATTATATATATATATAAAGAAACAAGTGTTTTTGAATAATAATCTGAAAGTGATGAAATGGACTCAGGAGTAATTTCTGGGCAAATAGGAATTTATCAGTAGTGATGTCTTTCACTGTGGACTTCAGGTGCAGACTATTAGAGCTGAGCCCTTGATGTTTGCACCTGAGATTGAACTGTACGTGGTCTCAGTTTGTATTTGTGGTCACTTTCATATGGCTACTTTACACATTTTGGGGACCTTAAAACTGTTGCAAGGATCAAAGCGGTGACATTAAGCAGCTTTGAGTTGTAATCCCAGTGTTCACACTATCCTAATGAAAATGGTGGTCAAAGATATCAGAGTATTTTGACACTCTGGTGCTTTGAGATTCGATCTGGCACTGCATACAGACCTCTACAGTCAGCAGGTTTGTTTTGAGGGCTGACTTGTGCATATTCAGCAATAACGACATTTGACACGAGGCTGCCCATGGTGGGGGGTCAGCAGGAGACCGGATCTAGGCCATGATGTTCCTAATGTCCCCAACACTTGGAAATTCTTTACTCTCAGGTTAATGCAATGACTGGCAGGACCCGAAGAGATGTGAGGTCAGCCCACTGTTGTATAAAAGATCCTTTGCATTAGGAAGTAGGACAAATGCTGTCTTAAAATGACTTTGTGGATGGACTGAGTTTCTGGACAGTACTCGAAATGAGGCCACCTGAATTCGACAAAAAATACTACCAAACGTTTATGATAATTTCTGAGATTCTCAGAGCTTTCCCAAAGATTCCCAAGAAATAGGGTATAACTGTCTGTTTTATTAGTGGAATAAATAAATGAATAATGAAATAAATGTGATGGTACCATTAATTATTCTATATAGCAAACAGATTTGGTCTCAGTAGTTATCTTTGGTGTGACTGTCTATTAAATGGTTGTTCTCAGAAAATGCAAGCATTTGTGCCATTTTAAAAATGTGTATTTATTTATTTAGGGTTACTGCTGCCTTTAAGAAATCACACCAAATGGTTGAAGAGAAAGTGCAGAAAAAGATAAAGGATAAATCCCCCCCCCCCAAAAAAAAAAAAAAAAAAAAAAATATATATATATATATATATATATACACACACACACAATTTCTTTCTTTCTTTTTATAATTATTATTATAAATTTGTTATTGTTTTCTAGAAATAATTTTATTCTTTCTAATCTATTTGACTTGAAGTGCTTCTATTATGCCATTTTTAAGGTTTCTAATATTGTTTTGGGAGTCTCCTACAATAGGTTTAGATGTATGCAAGTTCAAAAAACACTTTTGTTTTCTCAAAATATGCATTTAATATCATCTCATTTTCCAATGATTCTCAAACGATTCATTTGCAGCAGTTCTAAGATTAGGTGTCTCTAAACCCCGCCTTTCAATGAGCCTACTCTGCTCTGATTGGTCAGGTGGCCCAGTCTGTTGTGATTGGTCTGCTGCGTACAGAGCCTGTCGGAAACGATACGCTCATTGCTATATTTCCATATTTTGAATGCTCTATAGAAAATATAAACATCAATGATTAATCATACTTACAGGTTGAGATTCAGTGGAGCAACTTGGTCCAAATAAACCGTGTACTGAGCTAATCTTTCAAGTGCAAGCATTTGTGAATACCGCGTTAAACTCCCCGAGATTAGAAAAGCAGTCATTAGTAAAATGATAGGAATTAAAAAAAAAGATTGGGGTTGTCCTGTTATGAATTTTAACCACTGATTTTTTGGAGCCTCTTCATTCTAAAGTGAAAATAAAATGAATTTACTTTCACAGCGTCTTCTAGACAAGATGTTAATCACACAAACAAGCTGTAGTTTTTGAGGGTGGGTCAAGTTAGCCAGCCAACTCAGATCATAGGTGAGTGTTATGCAAATGTCTTACCCAGTGATGTGTAGCCGTCACAGAAGTGGGATCAAATACTGATGACTTGTTTTGGCTTTTCAGAGTAAATTCTTTCTTTTGGGAAACTATAACTTTAATTATCGTGCACTTTTGGTTTTACATTGCAGGTCGTTTATATAGCTACATTACACACTGCAGGCAATATTCAAAATGGCATAATTAGGGAACTTTGAAATATTATAGCTATGGCTGGTTAGAAAGAAAAGTGCATGCATATATATATATATATATATATATATATATATATATATATATATATATATATATATATATATATATATGATAGCAAAATAACAAGTTAAAATAAATAAATAAACAAACGAATGAATGAACAAACAAATAAATAGATTTATTAATCTTTTGCATATGCACCAATTGTTTAAATAATGAGACCAATTTCAGTATCATAACCTTATTATATCAGTAGTAAGTCATGCGGATACACATAGCACACAATGCCACCATATCCTGAAAATGTAATGCTCACTATTTTTAATCTTACTACCAGCTTTGCTTTTCTAAAATAATTTTTAAAATTACAAATTACAATGTTAAATTTTGGGAAACCTTTTTTAAGGTAGTATAATCTAATAAAAATGCATATTTTAAATTCTACTGCTGTTGGTGCATTGAAAAAGAGCTGGGCTTGTATTTAGCATGTGCATCTATCATCCAGTCACCTCTGTGCTCGTGTTTGTGACTAATAAAATCACAAACAAGCCTTTTGCCAAATGACAAGGTTCATTTTTCAGCTCACGTGCTGAGTTAAGTAGCCTCTAAAACATGAGTGTATAAAGAGAGGGGAAGGACCACTGACAAATGTCTAGCCATAACAGTTGGAAGAAGAGATTTTGAGAGGTGATATCTCACTGCCGACTGGATGAGAGGTCCTATTGACACTTGAGCAGGTGGCCTGACCCCTGTAACATTTGTAACAGAGTTGCAATATATCTCTTGGAATAACGTTGATACGTGTGCTAAGCCTGTTCAGTCATCATCAACTCGGGCAATTATGTTGTGAGTGTGGTCCTGTACCTTTCATATCCCTGAGCGGTCACATATGAACAATGGTTGAATTGTCAGATGTTCACAACCTTGCATTCCTGTGCAGTGAAGGTGGTGTGGATGAAAATGGATGTGTGTAGCAATCTGCAATAAAACAATGTGCAAATTATTTTGAATGCAATTATGCATACATATTGATTAAAAATGTTACTGCACTGTGTGTGCTTTGAATTTCATTATGGAGTCTTCAGTAACAGAGACACATTTAAAAGAATTTAGTCATCACCGCTTTCCTAAAAGAAATACATATAATACCTATGCATTTAAACTAGCATGTATGTACCAAGAAGGTCAAAATACCTGGAAAGAGATATGAATTTGTATTCTCATTCATCTCAATGACAGTTGCTTGGCTGGTGCAGGACCCCTCGGAGGTATACAATCTGCTCGCTGCCATCTTTACTCAGTTTCATGTTCTACTGCTTTTCAGCAATCACCTGAAACGTAAATGCCATGTGACTAGAAACTCTGGAGCAGCAGGAAAATTGTCATGACGATGCTGATTGGCTGATGGTACCACAAGAACACCCACAGTCCCAAAATAAAATTAAAAGTAAAATCAATCAATCAATCATAAATAAATAAATAAATAAATCAGCTACTTGGCAAGGCAACATTTGAAATTTTTATTTCCAATTTATTTTTAACTTTAATGTTTATACACACTCTGTCAGTTTAAATCTAGATTAAAGACCCATCTCTTTAACTTGTCATACACATAATACACTATCACATTTCTATAATTCAAATCGATTAAAGGATTGTTAGGCTGCATTAATTAGGTCAACCGGAACCAGAACACTTCCCATAACACCTGATGTACTTGTTACATTGTAAGAAGAATGCCATCTACGCTAATATTGGTCTCTTTCATTCTTATTCCGAGGTCACTGTTGCTATACAGATCCAGTCCGTATCCAGTCCAGATAGTGAATCAGCATCTACAGACAACCTCTACAACCCTGAATGTCAGCAGAGACCATGTCAACTAGATGAGCCCAAGAGAAATATCCCCTGTAAAAACCTCATCACTTCAACGGCCATCGGCACAAGACCACGGGAACCAGACGAGTCCTCTGCTCAATCTGACCTGTGTTGCAGCCTGAAATTAAACCACACACATCTTGATTTTGTCTGGCCAGAGGAGAAATGGCTCCCCAACTGAGCCTGGTTTCTCCCAAGGTTTTTTTTTTTTGTTTGTTTTGTTTTTGTTTTCCTGTAAAAAAAATCTGTACTGTAATTTCTGCAGTACTAGTGGAACAAAGCCGAAATAACTCAAGAATAAGAACATGTGAGTGGTGCTTGCCAAACTCACCGCCACAAGTGCTGTGAGTGGTTGGCAAGACATTGCTATGCAGCTGCTGAGGTGTTCTGAGTGCTTTTAGAACATTGCTATGTGTTTAATGTTTAGAATTATGGGTTTGTTCAAATTTCTAATCTTAAGCATGATGAATGTTAACAGTGATGCTCGTCTCAGGACAAACAGGCAGTCCAGTGACACTATTTAGGCAGTCTAATTAGTGTCCAATTCAGTCCATCCAAGCATACTGACTAATGATTGACTTTAACCTTCAGAAATCTAAAGAAAGATGGCATGGCTACTAAACAAACTCAGGTATCAGTGAAGCCCTTTCTGTACCAGAATACTCCAGTACGATCACACAATTATCTTCCCGCGCCAGCGGAGGCACATTCATCGCCAACGGCAACCCTGTTATCTGCACGGGTTCGTCTCTGCCATGGCTCCCAATTAAAGCAAACATAGCATTAATAATGAGCTTTTAATCAATTCCTCACCCTTCATGCTGTGAATGCCCTGACTGGCGCAATCAAGATAGAGATTGTTCCAGCTGACACACGAGAATATTTTCCAGAGAAATTCTGTGTCTCTGTTCTGTTTATTGTAAGTGGGGATTTTAGCACCGCTTCGCATCTGCATCTTACAGGAGTTGAAAGGACCTCGGGATGTCGTGTTGAGGTCCACGCAGATGTTCTCAGTGAGATGTGTGGGTGGAGGTGGTGCATTTATTTGTGTTTTCTAAGGTACACAGACACCAGCGTTCGGTATGGAGTAGCCTGGATATTCAGCATGAGTGCTGGCCTTGAGGTGCAGGAGTGTATTGTAAATAAAAGAGCCCTTGTGTAGCTTGCAGACAGAAAGTGTGCACTCGCTGGAGAAGAGTTGTTCTGAATAACCTTTTGATGCTGTCAAAAGAGAACCAGGAGAGAGCTGTGTGCTCCAAGGCATGAGTGGGTGTTTCGATGAGGCAGTCGGAATACATTTCTGTCCTTTTTTCTCGTTTTAAGCTGCACATATAACATTTGCGGATTTAGTTGTGTTACTTACCCAGGGAGTAATAGTTGAATGCTAATGAAAATACTTAAGGGAGTGCTTTCCTAATGATAACAAGAAATATACACTGAATATGAAAGAAAGCACAATAAAATGGGGCTGTCAATAGATTGTAATCAAATGAATAGCATAAGTATCGTTTAATCAGTCATTCAGTCAAACACCACTGGAAAACATTTGCTAGGAAAACTCCATTATTTATAGGCATTATTTATTTTGGCAGATGCAGTACTGAATAATTACAAATTGGATTATGAAGATATTTTACTATAGTTTTATTTTCATATCACTGAATATCATTTGCCTACAGTCCACAACAATTCATTTGGCAGTTGAGTTGGCCATCTGTCCAAGGTAGACGTTAGGGGTTAGTTTATAGAACACAAAATAAGATATTTTGAAGTATTTTGAGTCCAAAACAAAATTATATTTTTTTCAGGTGTTTTTCAACCTATCTTCTTTCGGGTTCCACAGATGAAGGGAATGCAAACAGGTTTGGAAAGACATGATGGTGGAAAATGAAGACAGCATTTTCATTTTTTCCCTTTAATCCTAATGCGCTGTTTGTTTGGGGTACACAGAGACCCCAGTCAACAAAATGTGATAGTAATGCTTTAAAAAAAAATAAAATGTAATTTTATTCGGTTCATTAATGTTTTTACTCTACATTTGTGCAGTTTTGGGAGGATTTATGGATTTTTTTTTTTTTAATGTAAAAATATTTTTAAATAGTTTTTTTGTTTTTTGTTTGTTTGTTTTTTTGTACGTTTTATGTAAAATACACTTTATAAAAGACACACATTCCTAATTTTAATTCATGGGGATAGCATGGGCAATGTGCCATAGTATAATTGAAAACTGTTTCCATCTACAGTACAGTACTTGAAAACAAACACTTGAAAAACATGAAATTTAATTTTGAGTGGGTTTTTCCTCCACCATGGATGTGCTGTGGTGTCACCCTTTCAGTTTTTGCGTGCAGTCTGTATTGTAACTGACGTTTTTGACAAATTATGTAACAAAAAAATCAGTATTTTATAATCTCCCATTGACTTCTATGGGCGATTTTTGGGGGGTGGGTGTGTGTGTGAACATTATCGTTCTGCATTGTGAACGTGTGGAAGGATTGCAACTTAACATGTAATTTGTGGTCTGCATTGTGGTGGATTTAGTAATTTTATTTGACAAAATTAAAAAGAAAAAGTATCAATTTTATCATTTCCCCATTCATTTCAAAGTGGGGTCTACAGAGACCCCAAACATCCTGATTGTGACTTTTGTTTCAGACTAACATACAACCAGATATCAATCCAGTGTTATTATTTATTTATTTATTTTGTAGAGCTACCAAGTGTTGACAACAGTACAAAGTCTCATGCCGTTTAGATAAAGGAATTTTTTTTTTTTTTCTTTTTCAAAAAGACCCCAAGCAGTGCCTAAGGGTTAAGGGTCATTCACAAAGGAAACATTCTTGCTTGTATTTATTTATTTATGGTGCTCTGGTCATTGTATTGCTTCTCGGTTGTTTTTTAGCATCTCACACCATGAACAGCAGGTTTTTGAGGGTATTTTAAACCACAAAGTTGTTCTTGTGTTCAAAAATATCTTGATTAGGCACAACAGAAGGAAATTTGTATTTGGACAAAAATGGTATTTGTAAAGTTTGGCACACTTCAGGCCTTTTCATACCAAGAATGATAACTATAAAAATCACTATAAATGTTAACTATATAAGCGTTCACACCAATGGATGATAATATTCTGTTTATTATAAGTGCACACTGCTGTTTTTTATCTGGTGTTTTTAAATAATCAGGCTCTTTAAAGTGGGGTGGATTTTGATTGGCTGCCTCTTTTATTTTATTATTATAATTATTATTATTTATTTATTGATGAGGGATTCTAGTGATAATGTTCCTCTGTGTCATTAGGGGCCAAGCACCGAAGGTGAGAACACACCAAAATGATTTGATTACAGCGCCACCTGTTGGTCAAAAGTGATAAGCCATTTAATCATATTACAAGTGGTTGTATTTATGATTTATCAGCCATTTCAATTACAATCATCCTAAAACTGCTTTTATTACTCATTGTTGCATTTGGTCTGATGCCCCATGCCATGCTTAGCTCCTCAATTTGCTGCTGGTGTGCTTGGCCCCACAATTGCTGCTTGCAGCTATATTAATTCTTCCTTTTTCTTCCACCGCAAAGTCTATGGCAGGCCATAGAACTGCTTGCAGGAAAGTTGTGAAATTTGGCACACTGATAAAGGACAGTGAAAAAAGTCACCATAGCAAATTTGGAGTCTCTAACTCCAACTCTCTAGTACTACCACTTATCAAAATTGCTAATAACTTCTGAACCGTAAGGCACAGAAAAAAAAAAAAAAATCACTGAATCCTTGGCTCATGCTGAGTTGAATGAATACCAAAAATTCAAAAATCGCAAGGTTACTTTAAGGTATTTTTTCAAACTCGTCCTAGACGGTTAGTCCAATGTTCACGAAAATTGGCTCAGATCATCTTCAGACCTTGTTGGGAAAAAGTTATGGAATTCAAGTTGATTTGTCCAACTGTTCTCGAATAACGCGTGAACAAATCCGATGAAAATCACGCAAAAATTGATGTGAGGCTATATCTCCACAACGGTTTGGTGTGTGTTATTGCAACAATGACCTGAGGCTATCTGCAGTATTTCAGCGCAGTGCCTCCTAGTGGTCAGGATATACGAAAAATGCATATTTTTTCTTATAACTTCTGAATGGTTTGGCCAAAAATCACAAAACTGTTCTCTTTAGATTGGGTGCATCATGCTGAGTCGAATGATATCCAATTTTCCCATGTCAGCCATTTTAGGCATCGGCCATTCTGAATTATATTCTGAAATACTGTATTTTACGAACGCATTAGTGTATCATTACAAAACTAATTACAAAAATCTTCAGCACCATGCCCTGATGGTACTCAAAAAGTTTGGGTGCAGCGCTACCTTGTGGTCAAAGTTATGAAGCAATTTTAAAAATGCTAATAACTTTGGCATACATTATCGTATTGTAATGAGACTGATGTTGCTGGATTCTGTGGATGATGGCAAGAACATCAATATCAATTTTGCCATAATTGGCCTAACTTCCTGTCCGCCATTTTGATTCATGTTGAAAACCTACTTTTTCGAACTCCTCCTAGACCATTAGTCCAATTTATACCAATTTTGACTCGGATCATCTTCAGACCAAACTGGCAAAAAGTTATGAATTTTGTGTCGATATATGAAACTGTTTTCGTTTAGCGCATCAACGAATTTGTTGGAAAGATGCCAAAATGCATCAGAGGCTGTATCTCTGCAAAACTTTAATGTATTTGCACCAAACTTTGTATGTGCCATTGTCTGATTACAAACTGATCATGCCACATCAATTTAGTAACAGCACAACTTATTGGTCAAGAGTAATAAACCAATAATTAACTATTAATAATAACATTTCAAAGAATGCTAATAACTTTTGATTGCATTAACCTATTGTAATGAAACTGGTCTCAAAATATTCCTTGGGTCATGCTGACAACATACATATCAATTATGTCATATTAAGCCGAACTTCCTGTCGACCATTTTGATTTATGTTAAAAATCTAATTTTCTGAACCCCTCGTCAACCTTTGGTCCAATTTTCACCAAAATGATGATCTTCAGACTGTACTGACAAAAAGTTATGGAATTTGTGTTGATAAATGAAACTGTTTACAAATTTTAGGCATAGTGCCAAACTGCATCTGAGGCATCTCTGTAAATATTTGTCATATTGACAACAAACTTGTTGTGTGTGTCATTGTCACCTCACACAGAACCAAAATGATTTGATTACAGTGCCACATGTTGGTTAAAAGTGATAAGCCATTTAATCATATTACTTGTGGTTGTATTTATGATTTATCAGCCATTTCAATTACAATCATCCTAAAATTGCTTTTATTACTAATTGATGCATTTGGTCTGATGCCCCATGCCATGCTTAGCTCCTCAATTTGCCGCTGGAGTGCTTTGCCCCGTAATTGCTGCTTGCAGCTATTTTTATCATTATAGTTGTGGTTGGGACCTTCCTATTTTCACATAATAAGAACGATTATCAAAATGGTATAGTCATCATTCTTGGTGCGAGGACTTTTACTGAGAACAGTTCCAACAAAATGTAGCCATAAGAAATGTGATTAAACAAGCAAGTTTTTATGTTATCCAGACACAACTGTGACAGGCGACAAGCAACAGGATATTGTGTTGGTTGCTTCATTTCCAAATTCTGCAGCGTTGCACTGGGTATGTTCCGAGTGTGTTTCAAGGGTACTGTAATGGAAACACTCTGTGACTGCTGCACTTTCAGTAGTAAAGCTATGAGTTCCTTTAGCTGACTGTCACCTCAAATATCAGCTGAGTGGTGCCTGTTTTTCATTTTCTCCCTGTCTTTTTTACTTTCAGACAATGCTCACCCAAAGCACAGAGCGCCTATTGTTTTGTGTGCTGTAATGAGCTCTTTTTACTCAGTGGACTATGTGAATATGCAGTTTTATATTTAGCAGCACACCCGCACCACAGCACTTTTCAAAGATGCTTGTGGCTAACCCTGAATCCCCCATCGATCCTTAAAGAAACATAAAGAGGTGAGATGAAGAATGAAATTTCATGTATGCGGCGGGAGATGTGTCACAAAATGTTGACTGGCCTCACAAAAACAGGAGGAATCATCGCAAAATCACTACAGAGACAGTACATGTTGGAGTCAATTTTCTTGGTTCACACTAAATTTTAGACTACTTTTTTTTTTTTCAAAATGGGCTGTACTTCTCTGCTGTTTTAATGTTAGCTCACAGCATAATCAGTCTAAAGCTCATTTAAACAAAAACATATATATTTTGAAAAATTTAATGATGCTAAATAATAGATTATATTTTGCATTTTTGGGTTTCAAAATATAGATTATTTAAACTATTGACTATAGATAATGTTGCACCTACATGTCTACTAAGTCTCATCAGAGTCTTAGGAGAGTATTAGTAGACTGGTAGGGTTAGGGTTAGAATAAGTTGATATGTACTTGCAAAGTTACTTATGGTCAGTAGAATATCTGTTGGGAGATCATGATAATAAAGAGTTAGCAGATATTAAGTAAACAGTCTACTAATACTTTGATGAGAGTTAGTAGACGTGTAGGTGCAACATTACTTATTGTCAACAGAATGTTCAAAAGGGACCATCAAAATAAAGTCTTACCCATTTTTGATTTTCCTCTAGCTCAAACAGTACAACATGGTGCAAATAAGTTAATGTCATTTGTTTTATTTCTACAGAATGCTTGAACTGATAAAGTGTCTAACTTAAAAGATACCTTGGATTCACATTTAATATAATTATATCTGAGTTTGATGAATAATCTCTATGAAAGGTTCAGACCTCTGATGAATGGCTCCACATTGCAATTTGATTATGAAAATGCCTGGAAATATGAATGTTAAAATTGTACTTGCACACACAAGTGATTTAGAGTAAGGCTGCACAGTTTTTAAGCTTTTTGTAAAGCTTGCAATCCATGCAATTAAAAATGCAAAAAAAAAAAAAAAATCACTAATGGTGCATTCAGTCATTTTATTCTTCATCAATATAAATAATTGATGATGAATATCTGAAGAAATGACTACTACTTTTAAAATTATGTAAATGCATGTGTCATGTCAGTATTCTATTAAAAGTTGTTATTATATATATCCCAGCATACAGTGAAACCCCACTTTTCATACACAGCTGCGGTAGCTTCACAACATTATATGGTGTATCACTCCAAGTCAAGTCAAGTCATCTTTATTTATATAGCGCTTTAAACAAAAAAGAGTGTGTCAAAGCAACTGAACAACATTAATTAGGAAAACAGTGTGTGAATAATGCAAAATGACAGTTAAAGGCAGTTCATCATTGAATTCAGTGATGTCATCATGCAGCTCAGTTCAGTTTAAATAATATCTGTGCAATAATTTGCAGTCAAGTCAACAATATCGCTGTAAATGAAGTCTCCCCAACTAAGCAAGCCAGAGGCGACAGCAGCAAGGAACCAAAACTCCATCGGTGAGAGAATGGAGAAAAAAACCTTGGGAGAAACCAGGCTCAGTTGGGGGGCCAGTTCTCCTCTTACAAGACGAAACCAGCAGTTCAATTCCAGGCTGCAGCAAAGTCAGATTGTCCAGAAGAATCATCTGTTTCCTGTGGTCTTGTCCCGGTGGTCATCTGAGACAAGGTCTTTACAGGGGATCTGTCTATGGGGCTCTAGTTGTCCTGGTATCCGATGTCTTTCAGGGCTGTAGAGGTCCTTTCTAGGTGCTGATCCACCATCTGGGCTGGATACATACTGGATCCGGGTGACTGCAGTGACCATCTGACTTGGATACAGACTGGATCTGGTGGCTACGGTGACCTCGGAATAAGAGAGAAACAGACTAATATTAGCGTAGATGGCATTCTTCTAACGATGTAGCAAGTACATCGGGTGTTATGGGAAGTGTTCCCGGGTCCGGTTTACCTAATTAATGGAGCCTAAAAATCCTTGTGTATTAGTATGTTATGTGTAAGCCAGGTTAAAGAGATGGGTCTTTAATCTAGATTTAAACTGCAAGAGTGTGTCTGCCTCCCGAACAATGTTAGGTAGGTTATTCCAGAGTTTGGGCGCTAAATAGGAGAAGGATCTGCCGCCCGCAGTTGACTTTGATATTCTAGGTGTTATCAAATGGCCAGAGTTTTGAGAATGCAGCAGACGTGGAGGACTATAATGTAACAAGAGCTCGTTCAAATACTGAGGTGCTAAAACATTAAGGGCTTTATAAGTAATAAGCAAGATTTTAAAATGTATACAATGTTTGATAGGGAGCCAGTGCAGTGTTGACAGGACCGGGCTAATATGATTATACTTTCTGGTTCTAGTAAGAACTGCTGCATTTTGGACTAACTGGAGTTTGTTTACTAAGCGCAGAACAACCACCCAATAGAGCATTACAATAGTCTAACCTTGAGGTCATGAACGAATGGATTAACATTTCTGCATTTGACATTGAGAGCATAGGCCATAATTTAGATATATTTTTGAGACGGAAAAATGCAGTTTTACAAATGCTAGAAACGTAGCTTTCTAAGGAAAGGTTGCTATCAAATAGCACACCTAGGTTCCTAACTGATGACGAAGAATTGACAAAGCAGCCATCAAGTCTTCGTTCTAGGTTATTACATGCAGAACTTTTAGGCCCTATAATTAACACCTCTGTTTTTTCAGAATTTAGCAGTAAGAAATTACTCGTCATCCAGTTTTTTATATTGACTATGCATTCCATTAGTTTTTCAAATTGGTATGTTTCGCCGGGCCGCGAATAAATATAGAGCTTAGTATCATCAGCATAACAGTGAAAGCTAACACCGTGTTTCCTGATGATATTTCCCAAAGGTAACATGTAAAGCGTGAAGAGTAATGGCCCTAGTACTGAGCCTTGCGGTACTCCATACTGCACTTGTGAACGATATGATACCTCTTCATTCACTGCTACGAATTGATGGCGGTCATATAAGTACGATTTAAACCAATAGCACTAATAGAGAGATACAACCACGATCAGATGATAAGAACAGGTCATTTGTAACTCTAAGGAGAGCAGTCTCAGTACTATGATACGGTCTAAATCCTGACTGGAAATCCTCACAGATGCCATTTTTCTCTAGGAAGGAATATAATTGTGAGGATACTACCTTTTCTAGTATCTTGGACAGAAAAGGGAGATTCGAGATCGGTCTATAATTAACTAGTTCTTTGGGGTCAAGTTGTGGTTTTTTTGATGAGAGGCTTAATAACAGCCAGTTTGAAGGTTTTGGGGACATACCCTAATAACAATGAGGAATTAATAATAGTCAGAAGAGGATCTATGACTTCTGGAAGCACTTCTTTTAGGAGCTTAGATGGAATAGGGTCTAACATACATGTTGTTGGTTAAGATGAGTTAACAAGTTTATACAATTCTTCCTCTCCTATAGTAGAGAATGAGTGGAATTGTTCCTCAGGGGATCTATAGTGCACTGTCTGATGTGAAACTGTAGCTGATGGCTGCATGGTTAAAATTTTATCTCTAATAGTATCGACTTTAGAAGTAAAGTAGTTCATAAAGTCATTTCTGCTGTGATGTTGAGAAATGTCAACACTTGTTGATGCTTTATTTTTCGTTAATTTAGCCACTGTATTGAATAAATACCTGGGGTTATGTTTGTTTTCTTCTAAAAGAGACGGAAAGTAATCAGATTTAGCAGTTTTTAATGCTTTTCTGTAAGATAGGTTACTTTCCCTTTAAGCAATATGAAATACCTCTAGTTTTGTTTTCCTCCAGCTGCGCTCCATTTTCCGGGCTGCTCTCTTTAGGGTGCGAGTGTGCTCATTATATCACGGTGTCAGACTGTTTTCCTTAACCTTCCTTAAGCGTAAAGGAGCAACTGTATTTAAAATGCTAGAAAAGAGAGTCCATAGTTTCTGTTACATCATCAAGTTGTTCTGAGGTTTTGGATATGCTAAGGAATTGGGATACATCAGGAAGATTACTTACAAAGCAGTCTTTTGTGGTAGAAGTGATGGTTCTACAATACTTGTAACAAGAAGAAGAAATTTACAGTTTTAGCTATATGAAGTTTGCACAAAACTAAATAATGATCTGAGATATTATCGCTTGGCTGTATTTACAAAAAGTGCTTTCGTAGAAAGGGACCTGATATTCAATAAGCCAAGCTTTATCATTTGTTTATCCATATTGCATCTGTTTTTTATTTGTTGAACCTCAATTAAATTGTTGCTTTTAAATTGGTTTGGACGTTTTTTTTATTTTCTAGCCCGGGGAACAGACACAGTCTCTGTAGTGTGATATCTAGGTGAAAGAGTCTCTATGTGCTGAGAATTAACTGACTTCTGTGACGTGAGGCGGCTAGCAGGCGGTTGGTTTAGCCAGTCTGTATGCTTCCTGACCTGGGCCCCAGTTAGTCAAGTACAAACTCTAAGACTATGTGCCATATTTCTAGAGAGAAGAGCAGCACCACCCCAGAAGGGATGAAGACCATCTCTTTTCAACAGGTCAGGTCTGCAACAAAAGCTCGTCCAATTGTCTATGAAACCTATGTTATTCAGCGGGCACCACTTAGACATCCAGCCATTGAGTAATGACAATCTGCTATGCATCTCATCACCACGGTAAGCAGGGAGGGGACCAGAGCATATTACAGTGTCTGACATCATTCTTGCAAGTTCACACACCTCTTTAATGTTATTTTTAGTGATCTCCGACTGGCGAAATCAAACATCATTAGAACCGGCGTGAATAACAATCTTACTGTATTTACGTTTAGCATTAGCCAGCACTTTTAAATTTGCTAAGATGTCAGGCACTCTGGCTCCCGGTAAACATTGGACTATGGTGGCTGGTGTCTCTATTTTCACGTTCCGTGCAATAGAATCGCCAATAACTAGAGCACTATCATCAAGTTTCTCAGTGGGTGCATCACTGAGTGGGGAGAACCTCTGTACCTGTATTTTGATCGGAACAGAAGAGTGGTGTTTAGACCCACGACTATGCCGCCTCACAGTCACCCAGTTGCCCTGCTGCAAAGGCCTTGTTACCGGAACCGAACAATGTACAGGACTCCCTGAGCTAGACGTATCCAAAACTGTATCTAGGGCCCTCACATTCTTACTGTCCTCAATTAAAGTTTGGATGTGTGTCTCTAAGTCTGAAATCTTCTCTGTCAGCCTAACTATTTCCCTGCATTTATCACATGTGAATCCCGAGATAGATAAACTATACATGTGGCAAGCAGTGCAAATAACAATAGCAGGAGAAGCCATTACTCACCGTGCTTGATGAAAGATTCTTACCACAGTTGTTTGAGGAACTTATGAAAAACCGGAGAGAGAGGGTAGCGAGAGAGAGGAGAGTAGAAAAGAAAACAGCGATAGGCACGAATGGAAACGCTAATGACAAGCTAACGAGTGCTAACGGGATGCAGGTGCACTGCACTCGCGGATTTAAAATAAAAGTGAATGATCAAATTAATCAGATTAGGTTTATAGATAATATCAGAAATATGGTGGGAATTAAGTTATATTTTAGCACTCCACCCATCCCGCCCTCTTCAGCTGTTATCTGTCTGTCCATAGAATCAAGATAAGCATGAAGATAAACAAGTTAAAGGTACAGTATGTAAATTTTAGCAGCATATAGTGGTGAGGTTGTGAATTGCAACCAACAGGTCAGTCCCCCGCTCACCCCTCCCTTTACAGAACCTATACTATTATAAAGACCTTACTTAATGAAGGTCTGTTATTTAATGAAGGTATATTATATTGCATTTCTGTAAATAGATCTTTGTAAATATTACATGTTGCACCTTTAAGCTGCAAATAAAATGATTTGCTATAAGCCTGTACAGGTGAAATTAGAAATGAGTTCCATCTTCTAAATGTAGACCTGTCCACTGATAATACAGTAGCAATTTTACTTGCACTGTACAATTCTCAGAGATAAGATCCTTAAACTCACATTACTGACATTTTCACCACTGTACCAATGAGAAATGTGATACCATTTTTTGTTCATAACTTAATTTTTTGTATTGTTTTATTGTTTCATTGTTTAGTTGTAATCTTATTTGAAAACAATAATTTATTTTATTTAAATAAAGGTAGTACAGTATACAGTTTTGAGTCCATTTGTTTTGTGGTAGTGTGCAAAATATCTCTTTTTGTCTATTCAGTGTATTTCTGAGAGTAAACAAATGTATCCTTCAATTATGATCGAGTAAATAAATTCAATACACTTACAAGATTTTTTTTTTTTTTTTCAGATTGTAAAAATATTGATATGTCTGTTGCTTCCCCTTCACTGTTTTGTTTGTTTGAATGGATGTTGTTTTGTTGAATCAAAAATAAAAATAAAAAGTTAAAATACACTTGCAAGAAAAAAAGAAACAAATATTTGAGTGGATTAAATTAACTTTAGACTGAATTGTAATGCAGGCATAATTGAAATGTCAGTATTATTTTAGACTTTCTTCCATTAAAAGACGACTTCTAAGGTTTACTGGTGGTCTGATGTGGAACAAAGCCATGCTTTGTTTTCCACATCAATGAGAAATATTGTTTCGTCAGTAAAGGTAATTCGCTGCACACCTCGATAAGTATGTGCCAAAGAAAAGACTACAAAAATGTACATAGCTTTATAGTTTTATTGACATGCACAACATGTGTCACTCTCATTTTTAAAAACAAGAGCTAATCCTACTGTAATTAGTGTGGTTAATATCTGTCCATCTCTGAAGTGCATTGAGAGTAAACACTGTATTCCCCATGAGTGCTTGCACTGAAGATTAGCACTCTGATATAGTGAGGTTCAACCTGTGCTGTGTCCTCTGGAGGGATGTGTCTGTTAATGATACATCCTTATCTTTAATCAACACAGCATCAGGCCTGAACAACAATGCTATCAGAAACACATTATACTATACATAATACATTAAAGTTCCGTGGAACACAAAATACTTATATCAGGTCTTTAGAATCCATATGATAAGTCATTATTCATACACCATAGCTCTCAAATATCATTCACATTTGTTCGCATTCAGTTTTGGTGACTCAAAGCATTATATTCACATTGGTATGGATCGTAGCAGTCTTTTCACAGCATTAATAATAGGTTTGCTAGATGGCATGTCTGATTCGTGACCCTTTCAAGATCACTGAATTATATACTGCCGTAACAACCATCCTACTATTGTTTAATTTAATAATTGTACAGCTCTATATAAACCGTAATCCCAGAGTGCACATAGAAAGTGGTGCAGCACATGATGAATTTGAGCTTTCTGTATCACTAGAGCCCATTTATGCCTGCACATTACTGGAAAAGACAAGAATTAAAGGATTGCTGTTCTCAGTACAAGCTAATGACTGGATTGGACAGCTATAAATATTATATGAGTGATTATTTGGGAAGAAGAGCACTGACAGTTATTGTGACAAAGCTTTACTGTAAATTCATATTTACATGACAAGCGGTGCAGGATTTGAATATTTAGTCTCAAAATCCCTCAATTTGCAGCCAGTCATTTTGTTATCCTGTCCCACAGCTTTCAAATAATTTAGAGGACTCTGAGTAGCTACACAAAGACGGCTTCCTGCTTTAAACCTCTGACACGGCATTTGAAATTCAAAAGAGAAAGAATGAATTAGGCCTATCCTCCAATTTCTGGGCAGGACAAAAGCTGCTGTAGTCACAGCGCTGATCGCAAAGGGTCTGTCTCACAAATCCTTCAGAGCCCGGGACATCCATGTCTCAAGTATGTTGAGGATGTAGACGGCGGTTTATGATACATATCTCATTTGACTGTTTCTGTTCTGCTGTGAAGCTGTTTGATGGCACCACTAAACTTCCAGTCTTTGCAAATGAGATTTTAATCTGTGGTTCCCCAGAGATGTGCTGAAGTACTTCTGATCATGCTGTGGCTCCCAGCAGCACTGTTGTCTGTCACAGACAGATTGCACCGCTTGAAAAAATTCTACACCTCAGAAACACAGGGATTCTACGCCTGCTCTCCAGCACTAAGGTCTTTCAAATGCCTGTTTATAATAACACTCTTCATATGCTTTTAGTACCCAACCCTGCTTTTGGAGTTCAGCTCCAGCCCTAATCAAGCACATCAGTGTTCAAACTTACTTGAAAATTCCATTGAAAAGACTAAAAAGATGTGTGTTGGAGCAGGGCTGGAACTGAAGTCTACAGGATGGAAGCACTCCAGGAGCAAAACTGGAGACCCCTGGTCTAGACAGAATCTGAAGATTTTTGGCCCCAAAATGTTTGTGCCCATAAGCAAGCAGTTCACATTCAACCAGAGGTCCTGTGCCAACCTAACAACTGCCATTAAGATGAATGGAAATCTTAATGCAATGCTTTTACCAGTTATTAGAGATCTCCTTGAGTTCTACCTTCAAAGTCATTAAAGGAGCTGCAAACTCGGAAAACACAATTCTCAGAGCTTTTAAGAAAACTCAGCTATATTTGTGTGAAAAATGCATCCAATGGGCATAAACAAGCTTTTATCGTAGGTTGAGACAAATGCACCATCCCAGAACTGATGCTGGGTGCTTTTTCTTGGGCATCTACCAGAAGGTTAAACCTGTAAAACAGCCAGTCTTCACAGCACCATCTGTCCTCCTGCTGTCAGAGGACAAAGTGTGAGAAGTTGCGCTGTGGCATAAGCAACATAATCAGCAGGAGACCTTTTCCTTGACATAAACTGATTCCCGGGTCCCCATTCCAATAGCCACAGGACGATCAAACATCTCTTTGAACTTATTATCAAATGACTTGTAAGCATCTGCTCCTTTGGACCGCAAGAGGGAAATGTTCAATTCACCATCACTACCTGTGTTGTAGGACAAAATGATTCTTCATGCAGAGGCCACCCAATTTAATACTCTTCCATTTGGAAAGAAAGTTAAACAGCACAAGCAGGGCTGCAGTACAAAATAAATAGAATAGTGCATTAAAAATCCTTTATCTGGTTAAAGCCTGGATTACACTTTACGATTTTTGCCCCAATTTTCTGCCGATTTACAGTTTGGAGATGTTGATGCTAGTTGCTGAAAGTCAGAATCAGTCTGCAGATTTGAGTTGACAGATTCCATAGAATATCACGTAGTGTATGATGGTCACAGACTCTGATTTTTTTTTAGTATATGATTCCATCCAGTCGGAGGATATTAAACGTGTTTGATATTTTC
Organism: Cyprinus carpio; assembly: GCF_018340385.1. NCBI lineage: Eukaryota > Metazoa > Chordata > Actinopteri > Cypriniformes > Cyprinidae > Cyprinus > Cyprinus carpio. Next base: position 7,173,266 of record NC_056585.1, read on the forward strand.
AGTCAATTTTTAGAACACACAAGGCACAAGTTTCTGCATTAATTTGTTGTGATTGGAACAACTTGAAAGTCTGTTAGTGGATGATCCGTGCAGTATATGATGGCCAGTTTGTTCAGATTTTAAAAGTCATGTAGTGTATTCAACTATATGCATCTCAGGTAGAACAAACAGAGTATGTAACTTAATCAGCACAACTGAACTAATTGTTGATTAAAGTGAATGTAAACATTTAGTTGTCAGAGGAGTAAGTTTAGAGTGTTCAATTGATGGATTGTGTTTGTTGATGACCATACCATACAGTATGTAGGTACCGTATAGCAGGTAAGACAATAAATCCAGTGCAGTCAATCAAAGAGGAAACTACATTCAGGATTAGAAAACAAATGCAGAATTTATGAAAAACCTATTAATCAAAATTTAATTAACAATAAACTAAGAAAAACTTTAGAAAAACTGAGAAGATATGTACAGTATTCCTCAATTTAATGCCAAAGAAGTACAGGTCAAAAGGATTTATATACAGATCTGTCATAAAGGACCTAGATGTCAGAAGTGAAAAGGAGATTCGATCAGTCTACTGCATCATCATCAGACCCTGTGGGGGAAAGAAGAAGAAGAAGAAGAAGATGATGATGAGACCCTGTGGGGGAAAGAAGAAGAAGAAGAAGAAGAAGAAGAAGAAGAAAATAAAATAAGTATGATACAGTGCTTAGATATTTTACAAAACAGTTTGCTGCTTTGCTGATTGCTCAGAATAGTTATGAAATATAATTTATCTGTCTCCTGTTAAAAGACTCAAAATGCCTTACTCCATGCGAACAACCACTTCAATTAAAAGTCATCCCATTTGGTACTACTGGATTTTATAACTAATAGTCCAAATAAAATTAAAGTTGGACTTTGGAAATCTTTCATGAACCTCGGTTCTGTATGTTCTGCTTTTCCTTTGGTTACCCCATCCTAATCCCACTATCTCCCGAGGAGCTGGAGAATTAGTCCTGGGCTAAGCAGTGTTTTTTTCTCAATATGTTGAATAATCCCTAACCGAGCTACTCAAATTGAAAATCCTTTTGATGTCTAGTCAAACAAATATTCCTAGTGGTTATAGTGATCTGTCTACAACATGCAGTAAAGTTAAGGCCCCCTGTGTGCCTCAACATAGACCCTGGGACTGTGTGATCGATTATCTCTATGGTGTTACTCGACAGAGAATGGGTCTAGCTGATGTGTATCCCTGAGTCACTGACTGTGGAGGATTACATTAAGAAGACATTAGAATAAGGCCTGGTTTTTATTGACCACCAAAGTTTTAACAAAGCAGCTACAAAAACTGCTGTCTTCTTCTATTACATCTTGCTGTCTTGGACTAAAAAGAGGAAAATTATTGACTGATCTTGTCCTTTTTTAGTGCCTACAACCAGCGGCCATTATGAATTCTTGATGATGCTGTATGGACTGATGAATGTTCCTGTCCTGCTTCTAGATAATGATTTATGCTTCAGTCATTATATTTACAATCCAATGCTTACTTTAAACCAATTATTTTATAAACATATAATATTAGTGCATATTTTATTTAAACGTCTCTTACAATAAATAAATAAATAATAATAAATAATAAATAATAATAATAATAATAATAATAATAATAATAATAATAATAAAATCTCTCACTGCTCTCATTTCCTTCTTTTCAACTGTCACAACTGGCTTGCTCACTAGGGAAATTTGTAGGACACAATTTTCTTTAAAACTGTTTTGAAACAATATATATTGTGGAAAGTGCTATACAAATATTATTTGACTTGACTACATCTGGATGACATTTGGGTAGACTACACCTCTCTGAAAAGGAAAATATTGTTCTAAATATTATGACAAACTTTATTGATTTCACTTTCAATTCAAAATTCTAAAGCCTAAAATGTGGACACTTTATAGTTTTTTTAAGAGAAGTATTTTGAATTGAAAATGTAATGAAAGAGATATTTGGTGGGAATCCTAAGCTTTTTAAATTTGTGAACAACTTTAGCATGTTAACATGAAATTTTAATTCTGTGGCTTCTTATCTTTGCTTGCTAAAGTAGTCTAACTGCAAATGAAACTGAAGCGACTGAAGCAGAAACCCTTTTCCATTGTAGGTGATGCAAGACACCCACCTTGCATTTCACTGCCTTAAATATTTCTCATGGACTAATACATCAGATTTTGGAAATATAAGGCAGTATTAATTATATCAGTTGAAAAATGCATCAGACAGTCATTAAACAGTTCATGTCATCTATAATGTCCCATCAGTAGTAAAGGCAGGCTGATCGTGACTTGCATGAAGGTGAACCACAAGGCATCAAGATTATATTAAGAAGACATTAGAATAAGGCTTACATTGCATTAGTCACTTTAAAATACTGTCAAATTCCATTAGATCCTACTGCATTTGAATGAATACAAATTGGTAAAATTTACACTGAATCTGCTCTTCATAGTGCCTACTGTTTCATTTTTTGAACTTAGAGATGAGGGAATCCATCAGCCATATCTTGTACAGATTGACACAGACACAGAAACCTAGAGTACATCCACTCACCCAGAGGCTAAGCACTGGCAGGCCTATTGGATTTTCTCTTCTCCGTGTTGTACTTTGCTTTAAGATTCAGACAGGTTTGATAATAACTTGACTTTATTTTATGCAGGACAGTATAGATCAAATCCAAGATAGTACTCTATCACACCTGTCTTGTTTGGAGCAGTTGTTTCAGAACCTTGCACATTTTTTCTCTTATTTCAGTCTGTTTAGGCATGCATGAAAAGAGAAATCACGCCTTGATCTGCACCAAAATAACCAGTCATAGGTCAACTGAAAGAGGTTGTCTCAACCTGATTGAAAGCAAACTCTGGAGTGGTTTGGTTGTGATGATACAGAAATCTGACCCAACAGACCAACTAATCAAACTGTATCATTATTCATTATGGAAGATGTGTAAAAGCAGCAGTGTCTGATTCTGTAGGTGAGCACATTATAATTGCAGGTGAAATCCAAAGAGCACCTTTTCATCTTAAATGTTTTCTTATTTCTCTTTTCTAAAACAGATGCAATGCAAAAAAGTGGAATATCTAATAGTAGTGGAATCCTGGAACATAAACAGTGTCTCTCTAAACAATGACAGGAGAGTTTTAGTCACATGAGACTTAAATAAACACTGGTATGCTTTGAAATGATGCCTTGTGAAAGCAAACCAAACCATGAAGAAAGTGCAGCACTGTCTGAATATGCCTTTAGAGACTATCTAGTGTTTTGCATTCAGTGTAGTGTGTTGTTATTGCACACAATCTTCACATGTGAGGTGTAATAATAGATTTGTGTTGATATCACTGATTAACATGTTCACCAGCACAAACAGACTGATCTCCACCTCGGATTCATCTGCATCAGTTTTCAGCCCCAGTTCAAGGTATCTGTACTGAAGATCCTGTTCAGGAGCAGTTTTTGCTGCCTACTACACTGCACTGACCTTCTCACATAGTCATCAATTTTTAACACCTGGATCAGTCACAAGAATATCATCATTCTGGCATTCATGGATAGAATTTCCAAAGGGAATATGTTGTTAATCCTAGGAATCAGTTCATACGATTGATGGAGTATCAGTAAAATCATCTTTCTCATCAGCTTTTCCGTCATTCTTACAACCATCCTAAGCATCCTTAAAACATGGTCAGAAGAATATCCTGATGTTCCAGCTGTTGAGGATATGCCACAGCAAAGGGGTCTGGCAAGACGCCCATAGCAGACTTTCCATCTGCCACCAAAAGCCCAAGCAGGCATTCAAGTTCATCCAGTGACCAACATAAAAACTGTGGCTAGGCTTCTAATAACCTATGCCTGACCATCTCTTTAACAGTAATGGTCCTTTGCTTTTTCTTTGTGACATAAAACATGTCTTCGTGGATACAAATATAGAAGATTGATAATTGGTGCTTGCACCCCATTTGCCTGATCCATTCAATAAATATTGCAAGATAATATTAAAAATAGTATCGTTATATATATAAATTCCTTGAAAACATTATATGACTGACATTTTAAATGCAAACTTGAATCAATGCAGATTTGCCTGCATTGATGCAGAAGTTTTTATTTTATTTTATTTATTTATTTTTTTTCCCTAGAAACTTCAAAACAGGATTATTTTGCATTCTGTCATTTCGGCATTTGATTTGTATCACCTATGGTAAATAGTCTACAGAAAGCATCACCACAAACCTAATCCTATGAAAATTTATTTCCACAGGGATGAATGTATTTTGTGAAAGCCAGTGCCATTTGGACAGATGGGATTCATTTCACGGTTCACACTCTCAATGTGATTAAAAAGTTAAATGCTGTTGAGAAAAGAGGAAATGGCATCACGCACACATTCTGCCATCAAAGTATGTAAGGACATGGCAGCTCAGATCATATGTGTCAGCTGCCAGTCCAGTTGACACAATGGTCTCTCTCTGGAGTGTTTACTGACAGCCTGGCTAAATCTGGATTAAGTCACTTTTTTAAATAAGAGCACTTGCAATCTTTATAAGTGTCAAGTCACAATTGTTTATCATAATTACTGCAACCATTTTATTAATCTAGGAATTTATGGAAATGTATGGAATACTTGGTAACACTTTATAATAGATGAACTTCACTGTCAACTCTACACAAGAATAGCGCACCAGATTGTAATTAAGAAATTTTATGTATAACGAATAAAGCACGTTGATGGGCTGCTCTTGCTCTGGTTGTGTGCATGTGCTCTTCCTGGAGAAGTACCCATAAAAGGAATTCCATTCTTTAAGACATTAACTGCGCGGCGATACTCAAAAAAAAAAAAAAAAAAAAAAAAAAAAAAAAAAAATATATATATATAAATATATATATATATATATATATATATATATATAGATATATATATATATATATTAAATAATATATTATATATATATAATATATATATATATCTAGATATATAAATTCTTAAACTTATAGGAACTCTGAAGGAGTTTCTTTGGCACAGAAATACTTTGTCATATGTTCAACTTTTTTCTTTCTTTTTTTTTTGAGACTTTGGTCCTGTTTAGCATGAGAATCCAACTCAGCACTGTAAATAATTTCGAATGAAAAAAGGGCATGAGCATATGGATTGAAAGTTTAATGATATTTGCAAGCATTAATTAATGATCCGTCAAGCATTATATAATGTCTGTTAATGATTTATTAATGAAGGTTTCAATCAATGTAAACCATCTGTCAAAACCTTTTGAAGATTTTCAAAAAGTGAAACTGGAAGTTTAATGACAATTTACATGAAATAATGATCTGTTAATCATTATGTAATGTTTAGTAAGTTAATTAGTAAATTTTAACAAGCACATTATCTCATATTTCTAGATATGTTAATATATAATAACTAACTATCAGTTAAGCATCATGAAATATTTGTTAATGATTCATTAATAAAGTTTTTATAGAGTGGTACTGAATATTTTTTTATTTTTTTTTAGATTTAAATAGAGATCAGTTTGGGGGGGGGGGGGTCCATTATATTACATATATTTTGAATTATGAATCAGGATTATTTTGTAATACACTTAGATAAATGCATTTTAAGATAAAAATATATGACACATAGTTTGATTTGACTTCTAAACAACATCTTTCAATTAAAGTTTCAAGGACAACAAGAATGCCTTGTGGTTTGTATATGTTTTCTTTATGCAAACCATGTAGTAATGAGTAATAAAAACCTGGCCTGCTGTCCTCTATAACCTATTGCAAGGCATTTGTTTGTCACTTGAGTCCACAACCCCATATTACCAAAGGAAACTGGCAAACTTTTTTTTATTTCCCAGCCCTCACCGCTGCTTAATATGTCTGCTGATACCTGGAGGAGTCTGTGAAGTAGTACACAGACCATTATTCACTCCTGTATGTAGCTTTGTATGTTGATTCTGTGAATCGTACAATTTCCTCCAGGCAGCACACAATGTTTGTCAGTGAAAAATGAACTCGGTGCATTGAACAAGGCCACTTTCAAAGGGAAAATAAATGCTCACCATACAGTCTTGTATCCATAGGGCCAATAGTGCTGATAAAATATAGCTGAGAGAATTACATCTCTCTTGTTTCACAAGGACTGTTTGTGGCCTCCACTGCTCCATATTGTTATTCCTGGTTGAGGAGGATGTGCTGTCATTTTGCTATCACCTTTAAAGTCAGGATTGAAGTGCTACAAGATCCATGAAATGTAAATTCTTATTTTAATACTGGACATTTCATCAGGCTCAGTTGAGGGCTGGGCAAACAGGACCTCCCAAAGACTTTCACCCTTTCAATAACACGCCCCATAATCACTTATCTTTGAGGAGCACCTACACATTTTTGCTAGTGAACCTAGCCTCCTTATTAAATGGTCAATAAATGACATATTAAATGATTCTCAACATTTCAAACTAAGAACATTAACATTTGTTTAAAAAACAAAAACAAAAAGAAAACATTTATTTATACTGTGAAGCCTCTCTTTAAATTTTTGACTCTTCATGGAATACATACAATACATAAAGCAGTTTACACATACACACTGTTCAATTTAAATATAGGAGCAAATAAAATGTTAAATGAAAATAATGTGGTGGGGGGGGTTGGGTCGATTGTCATACTGTTTGTAATTTGTTTTCAGTTTGCACCATTTTCAATGTCTACTTAGTTGTTATGGTTTCTAATTTGAGTTCATTATTGGGTTTATCTAGATTAAGTGTGTCATGTTATTGTCCTTGTTTGGTTTGTGTTTTTAGGTTTCTGTCTTTTCAGTTCTAGTTGGTCCGGTCTTGTCTATGATAATGTCATGTTTGCTACACTATTTGTTGTATTATCCTTGTTGGATTTTCTATGTGTTGGATTAAAGACATTAGAAACCTTCTTCTTCATCATCATTGTGCACTTTAATATACAGGATAGCCTGACAATTATATTATATTACATGCCTGGTCTAGATCCTGCAGATCTAAAAAAATGTTGGCCTATATCTAAGCTACCATTTTTATCTAAAATTTTAGAAGAGACTGTTTTTAGTCATTTTACACACACACACACACACACACACACACAAAAAAATCATAACACAGAGTCAGCTCATCTTAGGGTAGCTAATGACCTTTTATAAAATCTGACTTTGGTAGCAATGTTGCCTTAGTTCTGTTGGATCTTAGCTCAGCATTTGATATGATTGACCATACCATCCTAATTGAATGTTTAAAGTGTCATGTGGGCATCCAAGGAACTGCCATAAGTTGGTTTGCTTCTTATCTTCAGAATAGAACCTTTTCTGTTAAAACTGGAAACTTTTCATCATCAATAGTTTCTATTTATATTAAGAATAGGAGACTGACCGGCACGAGAGCTCTGCCAGGGCAAGACTGAATAAATAAATCAAAAAGATCTGTCTGAAAGAGGTGAGGTAGGAAAGTTATTTTTTATGTGGGGTAGTTGAGCCACAGCTGAACCTGATCTGCTCATCGAAAATAGGTGGTTGGTACCCTAAATTACACTAAAATGGCGAGAAGCCTGTGGATGACACTGGCAACAAGTTTTTTGGAAATTTTTGGAAATAAATTGGGTTGGGGTGTCGTGTCGGAAAACGTGTGTTTTGGGGGGATGTGTGTGAGAGATGTGTTTTTTGTGAGAGATTTTTTTTTTCTTTGGAGGTTTTATATTTTGGGCAAGGGAATAAAATGGACCACCTTTGAGAACCGGTCCACCACGGTCAAAACTACCATATTGCCCTGAGAGGGCTGTAACGAAATCTAGCGCGGTGTGGGACCAGGGTCTCAAAGGCACCGACAGCAGCTGAAGAAGCCCCCTGGGGGGAGATTGGAAGTCTTACCACGAGCGCAGACAGAGCAGGCCAAAACGATAACCTGAAGGCCCTGAGCCATACACGCCCACCAGAATCGCTTTTTAACTAGAAATATGGTAGGCTATGGTAGATTTAACTATGACCCCACTGGATAACGTCAGACTGTAAACACTCCGGCACAAATAATGGACTCAGTGGACATCAGGACGGGGGCTTTACCCCTTCTAAAGCAGTGCAAACTCTCGACTTAATCTCTAAAGTGAGAGTAGAGGCCACTAGTCTCTCAAGAATAAAGGACTTGGGAGAGAGTGGGCACTCGGAATGATCAAAAAACAGGAGACAAAGCATTGGGTTTGATGTTTTTGAAACCCAATGGCATCGAAGATGACGATAAATAAGAGATCGAGACATTAAAGTGACTGAAAAAAAGTGCCCACCAAGCCTGCCTGGAGTTGAGACGTTTGGAAGACCTGATGTACTCAAGGTTCTTGTGATCAGTTCAGATGATAAAGGGAACTCCTCCAGCGCTAACTTAACCGCCAACAATTCTTGGTTACTAATGTTATAGTTGCGTTCGGCGGGAGACAAACGATGAGAAAAAAAAATGCGCAGGGGTGCATCTTATCATCCGCGGTTAGCGCTTGGAAAGAACTGCACCTACCCCCACCTCTGAAGCATCGACCTCCACCACAAACTGACGTGAAGGTTTAGGGGCTATGAGGATAGGAGCTGAAACAAAGTGGCTCTTAAGGTTGGAAAATACAACTTCAGCTGCATTACACCACCTGAACATTGTTTTGGTAGAGGTCAACCACAAGACCACACGAGGGTTGAGGAGGACCAGCCAGGGGTGACCCAGGATGATCGGAGTGAGTGGGGAGTTAGTGAGCAGAAATCGGATCTTCTCAAAGTGATTCCATGAAGTGATGAGTGTAATGCCAGGTAGTCCTTGTCCATTAAGAGCATTTACCATGACCTCATCCTTTAAGGGAAAAATAGGCAGTTGTAAGAGTAAGGCTAAATTAATATCCAGGAGATTACCTTCGGCTCCTGAATCCACCAACGTTTGGCAGGAGTGGGTGCTGGATGCTCATAGTAATCGAACCAGAAGGAGAGTTGAAGCAGAGGATTTTTCTACAGACAATGCACCCGACCGTAACCTTGGTTCTATGGCCGGGCTTGGCCTTTTACTGGGCACCTGGCTGCAAGGTGGCCCGCAGCACCACAGTATAAACATAGTCGTCTCTCCCTCCGATGGTTCCTCTCCTCCCGAGACAGTCGAGCCTTGCCCACCTCCATAGGCTCCGGTTGAAAAAGGCTGGTCTGATCGCATTAATCCCAGTGGCTGACAACTCTGATGTTTCAGGGACTAAAGTCTGCAAAACTCATTGGTCTCTGCGTTGCAGTCAGGCATCAACCCGAATGGCCAACATGATCAATCCATCCAGATCGGGGGGAAGTTCCAGCGTGAAAATTTCTCCCTGAATGCGGTCAGCCAGCCTGTGCAAAAACATGTCCCATTGAGCCTCCTGGTTCCACTTACACTCCACAGCCAGGGTGTGGAACATGAAGGAGTAATCGGCGACAGAGCGATGCCCCTGATGAAGAACCGCTAGAACTCGAGCTGCCTCCCGACCCGCGACAGCATGGTCAAACACTTGTTTCATCTCCTACGAAAGTGCTTGAAATGAAGTGACGCATGGGTGCTTGTTCTCCCAGACCACAGTGCACCATATTGATGCCTTTCCAGTCAGGAGAGTCATCCCCAGCAGTACCTTGGACTGTTCTGTAGAATATGTTAACGACTGCAGAGAGAAAAACAGTGAGCATTCAGTTAAAAAAGCTAAACACAGTTGAGGCTCACCAGCATATGGGGCAGGCAGCGGGGCTCATTTGAGCTGCTAATGGAGGCAGGTGCAGGGGAGACCAGTGGTGGTGCAGTGGGAGGACTGACGGCCTTGGTTCTCAGGTGCTGTAGTTGGGCGGACAGGTCAGTCACCTGTGCTACCAGCGTTTGGATGGCTTTTCCCATGACTCTTAATTGTTCCTCCTGGCGATCCATTGCGGGTGGCATTACTTGCCAGGAAGTTCTGGAGCTCGGACGCACTCGCTGAATCCATTAGTGTTCAGATCATTCTGTTACGGTAATAAACAGAGGATGCAAGTGTGAGTGCACGTAAAACAGTTTATTAACAAACTTGAAGGAGACAGAACACAAGAAATGGTTTCACGGGTGCAAACGGAGATAATCCTGGACGTGCTGATACAAAGTTCTATAAATCCACAACAGGAATCCAGACGGAATGACAGCCACAGTCCAGAGCATGAAACTGACCAGCACAAGAGCTCCACCAGGGCAAGACTCCACATCTCAAGCACAACTATCTGACAACAAGAGGTAGGAAGCAAATTATTATATTGGGGAGCTGATGAGCTACAGCTGAACCTGATCTGCTCATCAGCGGAGGGAACATGAACACACACACAAAAGGAGAGAGAGAGAGAGAGAGTGTCAATGAACTTACGAACCGTGACAAGATGTTTATGGGGAACTCCTGGGGCTTGTTCTCAATATCTAGCTTAATACATCTGAGATGATTTGAAAGATGCCTGATCTTCTAATAGTGATAACTGATCTCTGGCTAATTTGGTTTTTCAAACAAATTTTCAGATTTGATTAAAATATCTGGATTAAGTTGTCTAAGATTACTGTGCATTATCGTATTCCCTGTAAAGGGCAGATGTATCGATACTTGAAACCATGATCAGCAATGCAGCGATTGGGTGGCAGGAAGACAGTAACGTAATTGTCTTGAACCCGGTCTACGAACTTGTGTTTGTTCTCCACCAGAGGTCATTATCCACCACATAGACTCTCACACTACACAGACTGTTTCACATCACCCTGGACTGCTGCCATACGGAGCCAGTTTATTGTCAGAGTTTTGTCTTTTTTATAGTTCCTTGTTTAGTCTAGTCTTTCCTTGCCTGTTTCCCCATGTATAGATCTCTGCCTTTGTTTTTGGATTGCCCTGTCGTCTTGCCGTTTGGACTCTGTTTGCCCCTGCCTTGACTATTATCCTGTGCCTGGATTATCTTTCTCTGTCTAGCCCTTTGGATGTTGTTTGCAGATCGGAGACACTCATCTGCCCTTGGATTATTCTTGTGTCTTGCCCGTACCATACCTGTTTGCCATTACTTGACCCTGCCTGCATTTTGACCATGTTTATAAATAAAAGCTTGCACTTGGATCCTTAACTTTGTTGTCATGCCTCTCATGTTTAAGATTGTTCGGCCAAACAAGGATTTATGAGCTTTTTTAGAGGTAATTTTTTGGGTATGTATACGAAAAGATTTTTGTTTGGCTTTTTTTAAGGTTGTCGTTCACTTGAGAATCATATTAGAGAGTTTTTAGCCAACACTTACTATTCTGATTTACTGGACATTATTTTGATAGAGATTTTCTGAGATGGCATAAATCAACCTCTCCAATTTAACCCTCTGGAGTCTAAGGGTATTTTTGGGGCCTGGAGAAGTTTTGTCATGCCCTGACATTTGTGCTTTTTTCAGTTTCTTATAAATATCTAAATGGCTAAAGTCTAATCTCACTGTAATCAGCACAAACTGGGCTATAATAATATGTGAGCAGCATGTATGTACATGATTGTGTTTTTGAGAAAAAAAATGTTATGCGTGGTTAGTGAAAAACTAAAAATGTTAAATCACTTGAATAAGGCAATAAAACACATATAGAAAATTGGTTCCCAGGAATTTTGAGAACTGGAGCTTGTAGCCTAGAATTTTTTTTTTCTAAATGATGTGAAAATCATCTTGTTTACTCACTTACAGAAAACAATTGATTTTAAATTTTCTAAAACACTTTTTGTTGGTAAAAGTCATATGCGAGTAGGCGTCAACTATCATGAATTCACACCTGAGAAGACAAAGGCCTGCATAATGAGCTGCATAATGAGCCATTCAGTCAGCTGTGTCACTGAGAGGGATGAGTTACCAGAAAGAATGTGAGGACAAAATAAATGTGTATATAATTTTATGTTTGTAGTTTATTTAGAATATATTTAATTATCCCACAACATAATTTAATATTCACTTGTGAGTGCAGTTAAACAGTTTATAAGGAACAATCAAAGCTGACTTTCAAACTGAATTTTTTGCATCATTACTCCAGTCACACAATCCTTCAGAAATCCTTTTAACAATCTTATTTTCTACAAAAAAAAAAACATTTATTGTTATTATTATCATTATTATTATTATTATTATTATTATTATTATTATTATTAATGTTGAAAAGAGCTGAGAATATTTTTTTCAGGTTTTTTAGGGGGGATAAATTGAAAGAACAGCAATGATTGTTACATTTGTTACAGTTACATTTATTGTTACATTTATATTATTTACATCAAGCTTTTGAATGGTATAGTAGTGTATATTGTTATTGAAACTTCATAATTTTTCACCTGATTATACATTTAGTCAGGAATTATAGTTTGGAAAAAGTCTTTGGAAAAAGTCCAACTAGTAAAATGTTTACACGTTATGTGAAACTAGTACAAGTATATAAATAAATAAGAGACTTACTCATGTTTATGATCTGTGCTGAATAAAGTGCTTCATTCTTTTTTTCTGAGGAAATCCAAATCTCAAATCCTCAACCACATCACCATCTTTTTGGGGTGAATTATGTCTTACTCCTCTCATCGCGAAGCAAACAGTAAAATAAAAAAAACTTGAAGAACAATCTCGCTGCGTTGTCTTCTGTTGTGTGGGCGTATTCAAAAGCCGCGTGCTTCAGTGAAACATTTGAATCTCAAAAGCGCGCTCGGCGCGGGGGCGTGGTCGCATTAGAAGAGACGTGAAAAACGGACATCGCGTTGTTTTCATATGGATTACTTTATCACAGAATATTTGTTTTCAGCAGCACTTGTTTAGTTTAAAAGTAGACATGTCAGGCTTTCTATAGATATCTCTCTCATGTCTCTTCGTTGAGTATTCACGGAGTTACATTTCATTTTAATGACGCATTTTTAACTGAAGATCAGCGCAGACAAAGGCTGCAGACAGCACTCCTTGTTTGTTATCTTTATTTTATGAGTGCAAAAAGTTTTGTTGTTATTATGTCTGTATACAAAAAAAGTAGACCCTTTACAGATTCGATTGATGTATTGCTCTTATCTGTACGATCAAAACTGAAAGTGTAATTTAAGTTCTTTTCGGGGTTATCAGGAGAAAATACCCCAAAACGCGTATACGCGTTAATCGACTCCAGAGGGTTAAGATCAGACGTGAGGGTCTGCGTTCATCACTCTGTCAGTTCTTGGACTATGCTTTGCTGTCTGTTGGCTCTTTGTTTACTGTGGGTATCTCAGCCAATCTTCCAGAGCCTCATCACATCTCGTCTGTTTGTCCAGAGCCTTGTCATGTCTGGTCGGTTCATCCAGAGTCTGGTCATGTCCTGTCTCTTGCACCCAGATCTTCAAGGTCAGTCTTTTGGCATTCCAGTCTGTTATCTAGTTGTGTGGGATGCACCGCTGGTGTCTGCATACACAGCTGGTATCCCCAAACCCACTCACTCTAACCCTCCTGTTCCTGAACTAATTCCCCTGTCTAAAGCGCTTCCCATTATGGGGATCGCTTTAAGTTGCATTTGGGCAGTGTACACCACCACAGAACTGCCTGAGGTGGCGGCCACTGTGATGTCCCCAGAGGTAGCGGCTGATGCTGCAGAACCTCTCGAGGTTGCGACACTCGCTTCAGCTCCCTGCGTGGTGGTGGAGCCCAGCAATGAACTTTTAGCTGGTTATGTAGTGGTTGAAGGAACCGTTGCTGAACTCTCCCTGTTTCCTGATGGTACTGCTGTAGAACCTCCAGAGGTGGCATCATTTGCTGCAGAACATCCAGAGGTGGCAGTGGTATCAACCTGTGAGCTCTCGTCCTGTCCTGTCATGGCTATGAATGCCATTGCGAATCCTCGTTCTATCCTGTCACGGCTATGGAGGCCGTCTATGAATGCTTGGCCTGTCCTGTCATGGTTATGAAGGCCCTCTGTGAACTCTTGTCCTTTCACGGCTACGGAAGCCACTTCTGAACTTTTGTTTGGTTCTGAACCAGCCATGGTGGCTGATTGTGAACTGTCTGTCCGTCCGATCTCAGCTAATGTGTCTGATTTCGAACTGTCTGTTTTTCCTGTCTCTGTCAAGGAATCTAAACCTGAGCTGTCTGTCTGTCTAGATGCTTTTGTAGAGTCTGAATTTGAACTCTCTGTCAGTCCTGATTTAGTCATTGAGTCTGTTGTTGAGCTATCCATCTGTCCAGTTTCTGTTAATAGGCCTGAGTATGAATTGTCTGTCTGTCCAGCTTTAGTCACTGAAATGTCTACCAACCTAGCTTCAGTTAATACAACTAGTTTTGAGCTGTCAGACTACCCCATCTCAACCCATGAATCTGTTTGTGAACTACCTGCCAGACCAGTTTCCCTCAATGAGTCTGATTGTGAACTGTCTGTCTGTCGAGTTACGGTCAATGGGCCCGATTATGAACAGTTTGTATATCCTGTCTGCCAATCCATTGTCAGTCAATGCATCCAATTGTGAACTGTCTGTTGGTTTAAATTCTGCAGTTAAATCTAAGTCTGAAATGTCTGCCTGTCCATTCTCAACTAATGAACCTGAGGTTGAATTATCGGCCTGTCCAGTTTCAGTCAAAGAGCATGATTTTGAACTGTCTTCCTGGCCCTTTCCAGTCAATGAATCAGATGTTGAACTGTGTGTTAGTCCAGTTTCAGTCAATGAGCTTGATTATGAATTGTCTGCCCACTCAGTTGTCACCAGGGAAACTGTTAATGGACTTCCTGTGTCCCCTGCCCGGGTCCTTGAGACTGTATATGCTCGCTCTGTTTTTTTGTGTCTCAGTTATTCCTAGGCTCCCATCTCTGCTGTGGGTTCCTGATCAACCTGTTCCATCATGGTGCTCTCTTGATCCATTGTGGTGCTCTCCTCATCCACCGTGGTGCTCTCTTGATCTGTCGTGGTGCTCTTCTGATCCACTGTGGTGCTCTCCTATTCCATCGTGGTGCTCTTCTGTTCCCCCCTGGTGGGCTGCGTCTGCCCCGCACTGGTGGGCTTCTGCTCCGGCGTGGAGGTCTTGTGGTCTTTTTGCTTGTCTGTTGTGGGTTGGTGGTCTGTTTGCTCCACCGTTTTGGTTTTGTGGTCTTCTCTGGTGGGCTCCTGCTCTGACTGCTCCGCCATTGTTGTCTTCTGTCCTGCTCTGCCGTGGTCTTTTGCTCTGCCGTGGGGATCCTCGGACCAATATGCTCTGCCATGGTGGTCTTCTGCCTGGGTCCTGAGGTCTTTTGCTCCGCTGCGGTGGTCTTCTGTCCTGCTCTGACCAGACCAGAGGTCATTATCCACCACATAGACTCTCACACTACACAGACTGTTTCACATCACCCTGGAGTGCATTTCCCATCATCCTTTGCACTGATTGCACACAGTTGTAACCAATCACACGTTCACTTGAGATCAATTAGACTATATAACACACACTCAGTTCATGTTCAAGTCGCCGAGTGTTGTTGTGTTTTCACTCTCCTTGTGTTAGCTGCAATATGAAGCCAGTTTATTTTCAGAGTTTTGTCTTATTCCTAATTTAGTTTAGTGTAGTCTTTGCTTGCCTGTTTTCCCATGTATAGATCTCTGCTTTTGTTTCTAGATTGCCCTGTTGTCTAGCCCTTTAGATGTTATTCACCGATCAGAGACCCTCATCTGCCCTTGGATTATTGTTGTGTCTTGCCCGTACCATACCTGTTTGCCATTTTTTGACCCTGCCTGCGTTTTGACCATGTTTATAAATAAAAGCTTACACTTGGATCCGCTCACCTTACATTCTGTTACTCTGTTACAGTAATGACATCATATAATTAAAAAAGACACCTGATGAAAAACTTGACTAATTATTGGACCTTTATAATAAAACTACACAGATGTTATAATAGATAAATGAAATGTGAATTTTTATTTTATTTTATTTATTTTTTTATCTTTTGAATGATTCCCAATAATTTATATTCATAATTCCTAGTACTTGTGCAAGCATTACATTGTTATTTTAATGTTGTAATTAGCAATTCATGTAATTTTATCTTTGAAGCAGATTTGTTATGTGCTAGAATTAATTAAAGTTTCTAAAGGGTCAAGATTAACCCTTAAACAGGCAAGAGTGGAAAATGATAAGCAAAAAAATATTTTCATGTCATTTTTATATCATCTGAGCTTAAGTAAAACATATCCAAAAGAATTTTTGAACTATTTGATATATTTTGTATTTTATGAGTTGTGACTACCAGTTCACGTTGCCTGATTAGGGTATAAAAAAGGACCAAGTCATTAATCTGTTAACTCTTACTGGACTACTTGTCACTGCATATTTACAACAATTATATCCTATACTTTACCTGATGTAATGTTGACAAATTATATATCATTCAAAAGCTTACGAACTCATTCAGCCTGTGAAAACCATTTTGACATCGGACCTTGCTTTACCATAAAAATGGTACTTTTAATTTCTTTTAGCAAGCTCCTCACCTAGTGGGTGGTGTCAGGTTTTGTATTACACAATTTATTTGAACTACTTTATAAAAAAAAACTTTTCTAATCTTGACAAAACACATATCATCGGAAAGTTCTGAGTCTCACGGTCCCATCTGCCAACTGTTTTTTGATATTGAGACTGAAATGTATAAATCTGATACAGGAGAATGCATAAAAAAACCACCCAGTGGCTATTTTTGGTACAACGCCTAAAAATCTCATGGGAAGTTACATTTTGTGATATCAAATTAAAATTTAGAACAAAAATTGGTTAGACATATGACTTTGATTTGATAGTAATTTTAGAGTAAAAAAATATTTTGTAAAATATATATTTTATATAAAATATTTAGAGTACATTTGATTTACAGTAAATGTAATCATTTTTTGAAGTATAAACTGATGTCTATATTCCAAAACATTCTTAAATTACAACCATTTAAATTTAGTGTAATGTTATAATTTGTAAAAAAAAAAAAAAAAAAAAAACTCAGAATACAAAGATTTTTAAAATTAGGGTTAATCCCTTTTTTATACCCTAAACAGGCAACGTGACTCAGGAGTCACATACCATTTCAAAACGTGCTAAATAACAACATAAACGACATATGACTAAATTTTTTTCTTCAGCACCCTAAGACAATGTTCAGAATTAATGTTAGCAGTAATATAATTTTTTTTTTCCAAAAGAAAAGTAAGTTTAATATATAATTACCTACCTCAAAATCTGAATGTTCTCCACCACTGGCAGCCATGTTGGATTTAGATCACATTAAATATGTGCGTTTGTTTATTGAGCCTTTTCTTTTAACATTAACTTTTAACAATTTCAGTTACTGTGCTCGTGAAGAACAATTCATAGTACTCTCTATTTCAGTCCTGTGATCTAACCATATATCTGGTAGAAATTTGCATGATTTAGAAAGAGCATGGAACTCCAGCAAGATAAATTCCTTTTATGCAAAACCATTTATCTTCATTTACAGAACAATTATAACATTAGGGACATTTAATCATCTTGGAGAGAGTTTTATTGTCTTGACTGTCTTAACTAGGGATGCACCGATGTATCAGCCGCCGATATTTATCGGCCAATTTTTCCTCAATTTACAGCCATCGGCATATTGGCTAAATAAGGAAAAAGGCTGATATAACAAACCTACGGTTTATTAATTAACTGCGTGAAGGCACTGAGCTGTATAATGTTGCATAATCCTAACGCTGCTGTCTGCACTTAAATGCTAATCAAATAACAAAAGACAAAAGATCGCACAATATTCTTGATTAAATAACTTTTGCAACAAAGTGTAGTGGACCTCATCTGAATGATGACCAAAATTGTATTGATGTTTTATTAAGTTTATTGCATCCTTTTTCACTCCAAAAAATCACCATAAGAGCTAAACAAAACACAGCACGAGAAGTGCACATTAAACTCTCTATCCATTGCATTATCATCAACATATAGTGAATTATACAAAATACATATTACAACTAACAGTAAATAAATATACAGATCTCATGCATTTTCAGGGGGTGCTTAATAAACTGACAAACTTTAAATCCGAAGAACTGAGTGCTTTCATTACCCATATAGCTCTGTAGACTAGAAAACCCATCAAAATAAGAGTCCCACCTTAGTAAAGGAGATCTCATACATATTCAAACCTACAAGAAATATTTAAATGTATACCAAATCAAATTAGAAGATTAATTATAATAAAGTCTGTTACAATAAAGAAGGATTCATATGTATTTAATTTATACAGTGAAGTGTTATTTTACATTTGTTTACTTTCTTTCTGTACCTGAAAACTGTTAAACCTACCTAAAAAGCACGGTTTATTTAATATGTATCTTTATTCTGTTGTTTTTTTATGTAGGCCTGTTGAATGTTAAATGGATCCAATCCATGTTTATCAGAAATTATTTGATGATGCAGCAATAAAACTGCTAGTGTAATTTAATGCAGATGTTTTTGAACTTTGCTGATTTAATACATGATCAAAATACTATCTACAGTCGTGACCAAAAGTTTTGAGAATTACATAAATATTAGTTTTCAAAAAGTTTGCTGCTAAACTGCTTTTAGATCTTTGTTTCAGTTGTTTCTGTGATGTACTGAAATATAATTACAAGCACTTCATACATTTCAAAGGCTTTTATCGACAATTACATGACATTTATGCGAAGAGTCAGTATTTGCAGTGTTGGCCCTTCTTTTTATCAGGACCTCTGCAATTCGACTGGGCATGCTCTCAATCAACTTCTGGGCCAAATCCTGACTGATAGTAACCCATTCTTTCATAATAACTTCTTGGAGTTTGTCAGAATTAGTGGGTTTTTGTTTGTCCACCCGCCTCTTGAGGATTGACCACAAGTTCTCAATGGGATTAAGATCTGGGGAGTTTCCAGGCCATGGACCCAAAATTTCAACATTCTGGTCCCCGAGCCACTTAGTTATCACTTTCTGCAGAAGATCAATCTGTCCCTGATGTTTTTTTTGGAGAGAAGTGGCTTCTTTGCTGCCCTTCTTGACACCAGGCCATCTTCCAAAAGTCTTAGCCTTTTTGTGGGTGCAGATGCGCTCACACCTGCCTGCTGCCAGTCCTGAGCAAGCTCTGCACTGGTGGCACTCCGATCCCGCAGCTGAATCCTCTTTAGGAGACGATCCTGGCGCTTGCTGGACTTTCTTGGACGCCCTGAAGCCTTCTTTACAAGAATTTAACCTCTTTCCTTGAAGTTCTTGATGAACCTATAAATTGTTGATTTAGGTGCAATCTTAGTAGCCACAATATCCTTGCCTGTGAAGCCATTTTTATGCAGCGCAATGATGGCTGCACGCGTTTCTTTGCAGGTCACCATGGTTATCAATGGAAGAACAATGATTTCAAACATCACCCTCCTTTTAACATGTCAAGTCTGCCATTCTAACCCAATCAGCCTGACATAATGATCTCCAGCCTTGTGCTCGTCAACAGTTCATTTTCATGGCAAAGAAGGACTATGCAATTCATCTGATCACTCTTCATAACATTCTGGAGTATATGCAAATTGCTATTATAAAAACTTAAGCAGCAACTTTTCCAATTTCCAATATTTAAGTAATTCTCAAAACTTTTGGCCACGACTGTATTTTGAGGCCAAAATTTAAAATAAGAAAGGAAGTGACAAATATCGGTATCGGAATCGGCCAATAAGTGTTTGTTAAAATCGGTATCATATCGGCCCCAAAAATCCCTAGTCATAACCGAATGCGACACACAGTTTGAATGCTGAATGGAGAATGACAGACAGCCACAGCGGAGAGAAGAGTTTCAATGAACTTGACTTAAATATATCTGTATCTCACATTAAACTATGGAACAGCTTCAGAACACTTGAAATATAGTGCACAAAAACTTTGTGCTTTATAATGTTTTTGTGGCTTTCGTGGGGCTTAATAATAACACAGAATGGTATACGCACAATATCGGACCCAATCCGACAGAAAATGCCAGTATCGGAGTGATACCGATACTGAATATCGGATCGGCGCACCTCTACTAATGACATTGACGTATTAATAATATTCAGAAGAGGATCTATGACTTAGATGGAAGTGTCTAACATACATGTTGTAGGTTTTGATGATTTGACAAGTTTATACAATTCTTCCTCTCCTATAGCAGAGAATGAGTGGAACTGTTCCTCAGGGGATCTATGGTGGACAATCTGATGTCATACTGTAGCTGACGGCTGCATGGTTATAATTTTATCTCTAATAGTATCGATCTTGGAAGTAAAGAAGTTCATAAAGTCATTAATGTCTGTGCCTGTTGATGCTTTATTTTTCATTAATTTAGCCACTGTATTGAATAAATGCCTGGGGTTGTGTTTGTTTTTTTTCTAAAAGAGATGAAAACTAAGCAGATCTAGCAGTTTTTAGAGCTTTTCTGTAAGTAGAAGTACTTTCCCTCCATGCACTACAAAATACCTCTAGTTTTGTCTTCTTCCAGCTGCACTCCGTTTTCTGGTTTGCTTTCTTCACAGGCTCATTATAACATGGTGTTGGACTGTTTTCCTTAATCTACTTGAAGTGTAAAGGAGCAATCATATCTGAAGTGCTTAAAAAGAGAGAGTCCATAGTTTCTGTTACAACGTCAAGTTTGTTCTGAGGTATTGGATTTGCTTTGTGAGAACTATTGGTTTGGATTATATGCATTTACTGTATATTAGTTTGTTTATTGTATTTTATTTTGCTCTTGCTTTATTTTTATTATATTTCTCTTTGTATTTTATCTAATTTTACAGCATTTTTTTAAGTTGCTTTATAAATAAATTTTGATTTGATTACATAAATTATATTTTGAATGAGTCCTTGAAAAAACTTGTGTGTGAAAGAGAAGGGGAAGAGTCAGGGCTGGTAGTGTGAGGCACACCTGACACAAAATGGAGCCTCATCACTGCCACGGTTTAAATGCCGAGCGCGCCTCTCCTCGGGAGACCGGTCTCTTCCCCGTGCATATGCTGGTGTCCTCGTGGGTCCAGGAAGGGTGCGTAGAGGGACTCCCGCACCGACAGAGACGTGAGCTGCCTGACCCGCAGTCCGGACGAGAACTGCACCCGTAACACGGCTGTCGGGCCAGGATGCCGGGCCATCTACTCCCTTCAAGCACCACAGCCAGCGAGATGGATGCAGCCGCTGTACTCCGCCCCTTACCTGGACCCTCCCTTCCTGAACACTACCTGCCCTTCACATACCCCGCAGCATGACGAGGACACCAGATTCCCTGTTTATTTTGGACACTTTTCCCCTTTGGACACTTTTATTCCCTCTTTTGGTTATCTTTTTGTTAATAAAGCCTCTCAGAGGCCTGACGCCACACCCACTGTGTCTGTCGTTTGCTCCACCCGGCACAATATATATATATATATATATATATATACAGTATGTGTGTGCGTGTGTGTCTGTACTTATATAACCAATGGATATAAATAAATATATAAGTTCATAAAAATGTGTTTATTGCATTTGTTGCATTTTAAAGTTTACAGTATATCAAAAAATGCTGAGATTGTTGATGCCAGAGGAGAATAGTCAGACTTGTTTGAGCTTATAAAAAGGCAACGGTAACTCAAATAATACACAGAAGAGCATCTCTGAACACACATTGAATCCTGAAGCAGATGGGCTACAACAGAAGACACAATGGGTGCCACTCCTGTCCTGGAAAAAGATTGCCTGGTCTGATGAGTCTCGATTTCTGCTGCGACATTCGGATGGTAGGGTCAGAATTTGGCATAAAAAACATTAAAAGCATGGATCTATCCTGCCTTGTATTAGTTGTTCAGGCTGCTGCGGATGGTGTAATGTTATAATGGTGTAATTATATTTTCATGCATATTTTGGGCCCCTTAGTACCAAGTGAGCATTGTTAAAATGTCACGGCCTAACTGAATATTGTTGCTGATCAAATGCATCCCTTTATGACCACGGTGTACACATCTTGTGATGGCTACTTCCAACAGAATACCGCAACATGTCACAAAGTTCAAATCATCTCAAACTGGTTTCTTGAACATGACAACGAGTTCACTAAACTCAAATGGCCTCCACGGCCACCAGATCCCCATCCAACAGAGCACCTTTGGGATATGATAGAACGGGAGATTCACATTATAGATGTTCAACTGACAAATCTGCAGCAACTGCATGATGCTATTATGTCAATATGGACCAAAATCTTTGAGGAATCTTTCCACCACCATGTTGAATCTATCCCATGAAGAATTAAGGCATTTTCTGTAGGCAAAAGAGGGTCCAACAACAGTACTACTAAAGTGTACCTAATAAAGTGGCCGGAGTGTATATGTAAGCAATAATTGATGAGGGGGCTTTGAATTAATTAAAATATAATGACACCTCATGTGTGCATTATTTTCTAATAATTCAATGGTCCAGAGTCTATTATTCTACTTATACTATGGCTACCACACTTCAAGGCATTGTTCAGATTAAATATTTTAAGGCATTTGTCAGGTTTTTGTTCTTAAAACGCTCTTGTCAGTAGGATTACTTTCTTACGCATCTCATCCAATGCCCGTTTTGCTAATTCCAAAATGTTTGTTTTGTGCTGTTGATAACAGTCTAATGCAGTTATTAATGCAGTTATATGAGAGAGAGAGAAATTAAGCATGTGAATTACCTGAGTCCGTCAGTCTTTCATCAGTGATCGGACGCAGCGTCTTTTCTAATAGTGAAACCATTCATCTGCCCTAACAACAGTACCATTATTACCTCGCTAGTGAGAAATGTCATGTAACTCTTACGTTGCTAAATTATTTGCTTAATGGATCATTAGTTAATATATATTCAGAGTTAGAAATGTGAGATAATATGCTTGTTAATGTTTGCTAATAAACTTATTAGACATTAGATGATGTTTAACAAACCATTATTTTATGTAAATTAAAATGCTTACAAATGTCATCAAACTTTCAATTCCATATGATCATGCACTTATGGAAAATCTACAAATGATTTAAACAGATGTTATAAAATAATTAAAAGCTTGTGTTAATGCACAACACTTCTGCTGTTATTGAGGTGTGTCAGGGTAAGGTTAGGGACAGGTTTGTTGGCATGGGTAGGTTAAATGGTTGGTTAAAGGGTCACCAGTGTACAGGGGTCAATTTTGATTACTATAAGGGAACACAAATTAATCTGTTTATATTATACTGTTTTGATAAATTAACAAGTATTTTCTTTTTTCTTTTTTATTATTTGTTTTCTCCTGTCTATTTATGATTCAAGGAATATCCTGTTTAAAGATATAATGAAGAGTAGTATACTAATGTGAGTGTTAAGGCAATAAAAATGTTTTTTTGCACCAACATTACAATATGTTATGTCTTTAGCAAGCATTTATCTAAACTTTACAAGCCACCTTTTACACAAACCTTGTTACATTAGTCCAGCGGTTCTCAATTCCAGCCATCGCACCCCCCAGCTCTGCATATTTTGCATGTCTCTCTTTGTTAACACACCTGATTCAGATAA
Source organism: Cyprinus carpio (assembly GCF_018340385.1). Classification (NCBI taxonomy): domain Eukaryota; kingdom Metazoa; phylum Chordata; class Actinopteri; order Cypriniformes; family Cyprinidae; genus Cyprinus; species Cyprinus carpio. Next base: position 7,196,815 of record NC_056585.1, read on the forward strand.
TCTGCTCGTTAGAATTGAGCTCCGTGCATTAACTGTGTTCCCACTGACATGGTCCCTACACAGTGTTCATTGTTCCCTACTCCATGAGCAGGGGAAATCTGTGGAAGTTTACCTCACTTCGGAACAGTCATTCACAGATTCACACACGGACAAGTGTGACATCATATACTTCTGTAAATAAATACAATTTAAATTCATGTCTCGCACACTTCAATGCACTTTGAATGGAACATATACGTTCACTTCAAACGGGAATCATGGCGGAATATCCTGTGATTTCCACTTCACAGTGCACTTACGTTCAAATAGAACAAACGTCTGAAGCGATAAGAGAGACATACATACAAATTGGGCAGAATGGGGGGTGGGGGGTGGGGGGTTGAGAACCGCTGCATTAGTCCAGTGCCCATAAAGATGCTAAATGATTAGTAATCCTTTATAAACATTTACATATGATGAATGGTTTGAACTTTAGATTGGCTACTGCAAAAACCTGAAAAAATGATTAATAAATAATTAGTAAATGTGTGTGAATAGGGTAAATTCAGGTCTTTCAGGACACTTTTTGCCATTGAGATGACTGCTCATAAAGGTATTAATGATTAATAAACATTTATAAACATTTGCAAACAATAAATAGTTTCCGCTTTAGATGGGGTACTGCAAAAAGATGAACACATAATTAATAGACTATTTGTCAAGATGTGTAAATAGAGATCTACACAACAAACAAAGACCAACAAATGAAGTTCATATGAACTGAAAGTTTATGAACTGTAAGCATTATATAATGTTTGTTAATGATTTAAAATTAAAGTTATTATAAAGTGTCACCAACTATTTTACTGATAAAATCGTCAGAGTAGTGTTGACAACACGTTTCTGTGCACATGTATGCTTCTGTGTGTGCCAGTGTGAGTTTGTACTGTATGTGTGTGTGTTTTGTAAGGGAGAGAGAGCAGGAGAAAGAAAGTATGGTCTTTCTTTACATAATAACATAATATCAGTGTCATTGTGGGTTATGGTTCTTTTGTTGCTGTAAGCTGTAAGGAGCATTGAAATAACTAAAATTGTGATATGAACATGTGATTCAGTCAAAGCCTGCCTGAAGTTACTTTCTCTAAAAATGTGTTTCCCTAAAAATAATAGCACACCTTAGAACATTTGTCAGCCAATCAGATTTAAGCACTCAACAGCACCATAGTATAAATATACTTTTTAAAGTGCTAACATGTAATCTGAAAAAAGGTACAGATATATCTTTTAACCTTGATACCTTGTTCTAGGGCACCTCACCAATGACAGTTTTGAACCTTTTTTATTCCAAAATCATATACACGACTGCAATGGCAATCAAAGTGTCAAGTGTCATCATGATAGGTCAGGGTAAGTGCTGCTGGTGCTTCTCCATCTTCAGACTGATGTGACTGTGGGCAGTGTTCTATAATCCTGCTGCATCACAGGGAACAGTGAGTTCTGAATATGGTTGCCATGGAAATGCTGTTGACTGTTATTCTTCAAGTTGGCACATCGAGAACCTCGAACAGTTTTTTTTTTTCTCTCTCTGAGTGTTGGTATTTTCTCACTGAAGGGGGTGGGGTGGAATGAAAATTGTGCATTTCAAAGTAATAATAATCAAGGTTGCTGTCCTTTTTTATACTAATTTTTGTGCATGAACAGACACCAACCCAGACACAGTTCTGTTGTCATTGCATGGGCACTCTTACAATTTTAAAGAGAAAAAGTGTTTTTTCAATAGATGTCCCATGCCAGATCAAGCTCAGAGCAGGGTTCTCTCAGGGGAAATGCTTGCCAAGGGATAATTTGTGAGCTATGAAGGGAACTGGATGAGTGAAAGAGAAGCTTCACACTCCATGCTTGTTGACACCTCCACAGCTTCCATTGTTGTCTTCATCTGCCGTTACTGTGCTCATTGCCACAGGCTTCTGAAAAGGCTCTATTTCCTTTGGGAGATGTAAAGAGGACAGGTCCATCTTGAGCCACCATTAAATCTATACCACAAAGTATTCCACAGTCTGTCAATGTGGAAAGCAGAATGTAGACGTAACTGGTTAAAGCGTTGCAAGGTATGAGGCATGAGCTGTTATTATTATTGCCTTGAGCAAGGTGCGTAACCGCAGGTTTCTCAGGGATGATTGTCTCTCTAAATGTACTCACTTTGGATAAAGCTTCTGCTAAATGGACACAAACCACCTGCAATTAACTAAATATGTGGAAAATGTAAGCCACTCTCCATACATTCATGGTTTTTGAAAAAAAAAAAAAAAAAAAAAAAAAAAAAAAAATCAATCACCCTGTAGCAACCTGGAGTTAAGTGTCTTAGCCAAGAGAGATATAATGATGGGTTGCATGGCTTACTCTGACCAACATTGAGCCTTTTCAATCCAGAGGCTTAACTGCTAGGCCACCACCAACTATTTATCACATGTTGGTCCAAGGAGGTCAGTTAATTTCCATATCTTGATACATAAAATGTTTAGTCAACACACATGCCACGCAACTTTGTCGATGAACACACACAAACATGAAGCTGACGATAAGCAGTCTTTAATAAATCCACATATAGGTAAATCCAGAGACACACAGAACATTGACGATAACCAACAAACTCAAACTGAACAGAGAGGAACTTAAATCCAAAGACCAAACTAGGATAACTAACAAGACACACATGAACATAATGAAAACTAAAATCAGAAACCATGACAATTAACTAGACAGAGAAAACAGTGGAAACAAATTCCAAACAGTGTGATGTTGTGACATACTGTACCAACAGGCCTGAGACCGAAGATTTCATCTTTCATGCATAGTTGCTTTAAATCAGTTGGTATATTTTGGATCAGTAATTATATTGTATCCAGGCTCTAACAATAATGGGAATGATGCTACTAACTTAAGTTTTCACAATATTGTTGTTAAAAATACAGTAGAGTTTTGCAAAAATATAGGGATATGCAAAATGATCCTATGTTGATCTTCAATCTAATCAGCAATGTTGCCACTGGAGTGTATCTAACTATGTTTCCGTCAGTGTTTTGTTATGGAAGTAGGACCTAGATGCAGAATTTTACAAGACAAGGCACAATCAGGAAGTTGATGATTGAGGACAATCCAAACAGTAGGACAGGGCAGTCAACAGGAGAACGAGACAAATGCTGAGATCAGACCTGGGCAAAGTTAGGCTGTAGAGCAGAGGAGATGGAGCAGCACCAGATAGATAATGACAACACAGGAGATCAGGTAGGAGCTTAAAGAATCAGAGGCTTGATAGACTCAGCACTATGGCTAGAGAAAACCATATAAAAACCCAATTTATCTGGAAACTACAAATAGAAAACAGGAATAAAAAAAAGGAAAAGTCCAGAAACCCCAAAAATAAGTCTTGGGAAAACTAGAGCACAAGCTAAACTTGACTAGAGTAAAAAGTAAAAACTAGAAGTCAAACAGACTAAATAAACTAATCTGGCAAGACCATCTAAAATATAACAGATAAACGTCTCGGTTACGTATGGTAACCCTCGTTCCCTAAAGGAAGGAACGGAGACATCACGTCGGTGACCGATGAATTGGGATGTTGCTTCGATATACCAATCTACTTTGAGTGTAAACTAAACGAGCCAATGCACATTGGCATGCAAATATTGCATCCAGCTGCCGCTGATCACAGCGTGAGTATAATAAGGCAGCAGGTGCAATGCATACCAGGTTTTCTCCAGGGATCTTCTCAGTGAGAAGAACAACACTTGACAAACAGGTTCCACTTCAAGGCGTAAGTTTTTATTGTAGTGTGTTGTATATGGTGTTTTATGGTGTGTGATGCCTCCTGGGGTAGGTCACCTAGAACCTCCGCATCCCGTCCAGGTACCAGACATGGAGTTTCCAAAGGTCTGGACATGGGTGCCAAACAGTGCCCCGTCTCTGAGTCAGTAGATCATTCCTCAGAGGAATTGGCCAAGAAGGGGCTGTCGTGAGGAGCACTAGTTGAGTGAACCAGATCAGAGTGGGCCAATACAGCGCCACTAGCAAGACTTGCTTCTCGTCCTCCCGGACTTTGCACAGTGTCTGTGCGAGAAGGCTCACTGGAGGAAACACATATTTGCATAGGTCCCGCGGCCAGCTGTGTGCCAGTGCATCCGTGCCTAGTGTTCCCTCGGTCAGGGGGTTGTTCCCTCGGCAGTGAGAGGTCTCTGGAGAAGCAAACAGGTCTACCTGAGTGGCTCTGAAACATCTCCAAATCAGCTGGACCGTCTGGGGATGGAGTCGCCATTCTCCCGGGAGCACTGCTTGAGACAGCTCATCAGTTGTACGGCTGAGCAAGACCAGAATGTGAACAGCACAAAGTGACCTCAGAACCTTCCGATTCCAAAGGAGGAGGTGGCGGGTGAGTTGCTACATGCGATGGAAGTGCAGAACATCTTGTCGGTTGATGTACGAAAACGGTTGCTGTGTTGTCCATTCGGACCAGCACGTGCTTGCCCTTTGAGATGTAAGTGCCCTTTGAGACTGTTCAAGGCAAGGCGCATTGGTGTTGGAGGCATCCGTGTAAACCACAGCATGCCTGGAGATCTGCTCTAGGGGCACCCCTGCCCGGAGAAATGCAAGATCTGACCACGGGGTGAAGGTTTGGCGATAGGCCGGTATAACTTGGACCAGGTAAGTGCCGCGCTTCCATGCCCACTTCTGGACTCGGCCATAAAGCCAGTGCTGGAGCGGTCTCATATGTAACAGGAGCAGTCTCATATGTAAAAGGCCGAGCGATCGCCATATGCCCCAGGAGCCTCTGAAAAAGTTTCAGTTGGGCCGCTGTCCTGCCCTTGAACGTATTCAAGCAGGCTAGCACCGACCACGCACATTCCTTTGTGAGGCGCGCTCTGTATCGGGGAGAGTTTGCTCTTTTCCCAGTTGACCCGAAGGCCCAACAGGCTGAGGTGCCGGAGCACCAGGTCCCTGTGCTCGCACAACTGATCCCGACACTGTGTTAGTATTGCTCGGAGCGCGAGGTCAGTGGTGGTTTGGAGTTCTTTCAGAACTTCCGGATCATGACCAGCCTCATGCAGGTCCTTCAGTGCCTTGGCCTGGTGCACCTACACTAACTCCATAGCATGTAAGGCGGAAGCAGCTTCCCCGCAAGCCGTAAAAGGTACTGCCGGTTAGACCAGACGAATGCCTACAGGCACAGGAAGGGAGCACCGGGTCTCCCCGCCAGCAGGGTCGCAATTGCATCTCTACCGCCCGCTCCCCCGGGGGAATCACCGAATACCCCTTCGCTGCACTGCCGTTGATGGTGGTGAGGGAGAAGGAGCCCACGGGGCAGGTTTCTGGCAGTAAAAGGTGAGCTTGTCATGCACTTCTGGGAAGAAAGGCACCGGAGCGGGGCGCTGAGAACCTGTGCGAGCCACTGCGAGAAACTAATCATCCCAGCTCGAGGGCTGGGGACGTGGTGGAGGTTTCCACTCGAGCCCTACCCTCTCTGTTGCCCGGGAAAGCATAGCTGTCATCTCTGGATCCGATTCAGGCTTTGACCATCCCGGAGGGCGATAGTGCGGCCAAATCTTCATCGGACAGCTCTCCCTCTGATGCTGAGATTGACATCCGGTTGGGGGGAGCCCCACTGGATACCACTGATACGCTCTTTGAAGAGGGCCCAGCGTGTTCCGTGGGTCGCTCCACTGGATTGGAGGTGCAAGAAGAGTGATGGTCCCCAGAGGGTTGGTTCCCTGCAGGGTTTGCCACCACTGTAATTCTCAAACCACCTGTGCTACTGCTGGAAGTGGTTCTCATCTGTCGGCCGCCAGAACAAGCCCCAGATCTCGGCAGCGGAAACGGGACTCTGCCCCCCTTAAGTTAGCGGAGCCTGGTTCGCAGCTCCGAGATGGTCATCTTCCTGCAGTGGGAACATGACTCGTAGTGGGATGGCACCTCAGCGTGCTTGATGCCCAGACACGTAAGGCAGCGATAGTGACCATCACCCGTTGCCAGGTAACGACCACACTCAGCAACGCACGGGTGAAACGGCATCCTTATAAGGACGATCCGTCATCTTTACAAATACACACACATGAAGCTCTTTTAGAGAAATTTGCTCTTTAGGAAATGCTCTTTTAGTGCTGAGGCACACAGGAGAATTGGTCGCTTGCAACATGACATGGGGTAGTGCAGCCTGAAGTGCGCCTGACTCGGGAACGACCACCGCTGAAACACCGTCTCGCCAATACACAAAGCTTCTGAGAGCATGCTGAACTCATAGTTCACAGCTAGACACAGTTTGAGCAGAACAATACTAACACTCGGCTCCGAAGCAATTGCATCTGCTGCCTTATTATACTCCTGCTGTGATCAGCGGCAGCTGGATGCAATAATTGCATGCCAATGTGCATTGGCTTGTTTAGTTTACACTAAACAAGTAGATTGGTATATCGAAGCGATATCCCAATTCATCGGTCACCGATGTGACGTCGAGAGTGACCGACTGAAAGGGAACTGGGTTTAGTAAGCACAGTAACGTTATTAAACAAACTTAATCACAGGTAAGGCTCAGAACGTAAGCAATGCTTTCACACAAAGGGTACATGCAACAAACCAGCAGAGACATGAGAGTAAGGTGACATGAGGATCAGATGAGCACAATCAAGTAAATAAGGACTAGACAAGACAGGATCCTGACAGTTTCAAAAGTGTAGCTTGACCGTAGATTAACTACTTTTTAATTTGAGTAGTTTGTGGATTGGCCAAACACAATTTCAAAGAAGTGAAACATTTTTGCTCAACTCCCATCGTGTCAGTCAGTATTTTAGATCAGACTCCTTGAAATTACATGAACCAAGATATTTAGCATAAAAGAATACCATTAAAAAAAAATAAAAAAATAAAAAAAACATTGGATGTATTGGCCGCATAATTGCCTGTATACATAACTATGGTGCTTTCAGTTATCAAAGTATATGTGACTGTGTTTTTTATGCGTTCGAGTTGCCTGTATACATAACTATGGTGCTGCACCTCTTTTTGGCCGCTCTTTCTTTTCTGCTGCAAATGATTGGAACACTTTACAAAAGTCTCTCAAATTAGAATCTACTGTTTCGATCACTACTTTTAAAGTTTTACTCTCAAATTTACTGACGGGACCACTGTATATGTTGATGCTCTCTGCGAACAAAGTCTCAATTTTTTTTTGCACATATTCATCTGAATGGTGTTATTGCACTTATTTGCACTTATCAATTTACCCATGTTGGAGTACTATTATTCTACTGCTATTTTTCTTGCACTGCCATTTTACATTTTTTTAAACTATTAAGTTTTTAAATTTTTATATTTAAACATTGTCCAGTACTTTTAACTGAATCTGAATGTCTTCTATATTTAAGACTGTGTATTTAAATGTCGGTATGTCATGTGGAACTTCATGTTGCCTTGTACCCTGAGTCTTATTGTGCCAGGTCGCGGTTGCAAATGAGAACCTGTTCTATCCGATTAACCTGGTTAAATAAAGGTAAAAAAAAAAAAAAAAAAAAAATATTTAGTTTTATCTGCTTTGTCATGCCTAGAGCTGATCCGTGCTGGTTGCTGAGGAAATACATCAACTTCACGCTGTGGATCGCCGGATCGGCTTTTACCATGGACGGAGCAGAGTCCAGCCTGGGGTTGTCATATGTGGTTGCCGCAAGCCTGATGATTCAAACGCAAGTTTTAAGGAAGTGTAGAGTAGCGCTTTATGTTTGTCATTTCTCCAATCACAAATGAAGACATGGTTTTATGTTTACGTGGTGCAGTGCAAAAAGACAGTAGAAGTCATTATAATCAGTAATTATGTCCCCACTGGTTGCAACAAATGCCTTGTTTATAATGGGTTTTAATGTTTTTGTCTTGTCGCTCTGGCTGGAACACAGCATCACAGTATGGTGAGGGGCGTAACATTTCCATCACACACTTGAGGTATTCGGCCAATCACAATGCACTGGAGAGCTGGCCAATCACAGCACACCTCACTTTTAAGACCAATGAGCTTTGTAAAAATCAATGCGTTTCAGAAAGGTGGGGCATAGAGGAGAAACAATAATGTACATTATGTGGAAAATATTATGTTTTTTTTAACCTTAAAATGCATGAACACATTTCATTGCACCAAATACACAAAATAATGTTCTTTTTAGCAACATCATATGGCCCTTTATGTTATGGTTTACAGTGAGACAGGCACTGAGTGCTTAGTGAAACAGTGACAGGCCAAGGCCAGACCACAGATCTTAGTGTAAATGTCAGCATGCCTTCCAGCACCTCCCGAGGAGACTGACTGGAAATGGCGTTTAGACGCTGTTGACCATATGGCTTGTGTAATTAATGGCACAAATTATATGTTGGCTTGCAACCAAAGTTGTTCCAGTCACTTATGTAATGACCCAATCCAGAGCAAACAAGAATTGCCTCCAGCATTCCAGCAGTTGATATTTCTCTCTTAACTCAATTGCACTCTAGATGTTCAGTCTTTCCCCCCCCTTACCTAAATCCAAAAACCGTTATTTGCTCTGGCTATGCATCTTCTGAACATGAAATTACAGTGAATTATTAGATTCTTTTACTTCCAGGGTTGCAGAACAATTTCTAAAGTATTATAATGTGTTAAATGTTATACAGCTAATATTATTTTAAGGAAGTGTATCTCGTCACGCTCATACATGTTTTATAACTTTGTTCTATATACAGTATATATATATATATATATATATATATATATATATATATATATATATATATATATAAAGATGAATATACACATTTCAATAGATGAAAAGGCTAAGCTTACCTTTTTTACCAACTCGTAAGCGATTTGAATCAGATGAGCATGATGTTTGATTCAGACACCTTGAATTGACTCATTTTTACTCTGAGCTTCCCAGGCAAGACTGTTTTCTTGGAATATTGTGAGTTGGGATTAGTGGTGCTCTATTGTATCTTAAAACTCCTTCCTCCTATTTCTTGAGGATGAGGGAAATCTGTGGTTGCCAAGCTCTCAAGGGACCTCAGATGTGTCAGATGGCCAGACAGATTTATATCAGATGGCAGCCCAGAGAAAAAAAAGATTTGCCTTTGAAAGCCCTCCTGTACACTTTGCTCAATGACAGTCATTTGCCCAAGACGTCCTTAGACATCAGAGGAAAACAACATAAGAGCACATAGGGAACACTCGGGCTCATTCCATGACGTTCAGCTACTCAGTAGAAGCAACATACAAGACAAGATGGTCTAAATTTAAAGAGATACTTCACTCAATTTTTTTTTTTTTGTCATAATTTACTCAAGTTGATGTTGTTTCAGACCTGGATGTGATTTATTTTTATTATTTTTTTTTTCTATTGAAAAGAAGATAATGTTTAAGAATGTATGTAACCAAAAAGTTCCTGGTAGTCATAATTACCAAAATTAAAAAAAAAAAAAAAAAAAAAAAAAAAAAAACATTAAACCATGGTAGCTACAATTAGCCATTGTTTTGCTACACAAACCACAGTTTAATCATGGTAATGATTCATTTTAAGTAAAGTGTGGTTATACAAATGGTAATCAGTCCACCAAAAACATGGTTACTACACTTTTACAATAATAAAACCATGGTAAAATGAGTTGTGTGGAAGGAGAACTGTATCAGTTGTTGATGGTTTTCAGCGCTGTCCTTCTCTGAAGCCAGTCCAACTATATTGAAGTTCTTTTTACTGTTGCTGCTAGTTGCAGGGATGCTCAGTATACAGACTTGAAAGTAATGGCAAAGTGCCACTGTTATTTTGCCACCAGGCCAACAGATCTTCCATATTTAACATGTGAAGAGGTTTGTCACTGTAATAAGTTCTTCTTAACCATTTAATTTATTGTTATTATTATTATTATTATTATTATTATATATATATATATTTTTTTTGACATCACATTTTATTTCTCTAACCTGACAAACCTTTAAAATAAACAGGCCAGGCTTTTAATGACTAAAATTACTGAAGTCCAGAAAAAGTTGACATTTTTTGACTTACAGGTACACCAAAATACTTGTTTGTTATTAATTTACATGCGTTGCAGTTGTTTTACGTGTAGATAATGGTAATCAAGCCCAGACCAACAGAAGAATCTGATGACCCTGTTTTAAACCTTCTATAGTCTTGATAACACTCTACCTCCTAACATACTTGCCGCCATCACTCTAAAATGCTGCCTTGGTCAGTTGAGAGTTGATCTTTCAGAAAGATTGCTTTGACATTAGCCCGCATGATCTAAGCTTCTGTGTTCTCTCTTATAATGAAAAGCTAACAAAATTGTAATGCAAAGTTTGAGAAAGCGAACTGTTCCTACTATGTAATTGCCTTTTTAATAATTTTGGGCAAAGCACTTAGCTTTAATTTTATGTTTCAAATGCTTCATTACAGTACCTAAAAAGTATTCACGACCAGACTACTTCATGCTTATTCATTTATACATTCATTCAATGGATCAACAGAAAAAGATTTAACCTAAAAGAAAAAAAAGATCTCTTCAAAGTCAGAATATACTGTAAATTAATATAATATATATATATATATATATATATATATATATATATATATATATATATATATATATATATATATATAGATAGATAGATAGATAGATAGATAGATAGATAGATTTCAGAAGTAACCAAAAGCATTGCTAGTGCAGCCATAGGTTTTTACAAATAATTTAAATAATTAAATGTGGATCGTGTGTGTAGATTTATTTGATATGAAGTATGCATATGCAGTATACTGTTAATACACCTCTATTTAGAAGGTCTAATGTCTGGTAAGGGATGGGGTGGATATATGAAGATTTCCGAGTCATTGAATATCCCTTGGGTACAGTTAAATCAATATTTAAAAAAAAAAAATGAAAGAGTGTAGCACCACTGTAAATCTACCAGGCCATTGTCAAAACTGGGTGACTGAGCAAGACAGAGAAGTTACCAATTACAATTTGCAAGCTTGAGTGGCTGAGACTGTAGAGATTCTGGCTGCTTCACCAGCCACTTCACCATCTTTATGGGAGGATGGCAAAGATAAATCCACTGTTAAAAATGTCCTATATATAACATCTCCACTGCAGTTTTAGCAGAGATTGTGAGGCAGCTGGAAGAAGGTTCTATGGTCTGATTAGCCAAAACTGAGCTTGTTTGACATAAGCGTATCATCAGAAACTCAAGATCTGAAGCATGGTGGTGGCAACATCAGGCCGTTGAGATGCTTCTCTGCAGCAGGTACAAAAGATGCAGCAATTAACAAGGAAATCCTGGAGGAAACCAAATGGAGACCGTAAGACACAATGATCTAGCAGAAGATTTGTTGTCAAGAAAGACAATGACCTCAGATATAAAGCCATTGTTCTTCAGTAATGGCTTACAGTGTTAATGTCTTGGTGTGGCCAAATCAAATCGAATTTTGCTCGCATTAAAATTCAAGGCGTTAATGTTTGCCTACAAAACCACCACTGGCTCTGCACCCCTTTACCTAAATTCATTACTTCAGACGTATGTGCCCTCTAGAATCTTGCGTTCTGCAAGTGAACGTCGCTTGATTGTGCCATCCCAAAGAAGCACAAAGTCACTTTAACAGACTTTTAAATTGAATGGTCCCTCCTGGTGGAATGACCTGCCCAACTCAATCCGAGCAGCTGAGTCCTTAGCCATCTTCAAGAATCGGCTTAAAACACATCTCTTCCATCTTTATTTGATACTCTAACTTTAGCACTCACAATTCTAATTCTATTCTTAAATAAAAATGGTATTCTATCTGTTTTCTCTTCATTTATTATACAATTAACAAAAGCAAAGAAACAACAAATAAATAAAATAAAATAAAAAATAAAATAAAACACTAGCTTGCTCTATTCTTTTTCTATTCTATCTGTTTTCTTTTTATTTATTATATTATTTAAAAGCCCTTGCTATGTGTACTGCATTAAGCTTAGTGAGACGTGTTATAGCACTAGTATATCATTGCTCTTTTGTTGTTTTTGATTGCTTCCATGGTCCTCATTTGTAAGTCGCTTTGGATAAAAGCATCTGCTAAATGACTTAATGTAAATGTAATGTAAATCAGAGTCCAGATCTCAGTCCAACTGGGAATTCATTGGCAGACTTTAGAAAAGGCTGACCGCTCATAATATCCATCTAAACTGAATTCTGCAAAGAAGAATGGAGGAAAAACTACATTGGCTCGATGTGCAAAGCTGATAGAGACCAACACAGACTCAAGGTTTGAATTAGTGCCAAAGGTGCTTGTACTAAATACTGAGTTGAAGAAAGTGAATAACCTTCAAAAGATTATTCTGTACTTGCTAACTACAATAAATTAACAAATTTATAGAAATATGTTTTTGATTAAAAAAATTAATATAAAAAATCTTTCAAGTCAGTGTCAGAAAATACAAATAAAGTCCTTGTTTATTTAGTGCTGTAAAAAGCAGTGAATACTAGGCACGTTACATTGTACTGAGCAAATCCATTTAGCATCATCTTGCAATTAAGTTGATGTAGAGGAAGCAACAGGCCTGTGAGGTTAGCTACAAATGCTTGACAAATACTTTTTAAATAGTAATTTAACTAAAGTCCAATCCCACTCTCTGCTGACATTTCTCTCAACCTGAGAAATACCTCTGTTCTCTACTAGATGAGCCACCTCCTCTACTGTGTCAAGCATTTGGGACTTTAGAGCCACAGATCCTTTCATATCCATCTCTAAACAGCTCTTTGTGTGTGTGTATTATTTCAGAGAGGGATGAATTTCACACTGGCTTCTCTTTCAAGCTACAGATTTCCACCACAGGCATAGCTGAGCAGGCCTGTTCCATTTCACTCCAATCAATGGAAGTGTCCACTGTCCTTTGTACTTCACCGGGACCTGGAGTTGACCCAATACTGAGATTTAGTTTCCAGCATATGATGTGAGGTGAATTGATATGGCTTTTGAGTCTCTCAGTATGTCTTTGTATATATTTAGCGACCAAAAGCAGGGAAGCTCCTGTGTCAGCTCAGTGTGTTAATTCCAGAGCAAGGGCAGCATCGCAGGCTTTCATATAAGTCAGGTCTTTGTATGATAGGACTGTCTGCGATAAGCTTCCACTGCAAGTGTGTCACCTAAAAATGTCACAAACTTACATAAATCTGTAAGTCGTTCAGAAGAAATTTCTCGAAATGAATGTAGCAATGATAATATAGAGATGTATTTTGTATTTTAATGTGTTCAAAAAAAAAAAACGGCAACTGAAGAAGACTACAATTCATAATATTTAGTCCACAAATTAATTTGGCCCCATTTAGTATTAACCCTCTGGGGTCTGAGGGAGTTTTGCGGGCCTGGAGAAGTTTTGATGTTTCCTGACATTTGTGTTTTTTCAGGTTGCTATAAACATATTAATGGCTAAAGTCTGATTACACTGTATTGAGCACAACTTTGATTACAATAATATGTGAGCAACATGTATGTACAAGTTTGTATTTTTGATAAAACAACATTTATATGTGGTTAGTGAATTTTTTTTTTTTTTTTTTTTTTTTTTTTTTTAGTCACTGAAATAAGGCCATAAACACGTGATGTACTAGACTAGAGTTTTTGCTATAAAATGATGTGAAAATCATCCTGCTCACTCATTCACAGTAAACAACATATTGATCTAAATTTTGTAAGACAAGTTTTGGTATTAGAAAGGAGTGACAATGGGCATATTTAGTGAATCACACATAAGAGACAAAGGGCTCCTCCCCTAATCGCCCATCAGTGTGATTGTGACTGTGAGGCAGGTAAGAAAGAATGTGAGGAGGCTAAAATAATGGAAGGTTTTGATTATTTGTATTTTATTTACAACACATTAAAATAGGTATGATCTTGTTGTCATAGACGCACCGATGCTTTGTATGCAGTGAAAAAACAACATTTTATATCTGAGAAACGAATAGTTTTTCGTAAGCATGTTAAAACATCTACATATATTCATGAACAGAGTATTAATAATAAACATTGGTCTAAACATTCTTAGACGCTAAAATTCATCATGTTACAGTGCAAACACTCATATTACAAAATCATCATCAAAATTAATTTCTTTCTTTCTTTATTTTTTTTTTCTTGTCTTTTCTTTAAAATATCATAACTAAGCTACCTTCACATGCTATTGGAAATGTCCTACTACCCACTTCTGAAGTTGTAATCACGAGTTTGTCATGTTCAAGTTTGTTTTAGTTTTTTTTTTGTAGCAGGAAAGAAAAGGGATCATGGAGGGAGGCCCATTCGTGAGTTCATTCTTGCCTGTTTCTTGGGGAAATCTTAGTAAAGCCAAAAGTAACAGACATTTAGCACATTTAATAGCACACTTCCACACAATATCATTCCATTCTCAAACTCTCTAGTTACATACCTAGTTTAATACTTTTGTTCAGATCCCTCAATCGCATGAGCAATAGTAAAGGGGAAGCTTGCCTTAGCAAACACTAAACATGACAATGTGAAGCTATAAAATGTTTGAGCTGTGGCAGGTTCTGCTGACGTGTTGAGTGTTGGCATACTTGTATGCGTGAAGAAGTCTGATCTGTTACATGCTTTTATCCTAATTCCTTTATCTCTGTACTGTATTTGTCTAAAACAAGCCTTAAGTTAGTTTGTACTTCTGGTAAATCAATAGATACTAAACTAACCCTGATCTCATGGGAAAACATAACTATTTTATGAGGAAATAATGCATGCTAAATTTGGGGGGCGTAAGCAGGTTGTACAAAAAACATTTGAATGAGATCAAACTAATTAATGCAAATTAGCTACCAATTTGCCAGAACATATAATAGCTATGCATTGCCATGAGATATTGTTAAAACGAACATGTACTTTAAATAATCAACATTTTCTATGCAGCCCAAGCAGATGCAATCAGAGACTGCAGATGTATTTTGATTTATATTATCATAAAATAATGCAGGTCATTTCAAGAGGGGGATTTTTTTGGCCCTCAAAACTGTGCTTCTTGCATAAAAAATGTGCTTCACCTTATAGAATACCAAGTCTGGCTTTGTTTTATTTATTGTAGACACTGCAAATAGTACACACTAGCACACAAGTCTTAAAGAGGCAAACCCAGATGGAAACAGCAGCCTAAGGGCCTGCACTGACCTACATTCTTACATGTGCTCAGACTCTGCCTGTCTGCTCGCTCATTGCTATGCATGTGGCCATTAAATGGCCACTATCACCACTTATGTCCCATGGTGCATTGCTAATCATCCTTGAGAGAATGGCGTGGTTGGATATTATGCTGTCTCTCTCTCTTTTGATGGGAGCTAAAGTTCAGAGCTTCAAAAATAGTAATGGAGGTATCAGGGAGAGGTGAGTCAAAAGGAGAAGCGGTGAGAAAGAGCAGCGGCAAAACTCGAGGCAACACCCCGCCACAGCTTCACATATACACAGCTTTATTGATAATATCACTTTTTTTGTGGCACACGTGCCTCTCAATACACAGAAATATGCTTGCACTCAAATCTGGCATCAGGCTGTTATCTATTCAATTCAAGCAGAGCTCATGAACGCGTGTGCCATAACAGCAAGCAGCCTGAGAGAAGTGACACAGGGGAGTGGAGGAGTTGGAATATTCCAAAGAGCCTCCGCGCTAAGATAAGTGTTATTTTTACTTCTCATGTTTAAACAAAATCAAAGCAGTTCTTCTTCAGCAGTTTCTTTGGTTACATTGGACAACTTTGCATTCAGAAATTCAATAACTTAGATAAGAAGTTTATTAAAAGAGGATATGATCGGATTATGAATTTGTTGGCTTCTTAACATTTGTGTAAAATTTAAAACAGTGTCTGCAGCATTTTCAAAGATTATGGTATTAAATGTTAATTCCATGGTACTTACTGCATTATTTACTGTAACCAAATATTTAGGATTGGGTTGGAGGGGTAATCCAAGAGCAATAGCTTATAAATAAAAAACATTCGTCAGAAATCTATCAATCTATCTATCTATCTATCTATCTATCTATCTATCTATCTATCTATCTATCTATCTATCTATTGTTTTTTTTTTTTTGTTTTTTTCATTTTTATTGACAGCTTTCACTATCATTTGCATCCCCAATTCTAGAAAAGTCGGGAGTTTTCATGAAATGCCATTAAATCAAGAATGGTATTTGTTCATTCTCTTAAACCTTTTTTTAATCGACTAAAGTACAAAGAAAACATTTCCAATGTTTTCATTGGCCAACTTAATTTAATTTTGTAAATATATATATATAATTTTGATGGCTTCATCACACTCCCAAAAATTTGGGACAGAGGCATGTTTAACACTGTGTCACATAAACTTTCCTTTTAATTAAAATGTTAAATTGTTAGGAAATTGAGGATGCTAATTGTTAAAGATTTGCAAGAAAAATAAATTGTCCAATCTCACTTGATACAAGACTTCAGATGCTCAGCAGTCTGTGATCAACACTGTTTGATTCTCCTTTTCACGACTGTTCATACATTTTCAACTGGATACAGATCTGCACTGATCTAGCACATTTAGTCTGTGTTTACATTTATACCCACACATGTTCCCCTCGCCTATTACTAATTCACCTGCTTACTGTGAACTGTTTCAAAACAGTTTTATTTGGATATTCTATAACCTTTTCACTTGCATTTTGCCTCTGTCCCAAGTTTTTTTGGAGTGTGTTGCAGCCATTAAAATCAAAATGTGTTTATATTTACAAAATAAATTTAAGATGGTCAATGAAAACATTGAAAATCTTTTCTTTGTACTTTTTCTCAATTAAATAAAAGTTGAAGAAAATTAACAAATCACAGATTCTTGATTTTATTTAATTTTGCAAAACGTCCCAACTTTTCTGGAATTGGGGTTGTATGTAGATTGTATTTCTTTTCCCTTAATGCTAAAAAACAAACAAACATTGAAAACAAGGTGACAACCTGATAACCTGAGTGTCGGTGAAATGAATGCTGTCAAAAATTCAATGTGTCCGTTGTTTTAGTTCAGTCAGTGTACAGTCTGGTTGCTGGATCAATCTTGGGTTTACGGTTTAGTCTAGAGCTCAAATGAGTAGCCTCAATTACTTTATATTGTAAGGTTTTTCAACATTGTAAATAAAACAAAGATCATTGGTGTGCATTTTACAAGAAAATACAGTATTTCTACTTAAAAATGTAACATTTCATTTTTAAGTAAATGTTATTTGAAATTTTCTAGCAATTTATAGTGTAGTATAGAGTGCAAAATGTTTGAACGCAAATCCATGTTTTTAAAAGAACTATGATTTTTGTCCCCAAAATGTGTGATAACAATCATAATAGCATGTGCCATGATGCGCATATGACCATACTAGCTTGTGATATATTGATACCAGGGCCACTTTTCCTAAAAAGGCTATAACTTTTCAACGGAATGAGTTATTTATACCAAACTCAACACGCATATGTAAGCATATGCAATCTGAGGTCACATGAAAAGAATTGTGGAGTCTGGCCACTGTGTGACGCTATAAGTGGACAAAAACATAAAATTGATTATAACTACGCATCCGTTAGTCTGATTGACTGATCTAAAATGTATGTGCAGTGTCTGTGTCCAAAGTGTTATGGCTGTCTATAAGCACATTTGTGCATCTCGAAATACAGGTCCTCGAAATACAGGTCCTTCTCAAAAAATTAGCATATTGTGAAAAAGTTCATTATTATTTTCCATAATGTAATGATAAAAATTAAACTTTCATATATTTTAGATACATTGCACACCAACTGAGGGCATCAAGCATCATTGACACCCTCAAGCGAGAGGGTAAGACACAGTTCAAATGTTTGCATTTGGACAGCTATAACAGGGTCATTTAAAAATATTGTCTTAAACTAGTGTACACAGAAGCCTACAAATCTTAAAATAAAACTCAAAACTTTAGGTGAAAATCATATGATTTTAAGCAAGCATTCAAAATGTTATTGAGAGGCAAAAAAAGGAACTATAATAGTTATAAAGGTCAAAAACACTATATACTGTATATATCGTAAATTCCCTGAAATTGCAATTAAAGCAGAGGACCGCTCATTGGATCATTCTATTTACTAATATGCTGCTTTTCTCAGGTTTTACTTTTGGATTTAAATTTAGACATTGATTGATTTTTCTATTCAGCAAATCAAACTTATTTAAAAAAAAAAAAAACTTGTTTCATAGTGTTATTATTTACCGCTATTGCAATATCTGGTCTCTCCTTCTCAATACAACACATTTCTTATAGTTGGATAAGATATTTCTTACCCCTGACCATTCTCAATTTGAGATTGAACCTGCGTTTAATAGAAAATAATTTATAAACACTTTAAAGAGTCTTCTGCCTCTGGTTTCAGACATGAAAATACACACATTCACACAACTGACAGATGTGCTTACCCTTAAATAAAAAATTAAAAGTTATAATCCAGATAATATCGATCTCTTCCTTAAAATGCTTTATGTCTACCAGCATTTTGAGGACATTATAAATAAGAGAATGCATCAGTCTTAATGAGCTATGAACTGAGTTTCAAAATGATAAAAAAATAAAATAAAATGCTTTCTATCCATCATCAATTGCTAGTGCTCGGTTATAAGGAAATACATTTTTCCACATTCTAGATTGTTTTGCTGTGCATTTTGAATGCTGTTTCTGTGAAATTGAAAGTGGTCTTGTCAAGCGTTTCACAGTTTACAGCAGCTCTGAAATACACATTTGAGTCAATATTGGGTTAGGCTGGGAGGGAGACGGCGCTCTGATGCATGAAGAGAATGCTGTCCTCCCACAGATGCAGAAGATGAAGTTTCCTATTTGATAATTAGATATGAGAGACTCAGATTGTAAACAACATGTAGGCCAACACTGTGCTTTCTCCTCAGCACGAGCGCATGGTGCCGTAAAATGAATTCTTTGCCAGGGTTTTTACAGAATGTATGCCCTTACGTCATCATTGTATATTTATGTACATGTGTTTGATTGTGTACCTTTAAACATTCTGTTGAGACCCAGAAGAACATTGTATTGCTCAAAGGTTGTTCTTTCATAGCTTGGAAGACTAAATGGATTTGTGTTTTGTTCAAGTATTTTTTTTTATTATTATTATTTTATTTTTATCGTAGAGTACTGAGGCCTTTTTTGGGGAAAAAGGTTGGGCATTTGGTCTTTGAATATAATAAATCTAGAATGAGATTTAAAGATGACTTAAAAATAACTAATCTGTAATTATTTACTCCCAAATGTCATTCCTTTGTTTTACTATTATTATTTATTTATTTATTTATTTATTTAGTAGCAAACTGACTGTAATTGAATGGACAAAAACCTTCTTTTGTATTCTATTAAAAAAAGCAAAAGAAAGAAAGTGATAAAGTTTTGGAACAACATCAGGGTTTTATTCTCAAAAACCTATAGCTGCTGACTTGCGTTTTATGAATCACCAAGGTGCACAGTTTGAGCTAAAATAATTTTTTACTGTTCTACTGAAGAACAACAGTCACCTACATCTTTGATGACCTGAGGGCGAGTAAATAACTGCAAATGTTCATTTTAGGGTGAACTATCCCTTTAAATAGAATGTAAAATATAGTAATATGAACAGCATTTTTTTTTCTTTTTTTCTTTTTTCATTGTATGCATGAAGTTTGCTTGACATCCTTTGTGTGGCAGAAATAAAGCTATAAGGATTTGGAATGACACAGAGGTCCATAATGATCACAGAATTTATATATATATATATATATATATATATATATATATATATATATATATATATATATATATTTTTATTATTGTGTGTGTGTGTGTGTGTGTGTGTGTGTGTGTGTGTGTGTCATTTTTTCCCCTTTAAATTAAGAGTAAATTTGCTGTCTTGCTGCTGTCTAATAAACCAAAATATTAAAGAGATCTTATTTGTCATATTCTTTCTTACAAACAATTCCAACTTTTTTGTTTTGTTTTGTTTTTTCAACAGCAGTTGCTGTTATGTAGCCTATATAATATGTGCCTCACCCTGTGGTCTGTTCCTACACACTGCAGTGTGGGTGACTCATCAGAAACAGGACAGCAGATCCAGCTCGCAGAAGGAAACGAGAAAGGGTCTGTAGCACATTGAACCTATTAACTCCACACCACTGGCAGTGCTGACCTTTGGAGGTGTTTCACGGTGATGTAATTGCCGCTGCAAAGGCTGTTGTGTTGGGGGATGATAAAATACTGCTTCATTACCATAGAACAAAATATAATGTGTGCTGTTATGTCAATAACTGCTTACAACATAATTCAGTCTTTTATTTTCTTGTTTTTTACAATCCTGGTCCTGTCAAAAGGCTGCTACGACCGTTGTTCTGTAACATTTGTTCCATGCTTGGCTGTGCAGAACCTGTCAAGACTCTAAAAATCATGTAAAAGGAATTCAAAATCAATTCTGAAACATAAAAGTAGGCCAACGCAGACAGAAATGTGTGCTGACTGCTTTATCAGTCTGGGGCGATCATTGCATCAGTGGGAATTGCCACCAATATTTGTTCAAATGAACTTACAGCAGTGATGAGACTTCATGAACTGATATATAAACGGATGCAAGAAATCTCTCTC
The DNA here is from genome assembly GCF_018340385.1 of Cyprinus carpio. NCBI lineage: Eukaryota > Metazoa > Chordata > Actinopteri > Cypriniformes > Cyprinidae > Cyprinus > Cyprinus carpio. Next base: position 7,217,464 of record NC_056585.1, read on the forward strand.
TCTTTTTTTTTTTTTTTATAAAAGCCAACTTTTCTGTATGTATCAACAAATGTTATGTTGATTTCAATTGACCCTTCGCAAAGACCCGCCCCACATTAGTTACTGTTGCTATGTCCGAAAGGCCATGGTATGAAACAAAGTCTCTGCTTTCAAATTTTGTAATTTCTTTAAGAAATCCAAACAATACATATCGTTGTGTGGCTATTTAATTTGTTGTGACAGATCACTGTAGCTGCTCAGTTCAAGTGGCACATGAACCGATCATCTCTTCCTCTTTATCAGTCATAGCACAAAATAAACATGAATGAACATTAAAAGGTTTTTTTTTTTTCTTTTTTTTTTTTTAAATGGAAAGATGTCAATAAACACTTTTTTTTTTTTTTTTAAGGTCAAGTCCACCAACATTAATCTACTCTCCTGTCAGATTGTTTGTTGGACAAAATGGCAGATTCAGCATTGTGATTGCTCAGATCAAACTCCCGGCGAAGGGTCAATTGCATGCAGATTTTACATCAGGGCTCAAGTTCATCACACAAAAGTTGCTACAGTGACCAACAGAAAGCTGCTTAGTTTGGAACCGACTTCTGTGTGAGCTGTGCTTTATACATTACTGCACTATTGACAATAGACAATAGACCTTTTCCCGCTAAATCTAACGCCACAACTTTAGACTTTCTTGACCAGTGAAACAGAAAACACTGAAGCTATATATTTAAAATATATAGACATGAGACAGTTAATAATTTAATAAACAGTGATGATCAGCAATGTACATACTATGAACTTTATATAGTAATAACTGTGTAATAGCTAGGTACTAAATCAGACCTTACCTTAAAACCACATTATGTCCATACTTTTTGGGGGTAAGTACACAGTAAAGTTGCATCCATACATACAAGAACAAGAACAAGAATCGCTTTTTGTCGCTAGTCAGTATTCTAAGTAGCTCAAATGCATTCCAAGACCTGGTAGTTCTGCATCATATACTGTAATTTGCCAGACAAACGTCAACATATCAATCACTAACACTGCTGACAGCTGCTTTTCTATGCGTTTTGTTATGTATCTATGTATGTGGTTACAGACAAATCAAACAGAAACATCTAATTGCTTCTGAATTTCTATGCACAACTGATATGTGCATAATATGTGAGCTCCACTGACACAATCTTCACTCCTATTGGTTGTCACACATGTATATGTTTAGTGCATGTACTGTAAAAAAGTGCAATGCAGAATTTCATGACTCATTTTAAAAGTTGTATTATGTTATGTTTTATAATATCAATCTTCAAATGCATCAATGCTTCATTGATAATTTTATATCTGTTTTTTGAAATGTGGAACTGCTCAGTCACATTTTGGAATATCCAGCAGTCCAGAAATTTTTAAGAGAAATCAGTTTTTTTGTTGTTCTTCTTCTTGTTGTTTTTCCCAGTTTTCATTCTCATTGTTTGTTTAATGAATGTTAATTCTAGTCTTAGTCATCCTTCTGTTCCACAGGTTTTCACAATTCTCTCTAGACTTTATCACAGAGATCAGTTCTCAGTGATGGACTGCTTATGAACATATAAAAGGTGAATCACAAAAGATGAGATAAAGGTAAATGAAAAAAGTGTCTTTTTTGTGGGTGTCTGTTATGGTGAATCAAAAAAGACAACACATTCTTAAGGTTTGGGATTAAGATTGAAAATGGAAAGGTGCCATGTACCAGCAGAGTCGTTTAAAAATCTTCATTTCAGCTCCATGTTCAGATGGCACTGCTTTTAACTGTGCTGTTGTTTCACACATATTGGACTGTCTGTCTAGGCAGTACTGCAAGCAACTTCATCATTTCCTGTGAGGCATTGAGCTGTAAGAAAACTTTTGGCCTCTTCACCAAATTTTGAAAATGAAGGGGGGCAAATGCTATAGGCATTAACATTTATCATCATATTGGCCAAACATATTTCTAAACATCATATCTATTAAATATACGGACCAAATGCTGAATAATCAAATAATACAATTTAGAATACATCATTAACCCAAATGCATAATGAAATGTAAATTAAAAATATGTGCATATGATGGTATGTATATGTTGTAAAAACATTTTATTATTTCCAGTTGTTATTATTTTGGATTTTAGTTTGTTCATTATAAAAAAAAAAGCAGTTTTCTTTTTAACGTCTTTCAAATCCTCAGCATAAAAATTAGAGAAAACTTCTAAAACTGAACACAGGATTCACCTATCACAGTTTCCTCGACAATCACGTCTGCCTCTTTAAAGAGCTGGTGAGAGGTGATTGGTCATTGTGTTGCAGCAAAAAAAAAAAATTTAAAAAAATCCCATGAGAGACCTGTGATTTTCAATGCAAATCAGGTTTTCTAAATTATTCAACCCCTGCTGTAGAGTCCTCTTTATATATTGGCCATCAAAAGAAATCTCTGCATTGGATGGAAGTATGGAGAAGCTGATAAGAACTTAGAAATCAGAGTGCTTACTGCTTCATTGGGATATACCACTGGGATAGTATTGTGTTCACTGGCAGTTCAAGTTGAATTTCAGAATTGCTGGTACTACAATAAACTGGTTTAGACTACAGACATGTGATTTAGTTAACAGTGATTTTATTTTATTTTTTTTCCTTAATGTGCACCTCATAAGTGACTTCACTGGAAGTTTTTTTTTTTTTTTTTCCTGTGTTATGCTGCACACAGTTAGTAGAGTTCATTTGCTGATGCTGCTGAAGCTTTGTCTCTGTTAATAAATGTAATATGGGAAGTGTTTGTTTACTTTGCAATTCAGTTGTGAAAATAGCTGTGTGCACTTCAAAGTAGGATCCACAGGAAAAATATATAAAAACAAAAATGTAAATGCAAATCTTTGCTGATGCTCAGCAGCCTCTTCTTACTTTAGCTAATGAAAAATGATCTGATAGGAAACATTTACTCCAGTCTTTGAATGTCTTTCATCACAGGAAACAGACATTATTTGCAAGGATGAGGAAGTTCCCAAGAATTCCTAGTGAGAAATTTGAGAAACCTCTTTAAAAAAAGAAACGCATGAAAAAAAGTAAAGTTAAAGTTTAACATTTTATCTTGAGCGCCACATTTTTATAATGCTATGCTATAAACCAGACGCAGCAAAAAACACAAATGCAGCAGTCAAACATGTCCATGCAGCTTGTTCACATAGAAAAAGTAGAGAAAAGTAGCACAGTGGAATGAAAAACCGTGTCCCTCCCCTTACATGTCCTACAAACAGCTCTGACAGTTGCTGCTATTTTTTATAGGCTATCAAACTTATGTTTTTTGCATGGCTGATAAATAAATAAATACATTCATACCGTACATGCATACATACATGCATACATACATAAATACATACATACATCCCATATGCCTTCACTAAAAGAAGCAGCGAAGCAGGATCCAATATGAATTGTTGGCAAGCGCCAAATGCAAGATTGGCTTTGGCAAGTAAATCAAAAACCAGTTGGCTGGTAACTTTATTAAGAACTGCAACATAATACAGCACATGATTTACACTGAAGAGAAAGAACAACAGTCTGATGTAAGTGATGTGTGATGTGAGACTTTTATGGATCTATAAACATTCTACTAAAGAATGTTTTCTACTATTGCCTCAAGAAAAAACAAAAAAAAACAAAAAAAAAACAAGATGTTTATATATGATGCCTACAGAGTTTTTTTTTTTTTTTTTTCACATTTTTCCATCAAATATAATATATGAGAGACACAAAAACAATGTCTTGTCTGAAACATATATCAATGCTGCAGCGACAGAGAGGATATTAAAATAGTTTAATTTTGGTAAGAGATTTAAATGCATCTAACGTCAGAAAACATTGTAATTTTCTCAGAATATGCATTTATTGTTAGAATCATTTGTCAATGATTAGGAAATGATTCGTTCCAAGCAAGTTCGGAGCAAACCCCTACCTTCCTCAAGCATACTCTGCTCTGATTGGTCAGCTGGACAAGCATGTAGTGATTGGCACAGAGAGGAGTCATTGAGACTGTTAGCTGTCGCTACCATTGACAAAGCATTTTTAAATTGTATTTACATTTATGCATTTAGCAGACACTTTTATCCAAAGCGACTTACAATGCATTCAAGCTAACATTTTTACCTAACATGTGTTCCCTGGGAATCAAACCCACAACCTTTTGTGTTGCTAACGCAATGCTCTACCACTGAGCCACAGGAACCTTTACATAAAACAATATGGTGCTCCAATAAATTCTTATAATAACTGATTAAACAATACAGTTTGTAAACCAAAATATGTCTACTGTAATGCTTGAAGAATGACAGACAAAAGATGCTCTGTCTTAACTTTTAATCAGAATGCAGAACAGCTGTATCACAGGCGCAGCAGCCTCATAAATCACTCATCTCTCCCGCATTAACCCTGTAACTGCCAGTGCAGCACAATAAACAGCAATATCACAATGATTATAAAGTCTGTGTGCTACACTACATTCTTTAATTATTAAACGGAGTAATTAGAGCAACATCAGTCTACAATAATCAACACATTCTTAGGAAATAGTAGGTTCACAGCGAATTATCAGAACTACTTCAGTAAGACAGTAATATTGTGCTTTACCTGGAAACCTAAAGCTGCACTAGGTATACAGTACATCACATATTAACACAAAAACTTTTTTTGAGCACTCAATTGAAAATGTACACAACGTATCAATCGTACTTACAGGTTGTGGTTCGGAGAGCTTGTTAGTCCAAATTAAGAAAGAAGATTAGAAGCCAACGAAGATAAAAGACAAGATAAGAGAAGCAGTCCTTGATAAAATGGCATGCACACAACAAAAGTTTAGAATTGTATTTCTGTGGTATCCTTGAGCACTGCGTCTTCTCAACATCATGTAAACACACTAATAGTGGAAGTGTTTGTGGGCAGGTCAGACAGTCCCTGCATTCCATTCGGAAGGGCTCATCCCTATGCCCTAATCCCTTCAAAGGGTTTACCCTCCAGAGTGAGAGCTTCGAAGGGTTGAAGGGTATAGGGGACCAAACAACTGTTTCTTGAAGTGCCCTTCTGCATCATGTGCCCACACGGAGGTGCCGTCATCATGCAAAGAATCTGCGCAAAGGATCATGGGAGCCCTAAGTGTCCATCAGTTGTACCCTTCGAAACCCTTCATTCCGAAGGGCCCTTTGAAGTGCCCAGTTTTGAGCACTTCAGTTTGGAACGACCCTTCAATATGGCGGCCATGATTGTTTTCACTCAGAAATGCCCTTTGGAGGGCGATATTTCCCGTTTGGAACACACCGTCTGTTCATATTTCGTGGGCAAGCGGGAATTATGTAAATGTGTTACCCAGTGATGTATAAAGATATTGTCTCTCAAAAGAGAGAGACGGTTCTGAATAGTCTTAATGATTCATTATATTTTCGAATCTTTTGCCTGTAACAGGCAAAAGATTCATGCACTTTTTTGATTGACAACTTTGCAGATTGTTTTCATTTAAGGATAGCTACATTATAAACTGCAAAAGATATATTTTTTCAAAAACCCATATGACCTGCTCTTTAAATCAGAGAAATTGATTCTCAAAAAAGTATTAATAAAATACTTGTAAAATACAGTATGTAAAATACAGTATGTTTGGTTGCCACAGCTGAAAATTTTTGAAAAGTCCGAAAAAGGATTTAGATAATGGTCAGTTTTGTTCTAAGAGAGAGTAAAAAATTCTCAAAAATCAGCAGTGAAGATATGATTTGGTAAAATAAAATATCAAAGTCAGGAGATTTCAGTCAGTTTATGTCAGTTTAATATATTCCACATTTAACTAGCAGTATTTAAGTGACAGTATTGAGAAATATATGGTATGACTTTAATTTCAATTAGTAAAGTCTATGTTTTCAGGCAGAATTATTAGACTTTGATGTCGTCCCTTACTGTAGTTGAAAAATATTGTGGTAAAGATTTTGATCATATTGCCTTGCTCTAAGCTGTTATCAGCACATAATGCTTTAATCCCCCAGTAAGTGAGCCAGAGGCGACATTAGGAGGAGAAAAACCTTGGGAGAACCCAGACTACACTTGGGGAGCTGTTCTCCTCTGCCTAAACAGTTTTAACAATGTCAGCTTAAAGCTACACTATATAACCTTTGGCTCTCTAGTGGTTAATAAATAAAACTGCATGTGTTTTGCTGAAGAATGGTTTGGTTGTGTTTTGGCTTTTTGCCTCTGCATGGATTGATGTGGTTCTCGATACCGATGTATACATGTGAATCTAAAAAAAAAAAAGAAAAAAAAAAAAGAAGAAAAAAAAGAAAGAAAAAAAAAACATCAAAGCAGGCAAGTGCCATTCCTCATGCCGTTGTTCTGACTTTTTTTTTTTTTCTTTTAAGATTAGATAGTTTGTTTCAAGTTTGGTGTGACGAGTGGGGCGGGGCGGGGCGGGGCCAAGAGCCGTGGGAACGGAGCGAGGCCGGTGGAGTGATTGGGAAATGAGCGACACCTGCTCCACTCACCGGTCTCGAGTCCCACGGAGGAGATCGGGAGGATACAAAAGAGGAGCGACGACAGTGAAGGACGAGAGAGGACCAGGCCTGGGTTTTATTTTGTGTTTGGATTTTTGTTTGTGCGCGGCAGTCGACCGTGAGGGGCTGTCGCGCTGTTTTATGTTTATTTGATTATTAAAGTTTTATTTTAGTTTTTGTTTTTTATGTTATTTTTATTCCCGTAATTATGGAGTTTTTATATTGTTACACTTGGATTTTAATTATGTTTGAGTAAACTGCACTTGGGTTCCCTACACCATCATCTGTTTCATGTCAGCTGACGTTACATTATGTTTCTGATTAGCCGTGGCAACAGTAGTACATATAAAAACTAGCATAATTCTAAAAATCACTTATACCACCTTAACAACTCCAAAGTCATGCTTTAGCAAAATCAACAGCTTGGCATCATGGCGTTCTTCAACATTCTTTTGAATAGATTAGAAAACTTTGTTGGCATAAGTGGAAGTGCATTAGCAAGGTTCAAATCATACTTATCTGACTGCCATCAATTCATAGCAGTGAATCAAGAGGTATCATATCAATCACAAGTGCAGTATGAAGTACCTCAAGGCTCAGTACTAGGGCCGTTACTCTACACACTTTACATGTTACCCTTGGGAGATATCATCAGGAAACACAGTGTTAGCTTTCACTGTTATGCTGATGACACTCAGCTCTATATTTCTTCGTGGCCCAGCGAAACATACCAATTTCAAAAACTAACGGAATGCATAGTCAATATAAAAAACTGGATGACGAGTAATTTCTTACTGCTAAATTCTCAAACAAAGATAGCTGTTAATTATCAGACCTAAAACCTAAGCATGTAATAACCTAGAACACTGTCTAATACTCAATGGCTGCTCTGTCAATTCTTCATCATCAGATAGGAACCTAGGTGTGCTATTTGATAGCAATCTTTCCTTTGAAAGCCATGTTTTAAGAATTTGTAAAACAGCATTTTTCCATCTCAAAATGATATCTTAATTACACCCTATGCTCTCAATGTCAAATGCAGAAATGTTAATCCATGCGTTTATGACCTCAAGGTTAGATTATTGTAATGCTTCATTGGGTGGTTGCTCTGCACACTTAATAAACAAACTCCAGCTAGTCCAAAATACAGCAGTTAGAGTTCTCACTAGAACCAGGAAGTATGACCATATTAGCCCGGCTCTGTCAACACTGCACTGGCTCCCTATCAAACATTGTATATATTTTAAAATCTTGCTTATTACTTATAAACCCCTGAGTGGTTTAGCACCTCAGTATTTGAACAAGCTCTTGTTACATTATAGTCCTCCACGTCTGCTGCGTTCTCAAAACTCTGGCAATTTGATAATTGCTTGGATTTCAAAATCAACTGCGGGTGGCAGATCCTTTTCCTATTTAGCGGCCAAACTCTGGAATAACCTACCTAACATTGTTCAGGAGGCAGACACACACTTGCAGTTTAAATCTAGATTAAAGACCCATCTCTTTAACCTGGCTTGCACATAAAACACTAACAAATTTCTAATATTCAAATCTGTTAAAGGATTTTTAGGCTGCATTAATTAGGACAACTGGAACAGGTACTTGCTACATCATTAGAAGAATGGCATCTATGCTAATATTAGTCTGTTTCTTTATTATTCCGAGGTCACCGTAGCCACCAGATCCAGTCTGTATCAGTCACCCGGATGCAGTACGTATCCAGCCCAGATGGTGGATCAGCACTTAGAGATGACCTCTACAGCCCTGAATGTCAGTGGAGACCAGGACAACTAGAGCCCCAGAGACAGACCCCCAGTGAAGACCTTATCTACTTGACTGCCACCAGGATAAGACCACAGGAACAAGAAGTGTCCTCTACTCAATGTGACTTTGCTGCAGCCTGGAGTTGAACTGCTGGTTTCGTCTGGGCAGAGGAGAACTGAGCCCCCCCCCCCACCCCACCCCACATGATGAAATGGCTTTAACTGAAAATTGAGTGTTTACTATTGTCATTTTGCATTATTGACACACTATTTTCCTATTTAATACTGTAAAGTGCTTTGACACAATCTGTATTGTTAAAAGGGCTATATAAATAAAGGTGACGACTTGGCTTAAACATAGTCACAAACTTTTTTTTTACCTTGCAAACAAAGTTTAAATCAAATATATTTTAGCAAGCAATTAGTCAAATGGCATTTATGGCTAATTGGTTCAAAAGTTTATGTGCCCTTGAGGAAAGATGACAGAATGCAGGTCACATACTTCCAGGAGGTCATGCATCAGCAAAGCAACTGCCGTTCATATGAATGGGAATGATAACTTTCTACAAGTTTATAAGCTCATCCATATACTCTGGACATCATTGAACAAACATTCCATCATGTTTTGCAGCATCATGGATTCTACAAAGTGTGCTATCAAAATTGTTGCATAGCTTGAAATATCCACAGGTTTCTAAATGGGTAAGCTTGGTGCTCCTGGAAAATAATAAATGTGAGATGCCAAGTGAATGCAAATATCACAAATGGTTATGAGGATATGACTGGGCATTTTATCATCAGACACTATCAGGCATCTGGCGTGGGGGAAAGACCATATCTGACATTTATTTGGAGAAAGGAAACTAAAAAAAAAAAAAAAGGCCAGAGTGAGTGGCCCTCCTGTAATCTGTCAGGATCTGAGGCCTCTTTGGAGATCAAAGAGATTCATCTTGTTTAATTCACAGAGGCAAGCATGGAAGGAATGGACAAATGGAGAGGGTGAAGAGAAGAGGGGGGACATGGTGCTGGGATGAGAGGCAGCAGGCAAGGGACGAGCCACAGGGGTCAGGCTGGGCTCTTGATAGGAGTAATGAGGTGCATATCCCCACTGACACGCTCGTCAATGCGAGCGGATCTTCACTGTCTCCTGTGTCATTTATTAAACCTCTAGCACAAAGTTGCTGCTGTCGGCCATCCTGGCCGCCCGCCACAGAACAGGCTCGTGTTCAGATAACTCTGATTAAAGAGGGCCATCAGACTTTTCTTTGTTGATGTGAGGACCTCACACACAAGGTAGCAATAGCAAATAAAAGAGATAGTAGAAAGTATTGTACTGTACTGTACTGTACATATTATACATAATATCTAATACATGTTTTTCACATGTGGGTGTATATACCCACAAAAGACTTTAGTAGCTGATTTTCACAGAATTTATTTATTTTTACTTTTTTTGAAAAAAAAGAAAAAGTATTGAGTAAAATCCACTTATCCAACAAAATCAGCAAAGTACATTTTTTGATTTGACTTAATATTTGGTTACACTTTGAGGTATTTTAAGGTGTATTTGTTACAGTGTAATTACACAAGTACTGAACTACATGTATTTACTATAGGCTTTTATGCATAACTGTGTCTGCATGTTCTTTAATATTAAGTACATGTATACTCTAGTAATAACAGTAAATCACACTAACACCATGTAATGTCGATCTTGTTTTTTTTCTTCTACAGTGCACCTTTAATCCACCAAGCGGCTGTAACTGCTAATACACTAATGTGGAAAAATGGTTTACTGTGGGGTTTAGTATTGTGATTATTATTAAGAAATTAGTAATTGAACATATGTATCTTTCATAATATTGCTGTTACTAATAAGCAATCGTATTAGCAATGTCATATTAAAGCAATATGCAACTTGAAGCATTGCACTGACTGGTCACTGCTTGACTTGCCTATATGACAATATCAATGTAACACACCCTTATGTGGCTTATTTAATATTAAATAAAACAACAACAACAAAAGCTTTGGATTTGAACATGGCTTGAATACTTTGTACGTGAAAGTGAAATGTGTAACTATAGCGATCAGGGTTCTTTCGCAATCAACCATGACAGCTGTTTATCAATTACTGATTTCTTATGAAGGGACTGTGATGCCAGGCTGATCTTTAGAAATGCATCACGGCTGTATCTGCTAGGCCCAAAGAAACGTGTCTCGCTTAACAATAGCCACATGAAAAGCACCGCAATCAATATTTCTCCCACTAATTGAAGGGCTTTTAATCTGAGCTGGTCTCATCGGACCTGTGGTGCTGCAGAAAGCGAGAAGGTGATTGGTAGAAGCAGCTACTCCGTATTCAGTCCACACGACATCTCGCCTGTGTATCTTTACTGTCCTCTTTAAAGGTTCTGTCAGCTCCAGGAAATGCTGTTCAATTGATATATATGAGAATTCACCCCAATTGCAATGCCATGTGTGGATTGGGCTTTGATGGAGACCTTTTAGGGTTGTTGTTTTTCTTTGGATCGGTGTGATTGCTGCTATTTCCACACTAAATGTGATATCCAGAAATTTGTTCCAATTCAAACCTCAGCACAAATATAACCACAGGAATGAGGTCTGCTCTGATGTCCATATAATTATCTTAAACTACACAATGAATTACTAAGTAAGTGTGTATTCACAATTGTAGTTTGGTTCTCTTTGTTCTTTTGATCCAGAACAAAAAAGAAAATGATATATTTAGTCCTGGTCATTTTTAGGAATGAACCTTAAGATGCAAAACTAAACAAAGGGCTTTTATGACACATGTTTGTGACAGAACAGTCCATTACATTAAATTGCATTAAATGTTTTTACAAAGTGCATTTATACTTTTTTCCTAACAAGCTTACTGCAGTCTCTAAAATGAGAGGCACTTCTTGTTTGGCGACATTCCACTCAAAAAGACTGAGCAAATCATTTCAAATCATAAGGTTGCACTACAAATAATCCTTATCAGACCAAGCTGTAATGTAATGTTCTATTTTCAGGCATCAGAAGAATAACTTAACACTTGGTATTTTAATATTAGAGATCTTTTCACTCCACTGCATTCTTTTCCTCCTGATTATTTAAATTTTTTCTTTGTATTTCTATATGAAAAAGACAACACATACTGCACATTTGTGGTCTGGTCTCCTGATTTAATTAACGATACAAACCATGAATAATGAACTGGAATGCACTAAGAATCTTTCATTTTTCTCCCCAAATCTTCACGTCTCATTCACATGGATGCTTTAATTGCATTTCTATTCCCTATCAGCCATGTGTATTGGAATGTTTCTGAAGCAGGTAAATACAATGTTTATCTGTTAAAATAACGGAAAATCACTGAGAAATATCACTCATGGTTAATATTAATGCTATATAATATAAGCACAGTGACAATTAACACGTGCATGATGTTGTGCAAATAATCAAGCTTCTGAAATTATTCATGGTATGCTGAAAGTAATTTGTTAATACTTTTACACTTTTAAATTTCCTTTTAATGATCAATGGTTGAAGGGAGTGTAGAATGTCACCTGATTGTACAGAGTTTTTGAAAATGCTTAGACTGATTGTTTTTGCAGTGTAACAGTAGTTACTCCTATAATTCACCCAAAGCATCATGAGGCGTTGGAAAAACGTGGAAATGATATATGAATATGGTAATTATTTGATTGATAATTATCATGATATCAATTCATGATGAATTATAATGATATACATGTCATTCAATCTGTTTTCATAGATAAATTAAAAAAACAGTCAAAGGCAGACGGTATGGATAAAGGTTCTGAACTCTCCAGTGATTCAGCTTCAAGCATCCTACAACCCCCAGTCTAAAAAACAAACACCTCAGAGGCAAGTGAGTTAAACGACCCATGTCTTTACACACACACACTAGCGCAAGACATATGCTTTATCAAATGAGTACGCTCCACATTTCCTTCCCTCAGCATCATGTCATCCTCTCAGAGCTGATGCTTCCTGAACAGCTGAAAATGAATGTATTTTTATATTTATTTTTTAAGCAATACGTTAGGAGTGGCTGCTCTGTGTCCTGCCTAGCAACAGTATTTGTCCGTGACTTTATTCATAATGGTAGCACAGCATAGCATAGCATCTGGTACTTCATTGCCAATAATGCATGTTTTGCAAATGCAAATTATTTCTATATATTGTTTCTATTTGTAAATAAAACTACAGCTTACATTATAATGCTGTGTAGACACCTGTTTATATCATAATTGATAGTGAAGCACAACGATGAATAAAATAGTTAAAAATCTATTTAACATTCACCTAGTTTAACATTTGTAAGATGATTTTGAATATTTAAAACATTGTACTACTGTAAATGTTTCTGTTTGCATTGGTATAGTTTGAAGATATGCAGTACTGTAAAGAACTGCAAACTGAAGTCTAGTATGTCTCATCTAAGAGAGATCCAGCACAGATATCTAGATGTTCCATCTGAGTGACAGAAGCCAAGATCCATTTGCTCCTTGTGCAGATCTGCTCGACAGACCATTATATCAGGCAATACTGATGGTGACTCTCCTTTCAGAGAAATGGTCGAACTGTTCACCTGTGCCTTACAACCAAAGTCATAGTAAAAACAGAAAAGTGGGAATCATGACCAAAAAAAAAAAGAAAAAAAAAAGAAGTGTAGCAGAGAATAATTATTACAAGGACAGAAGGCAGTAAGTTAAATAAATAAATAAATAAATAAATAAATAAATAAATAAATAAAACAAAACTATCAGATGAACTCTCTTGACAGTTCCTAAGTATTTTACATTTTGGTGGTGAATCTAATTTGGTACAATCTCATTTGTATGATTCCATACAATCTGCTTATGTCCCATTTTTATACATAATTTTATAATTACTTCTATCCATATTTTGTTGTTTGAAATATGGGAAAAGTGTACTGTCATTTAAAATATACTGACTAGTGATGCACCAGTACTAAATTTCTCTGCCAAAACGGTTTATCCAGAATCTGCCCTAGTGTTTTTATTTATTTTTTTTTTTATGAAATGAATGTTCTATTTCTATTTCTATATCTATTTTTAGGGATTTTATGGTACTAAAATATCATTATGGAATATGATCCATTTAAAACCTGTTAATTACTGTTTGAGCATAGACCTGAAAATTAAATCCCAAATTCTTAAATGCTTAAACTGCTGTAAATCCTAAATGCTTCAGAGCACAGACTTACATTTGTTCAGTTTTAAAGAAGACACTTGGCAGATTATTGCTGAAGTAAGAAAGGAAAAACTATGAAACTAAAAAAAAAAAAAAAGTTATAGAAGTTTGTTTATTATTATGTATATGAAATATACTACAAACTATATATATATAGTATATATATAGTATATGAAAAATATAATTTTCATTTTTTTTTTCTCATTAATGTACACACAGCACCCCATATTGACAGAAAAACACAGAATTGTTGACATTTTTGCACATTTATTAAAAAAGAAAAACTGAAATATCACATGGTCCTAAGTATTCAGACCCTTTGCTCATTATTTAGTAGAATCACCTTTTTGATCTAATACAGCCATGAGTCTTTTTGGGAAAGATAAAACAAGTTTTTCACACCTGGATTTGGGGATCCTCTGCCATTCCTCCTTGCAGATCCTCTCCAGTTCTGTCAGGTTGGATGGTAAACGTTGGTGGACAGCCATTTTCAGGTCTCTCCAGAGATGCTCAATTGGGTTTAAGTCGGGGCTCTGGCTGGGCCATTCAAGAACAGTCACGGAGTTGTTGTGAAGCCACTCCTTCATTATTTTAGCTGTGTGCTTAGGGTCATTGTCTTGTTGGAAGATGAACCTTCGGCCCAGTCAGAGGTCCTGAGCACTCTGGAGAAGGTTTTCGTCCAGGATATCCCTATACTTGGCCGAATTCATCTTTCCCTCGATTGCAACCAGTCGTCCTGTCCCTGCAGCTAAAAAACACCCCCACAGCGTGATGCTGCAACCACCATGCTTTACTGTTGGGACTGTATTGAACAGGTGATGAGCAGTGCCTGGTTTTCTCCAAACATACCGCTTAGAATTAAGGCCAAAAAGTTCTATCTTGGTCTCATCAGACCGGAGAATCTTGTTTATTTTTTTTTTTATGTTTTTTTATGAGGGTTTTTGTGGGCTTTCATGTGAGGAGAGGCTTCCGTCGGGCCACTCTGCCATATAGCCCTGACTGGTGGAGGGCTGCAGTGATGGTTGACTTTCTACAACTTTCTCCCATCTCCCGACTGCATCTCTGGAGCTACTTTATCTCTCTCACCAAGGCTCTTCTCCCCCGATAGCTCAGTTTGGCCGGACGGCCAGCTCTAGGAAGGGTTCTGGTCATCCCAAACGTCTTCCATTTAAAGATTATGGAGGCCACTGTGCTCTTAGGAACCTTAAGTGCAGCAGAAATTTTTTGTAACCTTGGCCAGATCTGTGCCTTACCACAATTCTGTCTCTGAGCTCTTCAGGCAGTTCCTTTGACCTCATGATTCTCATTTGCTCTGACATGCACTTTGAGCTGAAAGGTCTTATACTTCCTAAAAAAAATTAAAAATCTTTTATAAAATTCAAAAAATGGTGTAGGTTTAGGTATTGGGTTGGTGCAGGGCGATATAAAATACAGTTTGCACAGTATAAAAACCAGTACGCCTATGGAGAGTCCCCATAAACAACAAATGCAAGTGTGTGTGTGTGTGTGTGTGCATGTCAGACTTTGTTCCATGTTTTGTGTATGTTGTGCTCCATGTGACCAAGTTTTTCCCTCATGTTGTTTTTTAATTTGATTCCAGGTGTGGCTCTTTAGTCCCTTGTTATCCTGTGTTTAAAAGCCCCAGTCCTTTCAGTTAGTGTTTGTCGGTTCTACTTGTTGATGTCTTCTGCTACAGTATGTGTGTCTTCCCTTGTTTCAATTAAAGTCTCCTGTGTTCATGTACTCCTGTCTCTCACCGTGACAGAAGAACCGGACCAAACAGCCCCTTCTCCCCGTTTTTATTTCCATTTTGAAAGTTTTTTGTTTTCCTTGTGTTCTGCGGCATGGAAACTGATGTACGTTTAGTGGCTCTGAAGATAGGCCTGCTGGCCTCCATTGACCCAAGCATGCCCTGTTCACCCGGAACCAGAAGAGGAAAAGGAGGAGAAATGACAGGCTCAGGGCCCTCTTCTTTGCCTAAGAGTGTGGCCAAGAGCTCACTCCAGTGTTGGCTCCAGCCCCAGAGCTCGCTCCCGTGTTGTCTCCAGCCCCAGAGCTCGCTCCGTGTCGGCTCCAGCCCTAAAGCTCACTCCAGTACCAGCTCCTTCTGAGCAGCCTCCAGTGTCAGCACCTCGTAAGCACTTTCCTGATCCCCAGTTAATCCCAGGGAGGGCTCCTGATCTCCAGTTAAACCCGGGGGGGCTCCTGATCCCCAGTTAATCCCAGGGACGGCTCCTGATCCCCAGTTAAGCCCAGGGAGGGCTCCTGATCCCCAGTTAATCCCAGTGAGGGCTACTGATTCCCCATTTAGCCCAGGAAGGGCTCCTGATCCCCAGTTAATCCCAGTGAGGGCTACTGATTCCCCATTTAGCCCAGGAAGGGCTCCTGATCCCCCATTTAGCCCAGTGTTCCCGAACTCCCGTTAAGCCCAGGGAGGGCTCCTGATCTCCCATAAAGCCCAAGGAGGGCTCCAGGCCCCGAGTTCCGTAGAGGCCGGGGAGGGGGCTGGGGCCATGGCCTCAGATGCGGCTCCGCCATGGCTTCCTGAACTGTTTGCTCCGCCATGGCCTCCCATGTTCCTGGCTCCGCCACGCCTCTCAAGTCTCCTGACCTGCCATGGCGCCTCAAACAGGTGCCACTGTGGAGGCCCACTGTCCCATGTCTGTCCACATTGGATGTTGTGTGGCGCGAGGATGTGCCTTTCGGGAGGGGGGAGTAATGTCAGACTCTGTACCATGTTTGTGTGTGTTTTGCTCCATGTGACCTAGTTTCTTCCTCATGTTGATTATTAATTTGATTCCAGGTGTGTCTCCTTAGTCCTGTGTTATCCTGTGTTTAAAAGCCCCAGTCCTTTCAGTTAGGGTTTATCGGTTCTACTTGTTGATGTCTTCTGCTATGTGTGTCTTCCTGTTTCCCTTGATTCAATTAAAGTCTCCTGTGTTGATGTACTCCTGGTCTCCTCGTTCCTCATTCCTTGCTCCGTGCTCCCTCACATTAGCACCGTGACAGTGTGTTTGTGTGTGTGTTCACATAACAAGATTTTTTTTTTTTTTTTCTGTTAAAAACCATGGACCTGGCAACACTGGTTAGAACTACATGTGATTCATAAGGTCAAACAGACCCTTAGCTTTTCATTATTATTATTTATTTTCTCTCTCTCTCTCTGCTGTTATTGACACCCTACTTCTACTAATCAATTCTTCTAGACAAACGCACTACAGTTAAAATTATAATCAAATACTTTAAAGCATGACAAAAGATTAATAAAACATAATTTAAAATCTACTTTAGAGCATAACATTTAATTTGCCATTATTACAAAGTGCACTTATTAAAACTTAAATGTGCTGAAACAGTCATGAAAGTGTCTCTCTTTCTTATGTGGCATTTTATTGCATTAATTTTGCATAATGTGTAAGTACAGTTATACACATATACAGTATATACATACTTTAAAGATTAGATATACACTACAAGTGCACATGGACTGTAAAGTTTGTACGTTTATATCTGCTAAAACTTACATTTTTAATACTACTTCGAACTGGTGGGTCACAACCGAAAAATGGATTACAGGTTGGGCCACATGTGACAGTCCAATTATATATATATTATAAATATATTACAAGATACAATTATATATAAACCATACTCATATTCATGCTATTTTTGGGTCTATGGGAGGTCATAGACATAAATTACAATGTGTGCTTTCAAGAATGCTTCCCCTACATTTGTATGATTTTTGTACAACTGTGGCATAGCAGAGATGAAATAACAAACCAGGGCAACAAAACTCGGATTTCAATTGATTTCATGGGGTTTTTAAATTTCAGCAGAAGGTACTGTTGAGCAATAGCGCATATTTATTATGACAGAAATACACAGAGCAAATAACTGCAATAACAATTTTCACATCTGCAGGATCAATTTTCTAAGTCATTGTTGTACGGCGACTGTGCACGCATGTTTACAAACACAAAACTAATTTCAGCGGTTCAAGTGGAGCTGTTTCGGTGATTGCAAACAATATTATTTGTCATGTGCTTTAACCTGCGGTAGGCCTCACCGCCATTCCATTACAAATACAACACAGCGGTTTCTGCCAGGTGAATTTTTTCAAAACCAGTCTGCTTCATCTTTCATCTAAAGCAAATAAATACTTGCTTCTGTGTGTATGCTGAGGGCAGTTCTGTCCTGGAACATCTCTGCATCTCAGAATACCATCTTGGCAAAATATAGTCAAGCCAAATCAACACAACAGCATTAACCCTCTTTGACTGCTGCACCCGCGGCTCTCACGCATATTTTACCCTCCTTGGGTATTTACATACTACTGTTAGAAACACAAATTTATTGTAATGTCAAAATGAGACTGGATGCTGGGTGCTTTCCATCACTTTGAGGACGCCTACAGTGCAGCAGGGAGAAAATAACTGCAGGACAGTTTTCAAATGGAAGTGCAGAAAACAGCATGCAAGGCTAGTGCTTAACATGGCGGACTTACTGCATGTTTCTTTTTATCATTTTGTAGAATCATGTAGACTAACATGTAAATATTCATCACTTTGGAGCCCCAGCTCATGTTCCTGGAGGAAGGAGCCTCTCTGAAGTTTAACTGTAAAGTGAACTGTTTCCTGAAAGACGCCTATGAGTCATTGTTTATTCCTCTGCAATGCCCCAATCACTTTGACTTCAGGTCTAGGCTGACAAGGTGGGTTTATGCAATGTTCTCTTCTCATACCTCAGCAATAGAGCAGTTAAGCATGGTGAGAAGGCAGCCTGCAGATGTCAGTTTGCTGTGTAATTAACATAATTAGCAAAGGTCATTGATATGCATAAAATTAAATTGTTCAAGACTGATGCATGTGAGTTGTTTCTTACAAATAAGACTCCAGTCAGTATTAAAGTGGCAAACAATTTGAAATTACAACAATTATTACAACAACAATTTTTGATTGTT
Source organism: Cyprinus carpio (assembly GCF_018340385.1). Lineage (NCBI taxonomy): Eukaryota > Metazoa > Chordata > Actinopteri > Cypriniformes > Cyprinidae > Cyprinus > Cyprinus carpio. The sequence continues at coordinate 7,235,963 of NC_056585.1, forward strand.
GTAATAATGGCAACTCTAATCAATTTAGGAAAGTGGTTGTGCACAAGTCAGAAAGACTCTAAAGAGTTTAGTGAGTGTAACTTGAAAGATTTAGAAGGACTTAAAACCAGAATTGTTGGTCTCGAGGTTAAGGATTTAGAAAAAAAGTAACATTATTTGACTTGGACAAGTTGGCCAAATTAGTGTTAAATTTAATGTAATTTAATGTACTAATTTGGCACTAAAACAACAGCATTAACACAAATTAGTTAAAAAATTCAGAATTATTCCTACATATCATTAACGCATAGATATTTGTGTAATATGGACATATTTACATCATCTACACATGTAAAAGTATTTACATATGTGCAGCTTTTTTTTTTTTTTGATTGTTTATATTTCTATAATTATAGTTTTGAGCTCTTAATCCCTCCTAAATTCCCCTAAACCTACAGTCTTTTCTATAATATGGCTATCATATGGCTTTTAAGACTAAAATAATATAGTTATGATCAACTTAGGTGGAGTTTGCCATTTTTTTTTTTTATCCAGGGTTGTACCATGGCAAAACAAAACAAACAAACAAACAAAGTATGAATTGAATTATCATTTTAATTTTAATGAAGTGAATATAAAAAGTTTTACAGAAAGTTAAGTTTATGGCATCAAAAGTTGCTTAGGCTCATTGGAAAAACATGGGTCTACGTATATTTTTGTACATCCAAAAACTGTCACATAACTAGCTCCATATGTTTGGCATTTCTGAAATAGTAAACTGGCTCAGTAGCATACCTGATGCAGCATTGCACTTGCGATGTGGAGCATTCCAGTGCTATGAAACACGAGTCACGATAAAAGAGCTCAAAGACTTGTTTAATATAAAATGTGTAATAAATAATTATAAAAAGGCATGGTTGCCTCCGCAAATGTGTTTTATCTGTTTCTTAACATTGTTGGTTAGGGTAGGGTTTAGTGTGGATAGTATGTTATTTTCAAATGCAGTGGAGCACTAACCTTTTAGTGCCACTCACAGGACATTTAATTTCTGAACTGCCATGATATGTACAACAACCAACATAATAAAACACAGCCATAATCACATTCATCTGTTTTGCATTTAACTAAACAGACTTTTAGCTCCACTCACTGGACATTTAACTGTTAAAGTGTTGCAAAACATCCCCACAGGCACGTTTTGCTAATGAACCTACAGCCCTATTCGGACGGTAATTGTTTCTCATGTGGACGTCTGTAAAAATAAATTCCCATGGCACCTCAGTGATAAACCTCATGGATTCGGATGGTGATTTGTTTACAGTGGTCCAATGAACCCGGGAACAAGCTGCTCATGTGACCAGTCACATGGCTGTCTGCTGTGAATAAAATGTCATATGCTTGAAATAATGAGAATAAATAAATATTTAATAATATCCTATTTATTATTTCATTATTAAATCTCCTGTTTAAAAATCAGACTCTAACCTGCTATAGTTGAAATAGTTTTCTGTCTTGAATTTTATCTCTTAAATTGATGGATGTCATTAAAAATGTAGAGATTACCAGAAATAACTTATTGCAACCTCTAATTTACATAAGGAAAACATAAAGCTGCTGTTTATATTTTTAGTATATTATACAAAGGTTAAAATTTAATTGCATACCTGTTGCTGCCATAATAATGACCCATTTCAAATGTTTACGTGCTTACCATCTCTCTCTTCTTTTTGGCATTAACAGCTCCCACTCTGTGTGGAGTAGTTATGAAATATTGTTCTTGTAAATACTTACAACATGACCTTGGTGTTTGTCCAAAAACAGTAGGTAATTCGGCCGGGGATTTTTTACGTGGGTGATGGGCGAAAGACATTGACATTCTGGATTCGGACGGCAATAAAATCTAGATAAAGACTTAACTTTTGTTGAAAACAGCTTACGTTCCCATGAGAAACAATTACTGTCTGAATCAGGCTTAGGTTGAAAAATTTAGAACCACACTTTGCATACAAAAAAAAAAAAAACTCTCCTAACAGAACTTTCCTTTATCCATTAGATTTTCTCCTCTGCTACAGTAGTAAAATGTCTCTGAAATTGTGGCTTTATGCCAGCAAATATTGTGATTAACTGAGATTAATTCAATGAATTAATCAGCATGTCATGCATATCACATCAAATCAGCATATCATTAATTTGATTATATTTTGACAATCTATTGACAAACCAACATAATGAGACTTGTTTCTCAAATGTTTGTTCAAGCAGCGTTGTGACGCAAGAGGCAATCAGTTCTGTGGCATCACAGAAAGTGGAATAACGACTTTGAGCGGGACTCTGGAAATGGTGAGTAAAATATCAAGAGAGCGAGAACAGAGTCTTTTGATGTAAGTCTGCCTCTGCAACAGAATTATGGCTCTAAATTGGTTTCAAGGGATTGCAGCGATGCATGAAATAATGTCCTGTGGCATGTTGTGAAGACTGACTCCCAGTGGTAGCACACACACTGAAATAGTCATGCAACCAAGATTTCCAGTCTCTTCCTGTAGCGGGAACATGCATATTTCCCCTTCTGATTAACAACCACTATCAGAATAATCAGATCTGGCAAAGATTCAGCAGAAATGAAGTGGTTCATCAACACCCTTTTCAACTCCCTCATAGAGAGCTCTCCTATGCTCTCCTACAAATCATGTGCTATAATGAGAAATGAGACTGGAATGTGCAGACGTGAGTTTGGTTTACCCACGTTGCCTTTCTCTTAGGCAGGTTTGTCATTAAAGGACACTCAGATCAACGGAAGACACCCACTTAGCACAGATGATCAGAGCAGCCCTGGAAAATAATAAAATAATGGTGGCTCCAGGTAGACTTAACTGCAATTTTCCAGCCCCGCACTGAGCTTTTCATGGGGAATATGGATGAAAATGGCGATCTAATTCAATCTCCCTGGTAGCTTTCACCATGACTATGGAAACATCAAAGCCCATCGTGGAATGATGGATTCAAACTATTTATCATAGTTATTTTGCTTTTGGCAAACTGGCCACTGAATTTATTTCTGTCACCAGTTCTGTACATTTTTTTCATGTTAATTAAAGGCTGCTGTTCAAATGTTTTGAAACAAGTTGTGCCGACAGATACAGCCCACACACACATGCCTCACCGCATATTGTAATTGCATTGCTCATTAAATATCACATATACACAAATGATTCATACTTCACTATGTGTTTCATTGCACTGAACTGTGCTTTGAACAACTATTTAGTAACTAAACCATTTGGCAGCGTGGATTAAGAGAATAGAGGACAAAAACAACACAACTTGCACTTAATTAACTGTATGGTTTTCAATTTTTCATCAGTGTTTCTATCCATATTAGAAAAAGGGAGCAACAGTGCCTGACCTTTCCTATGGTTTCTATAGCAACTGAAAATGGGGTAAGAATTTCAAGCATGTTCGATAAATTCCTCTTTGGTATCTCAGGACAAAAAGCAAGGAACTAAGCAATTAATCAGGGGCTTTTTGGGAAGAAAAGGACACACACACACACACACACACACACACACACACACACACACACACACACACACAAACACACACACACACACACACACACACACACACACACACACACACACACACACACACACACACACACACACACACAAAAGAGTCTTATCCAGGCAGGAGGTTGAGAAAGCCATTTCTTTTCTACTTGATATATTCAAATGATTGATTCAGCAGTCGGAGGCGATTTTAATATGTCTTAGTAAATATAGAGCATGTACATGTGCGTGTGGGGGTGGCTTTAATTTAGTTGATATCTTCACATATTAACATGAAAATGAAAAGGAAGTGGATTTAGAGAGCAGACCTTTATTTAAGCGAAGGGGCTTTCCTCGCATATTACACATGAACCTGCGAAAAACTGAATTATTGTAATGTCAGGTATTCCCTCAGGGACGTCAGAGGGACCGGCACTCCGCTCATGTCAACTGAGATGGAAAAATTAAATGCAAGCTGTAAATATGATACACTTTCTCAGATGGTACTGACTTTTTAGATGTGTGGGAGAAAAATTGAAGTGTTCAGAGTATTTCAGACAGTTTTGACAAAAAAAAAAAAAAAAAAAAAAAAAAAACAATCTATACTTTAAAGCTAGTTTACTTTTTTATTAATGCATGTTTCTGGTGTTTATTTTTAGCATTATTATTTTTTTCTTTGTGCATGATTCATCAGTGAAAGTATAATCTTTCATCAAAATATATGCCTCTAAAATGATGAAAAGATATTATTTTTGACAAATGTCACAAATTCTTCTTACTTTTCAACCACTGTTTTCTAGTCACCTCAGTTCTGGCATTTTATACCTAAATGTATGTGTGTGTGTGTGTGTGTGTGTGTGTGTGTGTGTGTGTGTGTGTGTGTGTGTGTGTGTGTTGTTTCATATAAATATTGTTTGTATTATTGGTAACAGTTTATTTGAATTGCCAATTCTCACTATTGACTAGTTGCTTATTATCATGCATGTCACTGGCATATTGGCTGTTTATTAGGACTTATAAAGCACATATTAATGCCTTATTCTTCATGATCATGTTTTAGATTTAAGCAGCAAATTAGGAGTTTCAAAAGTCATAGTTAATAGCTAGTTAATAGTGAGAATTACTCCTTAAAATAAATTGTGACATCATTATTATTATTATTATTCCTGTATTAATATGCAAGTAATCTGAAAGTATAGGAAAGCTTACTTTATATATATTTGTAATGCATCATGAGAGTGGGAGGTCACTAATGAATTTCTCTCTCTCTCTCTCTCTCTCTCTCTCTCTCTCTCTCTCTCTCTCTCTCTCTCTCTCTCTCTCTCTCTTTTTTATTTTGCCATTTTTTTTTCTTGCAGAACCTTTTTCCATTCAGAAATATGTCAGACTACAAAAGTAAAATGAGGTTTTTAATATTTCAAAATCACTTGAAACCAGAAACAAACACTTAAATTAATCATGCATGAAGCATCATTTGAGCGAACAAATTAATCATTAGTTCAATTAAATGAATCAATTAAACTGCAAATTTTCAAGAAGCACTCTTTTCCCGAGTCTGTAAAAACAGCTGTAGGCTAGTGATGTCAGTGTGTTGACGCTACAAGCAGATTTCCAGAGGACGCATCATCACAATTAGCATGATGAGGGCCTACAGGGGGAATAAGAATAATTAAGATGTTTTTCTGACTGTTTAGGTCAGTGTTTGCAACATTTGATAGACTGATTCTTGTATTCCCTCGAACCACACAGTTTCAGACTGACTAGTGAAGCTACTGTGAGGAATCTGTGGGAGATGTCATTAGATTAATGTTTGCTGTCTGTATAATTACACATAATAGTCTGCCATCATTTATGAGTTTGCTTTTTTCTCTGATGTGTTTAATGTATACTTGCATGTTGTTCCATGCAGACAAGCCTGTAGAGAAACTGAACTCAGTTAGCATTTATTAAAGGAATCTTTACATCAAAGAAAACCTTTATTGCAGTTTGGTATAATTTGTTAACATTTTTAACAAAAGATGAACCATGCATTTTTTTTTAATCACTAAATATTCGTTTTAAAGTGGAATATGCGATTTCTGCTCTACTAGTGTCATCTGGATGTGAGATCAGATGTGTCATCAGAACAGTCAATATAGTAATATGCATGCTAATAAGCAAGTAGTTATAGTGAATAGTGTTCCCTAATCTAAAGTGTTACCAAGAAAGTAAATAGGTTCTATTTTGATATTATGTTGTCTTTAAAGATCAGCTTGAAGAAAAAAAAAAAAAAAAAGATGGTTTGCTTAATTAAAATGTTGGCCGGTCCACACCAGGACTCTATTAAAGGACTCTCCACTCTTCAGCTTATAGATAGTGAGATTCATTAAGGAGAAAATAAGCTTGTTAAACTAGTCACCCATTAATCGCATAAATACATGCAAAATGGTGCTGTACAGAGCTCTCTGAGAAAAACTGAGAGGAGATTAGGCCTTCAGTTCAAAGCACTCAGGAAAATCTAAGACTTTGTCACAAAATACAGCGGTAACAGTTCCTTAAAAGCCATGAATGGCACATCCCTTGGAGACCAACAGACTCATTAGTGCTAATGGGATGAAAAGAAGACAACAAAAAATATAAACTGACATTTTAGCTGGGTTAGCCTGCCCTAAAAACAATCTCTCTCATTCCCTCGCTTCCTCTCTAAACCTTGATCAAGGATACTCACTGAACAGGAAAATTAAGACGACAGTCTTGAAATAACGCAAGCCACCAGCATCAAACATTAGCTGAACAAGAGTAACTGAAAGGACATTTAGGAAACCAAAGTGAGATTTTTTTTATTTTATTTTTATTATTAAGTTCCACTGTCGATATTACTTCTAGATTGAGGATTTGTTGAGTGCTAATGTTTGTTCAACCGAGGCATGACCTGGTTTTGCACAGTGGCAAAAAAGTAGAAACTTCACTGCCCTACTATTAACAACCTACATTTTATGATCCTTCTGCTCTGTCTCATGGTAAAAGTATCACGATGCATGAAAAATAAAATAAATAAATATATATATTTGTATATATATATATTTATATATATATATATATATATATATATATATATATATATATATATATATAAGGAAGTACAAAATAAATAAAATTAAGTTCAAATAAAACTTTAAAATATATATTATATATTTTGTTTAAAATAAATATTTTAAACAAAATATTTGCTGTAAAATGCATGGTCGGAATAAATATTTTGTCTAAATTTAACATATATTTTGTTTTATATTTAAAGAGATGAGATAAAAACATGCAATGAAAAATATGGTAACCTAAAAAAAAATGCTTTGTGTGGTAACATATAAATTAATTGATTTTATTAAAATAAAAAAATAAAAAATGTATTTAACATTACTGAATAAACCTAAATATATTAGGGTACACCAACAAAACTTCAAAAAGATCAGATATAAATAGAAGTAACATTTGCAGGTGACCACTTTTTATAGTGTGCATATGTACATACATATATACTGTACATTTATTATTCTTATTATTATTCATATTAAAATCCAGGAGAACCTGACCTGTCATCAACAAATTCAAAATATTGTTCTGCTGCCTCAGTGGTCTGCATTCATAAACACATATTTAATCTAAACAAATGGATGCTGCAACTTCGGAGCAAGAAAGCCAACCTTTTTATTTTGCGATATTTGCAAAGAGCGGAGTGCCAGCACCCTGGGCACATGCAGAAGGCTGATAAAGTTGTTATTGGCAAATGTCCTTGGTGCTGTGCACAGTAATCCTTCTGTTGTCTCAGCACTCCTCCATTAGTCTCCCTAAACTCCACGACTCACTGTTACAATAAGAGGCTGCTCCTCTGCTGATAATGCCGCCTCCATTCACCCTCAGATCTGTTCATTGGCAAATTGACTGCAATTATCATGGCTGCGGATAGTTATTGCCATATTTTATTTGCATGTGCAATTCTGCAAAGTCGAAAGAGAGGGGCGCTTCATTGTGTGCTTCTGCTGCTGCTAGAGAGCTGTGTGCATTGACTAAAAAATATCTCTGTTTTCTAGTTTTTTTTTCTTCTTTTTTTTTTTATAAACATATTTCATCTTAAATTTGGAAACTTTAACTCTGTATTCATCATATAATGTCTAAATGTTTCAGTTTTTTTTTTTAAAAGTATGAAATGCCTTGGGGTAAAGTGGGTAAAGTGTCAGCAATAAGACCCACTAATACTTGTGTGTGTGTGTGTGGTAAAAGTATGCCTATAACTGTACACTACCACTCAAAAGTTTGGGATATGCTCATCAAGACTGCATTTATTTGGTCAAAAATGCAGTAAAAACTTTAATATTGTGAAATATTTAAGCAATGTAAAATAACGTTTTTCTATTTATATATACTTTAAAATATAACTCATTCCTGTGATGCAAAGATGAATTTTAAGAATCGCTAGTCCAGTCATGATCCTTTAGAAATCATTCTAATATGTTGATTTATTTGCCTTTTTTCAGGATTCTTTTATGAATAAAAAGTTCAAATAGCTATATTTTCTAACAATATCCACTACTGTTCAAAAGTTTACGGTCAGTGCTTGTTTAACAATTTTATTCAGCAAGGATATGTTAAATTGATTTAATATATATATATATATATATATATATATATATATATATATATATATATATAGCAAAGATTTAAATTGTTACAAAAGATTTCTACTTTGAATAAATGCTGGGTTTTTTTTCTAACTGAACTGAACTAACTAAGACATTTATTTATTTATTTTTACTTGTCATTGTATTTGTGAAAGTCTTGCGTATTTTGCAGAGGCCAGATGTAGTCAAACAAGAAAGAGATTGGTGACCCCTGATGCCAGCTATTTTATGGTGCTAAGAAAGGAAGGGCAAGGCTATGAAGACTTTTTCAGACATACCTGACAAAGATTTGAACCCATAGCACTACATGTCACATAGTTAAGTCAACTGTAATGAAACTGTAATCATCTATGAGAATTGATGCTGAGACCGTTTCCCACAGTTCAAACTGGAGCAGTATTGCATCAAGATGTTTCTGTATCATCTGTGTCCTTTGCAGTTTTGTGGTTGCCCAAACAGAATGGTTGAAAAGATGTTTACACTTGTGTGTGAGATGAGGAAGATTTAAAAAAGAATGTTTCTTTCATCTTTTTCATCACAGGCAAAGCTTTTTCTTACAACTGAAATAAGTAATCTTGGACTTTCTACTCTCCATTAATGTATTTGTAGGTGTATATTTGGTATTAAGTGGATAATTATTGTTACAGTAATCAGATAAATCCACTACAACATCTTCATTTTATATTGTGTAACTTGGGATTTATCATAAAGTTTCTGTTTATTGATGGCCATGCACTTTATTCCAGGCAATGAACAAACTGTATTTTACAAATAAGTTTACAATTAAAAATAGAGAGAGTGAATGAAAAAAAAAAAAAAAAACCTTAAGCATATAATTTAACCAACAGAAAAATATTTATATTAGGATTTTTTTAAATGAATAAAATGTTGAAGGGAAATCAAATTTGAATAAATAAACAAACAGAAAAATACACTTTCAAACATGCCTGTACCATTTCTAAAAGTTTAACTTAAAATAACATATTTTTAAGAGAAATACTTTTTATTGGCTCATTGGTTCAAAATAACCTGCCTTAATTTTAAAAGACTGACATTTTGGAAATTTTGATGGATTTATGGCTGTTGCAACTAATCCTGATTTTGCATCTGCTGCATTGCCTGCATTCGATCTAGACAAGTTTTTAAATCTATGTTCTCTTTCTAACACAATCAAGACACATTATCTACAGTAATCATGAGCAACTGATGAAAGCCAATGAGCAAACGGAGTTGTGGATATGTGTTGTTTACAGATCAGCTCTCAATGCTACTACTACTTTATATCCTCCTACTTTCTATCATACTTCTATCCACTCAATTCTTTCTATTGTACTACTAATAATACAAATTCCCTGCCAGTCAAATGAATTGTGAATTGTGTAATGTAAGGGCCATGCTGATCACTGACCTCTAGACAGACCTTGGAAATGCCCCAGAGATTATTCAGTGGGACTTGACTAAAGCGTATCCTTCATCTGACCTCAAATACAAGGGCATAGAAGAATATATTAAAAAAGACCCTTGCTTTAGGTTTGCATACATCCTTCTATCATCGTGTGACTTCTTTTGATAAACCAGAGGACAGAGGACTAAAGCTCTGCATGGTATTATGAAGGCTGAAATGCAATTGCTATAATGGGTTTTTGTTCCATGCCATACTTTACAATAGGTCAAGAGGTGCCAAGATGTTTGAAAAATTACATTTAAGGAGACAATACTATCTGAATTAGAATTGAGAGAGAGTGGAGTGGAAAACTACTCCACCATCACACATGGGCAACTGTTGTTTAACCTCTATGTTACCTCACTATGACTTCTCTTCTAATTCTTCCTCTATATCGTCAGAACCAAAGTTTCCACTCTTGACTATACTAGAAACATTTCTATTCATTTCTCTCTCCTGTTTAAAACTCTCAATAAAATGTGCTATGCAAACTGACAATGGAATTAAAGTTCACATTTTGCGGTCATACAATTTATTTATTTTTTTTCTTCGTGAATTTCCAAACACTACCAAAGCTGAAACATTTCACAAACCCACAAAGATCACTACAGGTCAAACCCAGCAAGGGGAAATCTCAAGGCTAATTGTGCCATGAGATTATATACAGTTTTTCATTACATAGATCAGTGGTTCTCAACTGGTTGCAACGCAAAAATGAGGTGCTGGGGGAGGGAGGGGATCAAATACTCAGCCTCTTGTCCTTTCAAACCCACAAGATTTTCATTCATCTTCTGAACCATAATGAGGATATTTCTGAAATTTTCTCTTAATTTTTCTCATCAAAATTAGCATGGAAAAGAAAACCCTCACCATATATTTTGCTATTGACATCAAAGTGTGTGCATCCAATCAGCTCTACAATATTATGGTGCAAATTCATCTCTGATTTTGTATAAGGCAACGTTTATTCTATTTTGAATAGAATGTTTGATTTTGGCTTAAACAGTGTTTGTAGTTTTGTAAGTTTTAGTGTCTTAGCAACTGAGAAAAAGAGCTGTAATGCAATGCAGGCTGCCTGTGGAGTCAGTATAACGTTATTCCCGCAGGATTGAAGCTGACTCTCAATGCATTAATCTAGTCTGGGATCAGTCTTTGGGAGACTGGCGAGTGCCTCATTGATTTGGTTATATCAATTTTCATGTCAGGAGGTACTGTTCTTGTTATTGCAGCAGAAGCAATTAACATCTGCACTGGCCATGGAATAAAGTGGGCAGGGATATAAGCAGCTAAAACTGTTATATTAGAATTTTAATGGGTAAAACAAGCCAAAATTGTGTTTTGTAGAACAGCAATTGCTTTTAAGAGGTATAAGCCACAGGTAAAGAAGTTTTTGTGTTAATGAGATTCAAGATTCGTGTTTATTGTTTCAAAAAAATCACTTTAGTTTACTTCTGCAAGGTAGGTTGTTCATTACTAGTGAGCATGTTTTAGCTGGTAGATTGCTCAGTACCATGCTACTGAGAGGTTAAATAGGATAATTTGAAATAATGCATAATCAATAAACATTAAATTAAATTTTCTGCTGCCTTAAATCAAATTAAATGAGTCTACAGCCAGGACGTTTATATAATACCTGGAGAAAGCTATCCATTTCCATTACCATTCATGCATCAGGTCCCGAACACAGCTATATGGCTAGTGTGTGCAGCTTCAGAAGTATGCAGCCTGAATTCTGTCATTTTTGTACGTGTACAATGAGGTTTCTGAAACATCAACTGTAAATCATAAGTAATGACTGTGGATTAGCAGAAAAATGGCCAATGGGAGGGAAATGGTTTGTGGCTTAACAAAGTAATTGTGAAAGAAAGTTTTGTTTCTTTTGTTTTCCACGAGAAAGGCTAGAGAGTATGCAAGCATGCAGTCAGTCTGCAAATGTTCTCTATTTTGGGATATTCTGGGTCATTTCTACTATGCACTTCTCTTTGAATACTGAGTTGAATATTTTTTTCCGTAACACAAAGGTGAAAATCACTTTAATTTTGATCTCAGTATTGCAATTTAGTGAGTATATTTGAAATTTAAAAAAAAAAAAAAATGTTAAGCTTTGATTTGAGCAGACTATTTTTGTCCTTTGGTGGACATGCATTATCATCTAAACTGAAAACCTGGCAACTTATTAAAAATGCATGCATTTCTTTTTATCCTCTCTCTAATCAAAATGTTTATATATGTATGTATGTATGTATATATGATCTTGGGAATTTGTTTTAATAAATTTAAGTGTTCTTATTTCTTCAGAATCATTTTTCATTCTGTAAATCTTTTTGATCACTTTTCATTTAAAGGGAATTCTTTGTTCAGTTCAGCTCATTTGCAGTTTTTTTTAATAATTATTTTCTTTTTTTATGTGGAATTGAAAGAAAGGTTTGATTATTGAAACATCATTGCTATGTGAACAGTTTTATATAAAGGCAATGCAGGTTGCCTGGAGTCAGCATTCCCCAAGCACTGAAGCAGACTATCTAAATGCATTAATTTATTCTAAGAATCAGAACACTTCGGCAGACTGGAGAGTGCTTCATTTACTTGGATATTTAAATTCTCATGTCAGTACAAACCGTTTTTGTTATCACAGCAGAAGCAATTGACATCTGCATAGTATAAAGTGACCACAGGAGTAAAAGCAGCTAAACCTTTACATTAGTTATATTGGCAATTCTTTTGTATATTTTGTTGTGGGTTGTATATTTAACATTTGTTACCTTTGTTATGTGAAGGTGGCATAGGGTAGGTGACGTAGGTGTTGGGATATTTGTTATTTAGATTAGTGAGACCAGTGTGTAAACTAAACAAGCCAGTGGACATTGGCATGCGATGATTGCATCCAGCTGCTGCTGATCACAGCGTGAGCATAAAAAGGCAGCTGGTGCAACGCATATCAGGTTTTCGCTGAGGAGCCGAGCCAGTGACCTGGCCACTCAGCGGTGGTACAGCAGCCGTGTTGATGGGATGTGACGTCTCCGTTCGGGGCTCGTAACAAGAAGACCAGTCACTGTTGTTGTAGCAGCTGAGGGGATGAAGGAGCTTGACAGCATCTACAGTACGGATACTCTGGAGCGGTTTTAGCAAGTCGACACTAAACCGGAGCCTCTCAGTACCTCTACCCATTTTAGGTGAGAACACAGGAGGATACTGGCTCCACACGAAGGTTATAAAATCTAGCGAATGTGTGTTGGGGTCTCCCAGCCCGCAGCTCTATATATTTGTCAACAAGATGCCACGAGCCAGCACCCAGGGGGATGAAACACTTCTAGTAGAGTGAGCTCGCAACATGAGCTGGCCTGAAAGCCAGGGTGATGGCATCCTCAATCCAGTGGGTCATCCTCTGCTTAGAGACGCCCTTCCCATTCTGGCGGCCTCCGTAACAGACAAAGAGCTGATCTGAAGTCCTAAAGCTTTGTGTCTGGTCTACGTACTGTCTCAAGGCTCAGACGGGACAAAGCAAAGCTAGGGCTGGGTCTGCTTCCTCTGGGGGCAGCACTTGCAGGTTCACTACCTGATCCCTGAAGGGTGTATTAGGAACCTTGGGCACATAGAACCTCCACGCCCTGTCTCTGAGTCAGTAGATACTTCCTCAGAGGAATCTGCCAAGGAGGGGCTGTCACGAGGAGCATTAGTTCCAGAAATCAGGTCCAAGTGGGCCAATAAGGCGCCATGAGCAGGACCTGCTCCTCGTCCTCCTTGATCTTGCACATTGTCTGTGCGAGAGGGCTCACTGAGGGAAACGCATACTTGCGAAGGCCCTGTGGCCAGCTGTGTGCCAGTGGATCCTTGCCGAGTGTTCCATCGGTCAGGGAGTAAAACAACTGACAGTGAGAAGTCTCTGGAGATGCAAACTGGTCTTCCTGAGCGTCTCCGAAATGTCCCCAAATCAGCTGGACCGTCTGGGGATGGAGTCTCCATTCTCCTGGGAGAGTAGCTCTTGTCAGCTCGTTGGCCATGTGGTTGAGCAGACCTGGAATGTGAATGGCACGAAGTGACCTCAGAACCGACTCCAAAGGAGGAGGTGGCGGGCGAGTTGCGACGCAAGGGGCTTGTGGGTGGAACAAAGAGGGGTCTGAGTGTGCGATGCAATGCTTACCTGGTTCCACAGTTTGGCAGAGGGTGCATGAGTAGGGCCTTTGTTGATGCTCTTGAACCGCCCACTGCTGGCGATGGAGGAGGATGAGTGTGGTCCAGTGATGGTCCGTTTTGTGACTGTCCATGCCCTCCCAGAACTCAGGGATGAGAAAACTGCTCTCTTGTCGAGATTTTTCAGATTCTCCACCTGGCCCTCCGGGGGAGGGAGAGGTGCATTCACCATTCCCCAAAGAGCAACTTCCTCCTCCTGGATGGGCCCTTCCCTCATGGTGGCCCGGGAAAGCATAGCCGTTATTTCTGGATCCAATTCAGGCATTGCTACAGTCCCGGATGCAGCAGCGCAGCCGAATCTTCCTCTCCAGAAAGCTCCGGCTCACCTGGCAATGCTCCTTGTAGAGGGCCCAACACGTTCCATTGGCAGCTCAACTGGTTGCCGAGTGAAAAGGAGCGATGGTCCCCCGACAGTTGGTTCCCTGGAGGGTTTGCCATCACTGTTAACCTCAGACCACCCGTGCTACTGCCTGAAGTAGCCCCATCTGACTGCCGCCATGACAAGAACTAGATCAAGGCAGAGGCAACAGAGCTCCACCCCTCTGAGGTAATGGAGCTTGACTCCGAGATGATCATCTTCCTGCAGTGAGAACATGACTCATCCACTAACGCCACCTCAGCATGCTAAATGCCCAGACACGATCGTGACCATCACCCGATGCCAGGTAACGTCTGCATCCAGAAACGCAAGGGTGATATGTTGACTGCCGTGAGATGCAACGGCGTCATTAAAAAGACACAGCTGTGAATGCTCTTTTAGGGAAAAAGCTCTTTTAGTACTCTTTTTAGCTCCCCCTTTTAAGCGAACAGGGGAGATGGTTGCCTGCAACACAAACAGGGGGTAGTGCAGCCTGATGTGTGCAACCCATTCAACACGGGAAAACCACCACCGCTGAAGCACCATACCGCCAATACCAAAAGCTCCAAAGAGCACGCTGAACTCGTTCAGTCTTCTTCTCAGTAGAGTAGTCTGGAGCAAAACGATGTGATCGCTCGGCTCCGAAGCAAAAAAGTTGGTATGCGTTGCACCTGGTGCCTTTTTATGCTCACGCTGTGATCAGCGGTAGCTGGATGCAAACATTACATGCCAATGTCCATTGGCTTGTTTAGTTTACACTCAAACTAGATTTGTCTCTCTAAGTGAGATCCCAATTCGTCGGTCACCGACGTGACGTCGAGAGTGACCGACTGAAAGGGAACAGCTATAACTTCATTAATGGTGAAGCGCTAAAGAGAGCTGACGAAACCTCTCGCAGCTAAAAAAAGAAAAGCCACAGGTGAAAAAGTGTTTATGTTGATGAGCAAATGCAAAGCGACTGTTATAACACAGTCATGTTCATTGTTTCGAAACATTTAAGCATTTTAGTTAACTCCTCACAGCAGGCCATCCATTCCATTTCAAGTGAACATGTTTTACCTGGTAAATCCCTCATTTTAATGTGTAATCAGAAGCCACTGAAGGTTATTTATAGCCTAATTAACTCAAGAAACCTAATTTTTTAAGTCAAAACCTTCAGGTCCACTGTAGCCACACTGAGACACAGAAGACTAATTTCATACACAATGTTTTCATGTGTAGAGGGAAAACAGACAACGTTATTTTGATTATTACTTTTTTAATGAGCCATTTATTGGTTGGGTAATTAAAAAAGTTGCCCTTTCTTAGTTTAGCGTTAAGGTTTTACACAAAAACAACCCCGGGTCAAGAGCGCTGATGATTACTAAGTAAAGCATAACTCTTGGAGATGTAATGGAGGGCTGTCATTAGATTCCACTCTTTCACTAAAGAACAATGATCCATGGAGGTTCTAACGATAATTGCAATAGCCGCAAAGAATTTCCTCACTCATGGGAACCATCATTATAACTTCAAAGTGTGTATTTAGGGTTGCATTCACAGGAGAGGAAACACTATCAGGCTTGTAAGGCAGTAATTATACCTTTTTATACAACCATGGGCTATCTGCAGTAGAGCGATATAATAAACCAGGGCTCTTGATTAGTCTTTTTAAAATCAACTCTTCTCTTGTCAGATTCTAAGTAATGGTAAGACGTTTGCATACATTTTAAAGACCTTCATTATGTTGTTTTAGAGACATTTCATGATGGTGGATTATGCTACGAGCATGGGGGGTTACAAACACTAGACACCATATGGCACAGGAAACAGACAATACTGAGTCTTCATATTGACTGTATTTGAACATGTTATGATCACCAATTCTAGATAGTTGCTGTAAGTTTTTTACAGATTTATTGTGTTGTGGATTTATGTACATAGACTAATTTTAAGGTTAATGTTGATAGTTTACAACAGAGTCCAGATAGAAAATGTATACACAAGTGGTCTGTATAAAGAGACCCTAACCCTACCAGTCTATTACAGTTTTTTTTCAATTGCGAACAAGCGTTTACCAATATTTAAAGTTCTTTTTCTAAACTCTTAACACAGCAACACACCTGCATCACACAATTAGCCAAATTGTTAATTTTCTGGCCAAAACCACATTCTGTTAAATAAATACAAACTCTACATTTCAAAATACCTTTTTCTACATATACTAACTCTATCAAAACACAGCAAACTCAATTCAAAATCAAGTCATTCGGACAAAACATTTGCACTACTTTTATATCCAATAGGAACATATAGTCAATCATAGCACAGTTACTGTGAAAATACTAACAGTTTATGGCTTAAAAAAAACTGCATTACTTTCTTGTACGTTTGACAATACATGTTTCAGTTCTACCTGCATATAGACAATATAAAAATTCATTGTTTTTTTGTAATTTAGTTACCTTCAACTGAAACCCATTTTACATTTTTAAGTGTTGAATGTGTTCATTCTTGGCAACATACCGTCTAAAACTGAATGAGTCATTACTTTTTAGAATGTACAATAGAAAAAAATGGGTCCTCTATGCAGAAATTCAATTGGAACCTTGATTGAAATTGCTCTCCAGTGGGTGGGGGTTGGATGTGGATGATGCTCCCATGGTAGCTGATGCCAGTGATCAACAAAAATTATAACATGCATGGCCTTTGGTTACTTTGCAAGCTTGTTTCCATCACAGGATAAAAAAGTAAAAATGGTAATTGTGAACTTTTTCTCTTACAATTTGGACTTCTATTCTTGGAATTGCAAGTTTATATCTTGCAATTCAGACTTTAGCAGAATTGTGAGATAAATTCACAATTGCAAGAAATAAATGTCAGAACTGTGAGATGAGTCACAAAGACACAATTACCCTTTACCACCTATATTCCATGGCAGAAATAAGCTTTCATAGGTTCCACATGTGTAAGAGGGAAAAACAAACAAACAAACAAACGAAAAAATGCACAGTCCAGCACACATTCTTACCTCTTCTTCTCCCTTACCTATCTTCTTCTGATCCAACTATTCCTCTCCCTCTCCCAGTCATTAAAAATTTAAGCATTTTAGAAACATTTTAAAGCATTTTACTGAATATTGTGTGAAAACAACATGAATTGTGTTAAAGGTATGGTCACAACAGACTGATGTTGTGCTAATTGTGTATAGTGTTTTGAAATTGTGACTACAGATTGGACAAAGGCATGTTAGCAATTGAAAAAAACTGTAATGCTCTACTATCACTACTAACATGGAGTCAATCATGCACCTTCATAAAGTCTGTTTTACTCACAGCATGCAAGGTTTGTGTTCTTTCTTTCTTTCTTTCTTTCTGTAAGGGATTGATATATGCCCCCTTTGTACGGGCAATTTGTCTAACCTTTTTAAATGTATACAAACTGTTTCATTTTAATTCTTAAATGTATTCAATAAATGCAATTAAAATAATAAGACAGTCAATATTTAAAATTGTGTAAAAATGTTATATGTCATGTCATGTCATGTAATGTCATGCTATGCTATGCTATGCTATGCTATGTTAGGCTAGGGTGTTATAAGTGGTTGGTAGGTAGTTAATGATTGGCTCAAGTCAAAATCCAACACCATGCTAAGATGTTCCCAGTTGTTATGACATTGATATACTGTATGGTTGATAATGTGCTCTGAATGGTTGTCGGAACTTTGCTATGAAGTTGTTGGGAAGTTGTAGGTTATGCTTGTTGGTTGCTTCATGAGAGCAATGCTAGGGCTTTCTGGGTTTGTCAGAGAACTGATGAGAGGTTGTTACTGTCATTATTTATGTTGTTGTTATATTGCTGCTAGAGTGTTCTGGGTGGTTTGAGTCATTGTTTTTTTCCCAAACCAGTAAAGCGCCTTGCAGCCACTTTCATTGGTCTACTCAGTTATGCAATCAAGGTATTCATGAATTAATTTCAGAGTTCAGAAATATTACAACAAAGAGTAATGCTATCTAACAAGATTTAGTAGCAACAGATCTCTTCTTCCATATTTTGACATACATTTTGAGTGTAACAGATAACCAGAAAAAAAAAAAAAAAAAAAAAAAACAAAATTGGGCCGGGCCTGCATTGGTTGTTGATTGACTGCTAGGAGGCATATTTAAACATGATATCAGTAATGCACTCATTGGTTGTTGATTGAATGTTGAGATGTGGCCGTGACACTAAAAAGTGGAGGCAGATGAACATGAGCTAATAGGGAGCACTTAAGAAGACTAAATGATTGCAGAGTCCTGCATCCGTCACAAGTATGTGGCCATATGTGCCATATGTAGGGCTGGGCGATATATCTAACGATATGATCATGTGCATCTAGTCAGTAGAAGACTAAATGATTGCAGAGTCCTGCATCCGTCAACCGCTAAATCGCCATCACCTGCTTCATATATGAAATGGAGCGGCATCGTACATCTGTGCAGAAGTTTAATAGACAGAGCCGTAGATCACTGACTAGCTACGCGAAATATCGCGTTGATTATCGAGCAGGCGATTCATGTTTCTTCTTGGATAATGAACGCGATACTTGCGTAGCTTGTCAGTGAGTTTTTTTTTTTTTTTTTTCTACGGCTCTGTGTCTATTAAATGCCATTTTGGCATCCATTTGAATAGATTACTTTTTACTTGCATTTGAATGAACATGACTTGCCCCTAAGATCACGACCTGTTGACTAGCTGATGGCGAACTTAAGCTTTGTGAGTGTATATTGACTTGTGGATGTTTTTTCCAACATTTTTGGCGAACGATTAAAGGGAGTGCGGAGTGCCAAGGTGTCACTATTCATAAGATGTGATTTGATGCGATTAAGCGGTAATCAAGGAACCAGATTTACTGACTAGATGCGCATGATCATATCGTTAGATATATCGCCCAGCCCTAAATCCGGAGGAGTGGCTTCAGTCACTTAACATATACAGAACCTCCTTGGATCTCACGGATGCACAAATCCTCCTGGAGCTCCCACGTTTCAGGTCAAAAGAGCCAAGGAAATGGTTTACCATCCTTAGCACTCACGTGACCACTTGTGCTCAGTTCTGTGAGTTTTTTTAGGACAGTCTTTCTGCCTTCGGACAATCAAGAGCGTATTCTAAGTGGCATTTTAGACCACATGCAATTGCCTGATGAGCCACTGCCAACTTTTGTCGCTCACATGTTGGGTGAGTTTTTGTAAGCTCAAGACCCCTCCACCCCAACAAGAGCAAATTGACTTAATACGGAAACATGTGCTTGAAAAATACAGAGTCGCTCTTTATGGCACACCAATACCGTCAGTCATGGACCTTCTCTTGAGGGTTCACGAGCTTCATGCAGTCCTTGGTCCAAGTGTGGGATGTCCGCCTCAATTACGGGCTAGCGGTGCGCCCTCAAGAAATGTTCATTGCTTTAAATGCTCCTTACCTGGTTTCACCACTCGTACTTGCCCAAACTGTAGTCAGAGTGTGGAGCAGCGATTGCCTCCTACAGAGTCTCTGAACATGTCAGGTGATGTTAATATAGAACATGAAGCTGATGGCTCTGACCAGGCTTTTGGGGATGGGAAAGTAATCTCTGGCTTTAACCAGAGGGGAAACTTCAGGGGAGGGAGGACATTCAGACGGGGCAATTCTCCATCCAGAAGGTAATTGTGCCTCGTTTTCCTGATGCTTCCATAAATGATCAGCCTACTTTGTGCCATATGGAGGATGTTGTTTCCTTGTCTCATTGGAATACCCTCTTTAGAGTAAATGTTAATCTTTATGGAAAAGCTTTTGATGGCAGTGCAATCTGTGGTTGTCCATACTATTCCTGGGGGGGACACACAAGTGAAACCGTGGTCCGCACGTCCTATTCAGCTTGCGGATGGCACATCCTGTTGCCCACTGGGTGTCATCTGGTTGTCTTTGGGTTTCATGGATCAGCACTTCAATCATCATTTTGCTGTTCTTCAAAGTCTTTCTTCTCCTATTATTCTTGGAATGGATTTCATGTTTAGATCTTCGGTCACACTCCATGTTCCATCCAGGACGGTGGTGCTTGGAGATGAGCCAGTGCCCCTTGAGGAGTTTGAGAGTGCAGACCTAATGATGCCTAGTCCTGATTTGTTGTGCTTAGGGGTCAGTTCTTCTACCCCAGGGATAGGCAACTCCGGTCCTGGAGGGCCACTATCCTGCAGAGTTTAGCTTCAGCCCTCATAAAAACTCACCTGCCTGTATCTATCTAGTAATCCTGAAAACACTGATTGCCTTGTTCAGGTGTGTTTAATTAGGGTTGGAGCTAAACTCTGCAGGACAGTGGCCCTCCAGGACCGGAGTTGCCTATCCCTGTTCTACCCTGTCCATGAAAGTCAAGGAAGCATCCCTGAATAACGAACAGAAATACAAATTGACTGAGCTGCTGGAAACCTTCAATGGGTTGTTTGATGGACATTTGGGACGCACCACCCTTGTGGAGCATGAAATCAAACCAAGTGAGGTGAGGCCAGTTCACCTTGCCCCCTACCACACTTCTCCTGCTAAAAAGGAACTCATTGAGTCTCAAATGACATGTTAAAGGAAGGAATAATTGAACTTGCTTCTGGTCCTTGGGCTGCTCCAGTCGTAATTGTCCCGAAACAGTCAGGGGAACCAAGATTCTGTGTTGATTACTGTGCTCTAAATAAGCTCACAGTCACAGACTCCTATCCTCTCCCGAGGACTGATGAATCTCTTGACTTTCTGGCTAGAGGCACTTTCATTTACACTATTGACCTGGCTAGAGGCTACTGGCAGGATGCAATGGCGGAGAACTCAAAACAGAATACTGCTTTCATCTCCCACTGTGGGCTATTTCAGTTTCGGGTCTTGACCTTTGGATTGTGCAACGCGCCGGCCACATTCCCAAGACTAATGAACTCTGTCCTTGCGGGTCTCATCTATAAGTCCTGTGCCGTCTACTTGGACGATATTGTGGTAGCGTCACCTACTTTTGAACAGCACCTTGTTGACCTGAAAGAAGTTCTTAACAGGCTGGAATCCGCAGGGTTGTCTGTTAAGCTTGAGAAATGCCAGTTCTGTAGGAGTGAACTCACTTTTCTTGGGTAAAATGTCACTACGGATGGTGTCCGGCCCAATAAGGACAAAGTAAAGGCTCTAAATGATTTTGTAAGCCCTACTATTGTTAAGCAAGTCAGACAGTTTCTAGGACTGACCAGCTATTACAGACGCTTCATTCACGATTATGCCCACCATGCAGAGCCCCTTTTTACTCTTACCAGATCGGATGTTTCCTTTGAGTGGTCAAGTGAATGTCAGGCTGCCATGGATTTTCTCAAGGACAAGCTGACTTCCGTACCTGTCTTGAAATTTCCTGACTTTTCGCTTCCTTTCTTTATCCATGCAGATGCATGCGACATTGGGCTCGGTGCCGCTCTCATGCAGAGAGATGACAACGGCAGAGATGTGGTAGTGGCCTACGCGAGCCGAGCGCTTCATAAGGCTGAGAGACCATATTCTACTCCAGAAAAGGAGTGTTTGGCTGTCATTTGGGCCCTTGAACACTTCAGGCCATATGTAGAAGGACTTCATGTGACAATTTTTTCAGACCACAGCTGTTTAAGATGGCTGATGTCTCACCCGAACCTCTCTGGCCGGCTGGCTAGATGGTCTCTCCGATTACAGGACTTTGACTTTGATATTGTCATAAGGATATTGTTAAGTGCCAGATGCTCTTTCTCATAACCCTGTCCCGTCCTGCGATACACCTTTGGAAGTTCTCCCTGATTAAGCCATTATTGGGGGCCTGGATCTACGTATTTTACCCCCTGCAATTTTTTCAGATCGGGAGCACCTCAGGCAAATGCAACTCAATGATCAAGGGTCAAGATGTCAGGAATAGTGAGGAGTTGTCTCAGTATGTGATTCAGGATGGACTCCTGTACTTTGTGGACGACAAAGTATCCTGTAATCTTCACCCCATGAAGCGCCTTAAGCTGTATGCAACTATGGCCATTAAAAGGAGTCTGATGGAATATTACCATGATCACCCACTGGCTGGACACTTGGGAATGACTAAAACAATTGCGAGACTCAAGATGCGATTTTACTGGCCTAAGTTAAAAAATATGTAGCCTCCTGTACTGTCTGTCAGTTCACGAAACCAAGCCAAAGGAAACCCGCTGGACTTATGGTCCCTATATGCCCACGAAGACCTTGGCAGTATACGGGTGTGGACTTTGTGGGTCCCTTGCCACGCACACCCTATGGGAATGCATACATCCTGATTTTCTTGGACTACTTTTCGAAATGGGTGGAGGTTAGGGCGGTGAGAGAAGCAACGGCCCAAGTTGCCACCAGCAAGTTGCTTAGTGAGGTCTTCGCACGGCATGGCATGCCCACTTACTTAATCTCGGATAGAGGGTCTCCATTTGTTAGTGAACTCTTCAATCATGTACTCACCACTCTGGGGTCAGAACACAGACTTATGACTGCGTATCACCCCCAAACAAATGCAACTGAGAGGGTGAATCGGCCACTGAAGATCCGTCCGTGCTTATGTCAGCACCAAGCACACGGCATGGGATCGTTACCTGCCCCAAATTTGCTTTGCCTTGAGAACTGCACCACACGAAAGCACCGGCCATAGTCCATCCATGTTGTTGTACACAGGTGAATTGACTACTCCTCTTGACATCATTACTCAGCCAAACAATGATGGAATGGATAAACCAGGTATTGCTTACCCTGAGAGCTTGGAGTCTTCGATCAGAGAGACACATGATCATGCTAGGTCCATTTTGGTGGAAAGCCATGCCAAGAGGAAGAAGTACTATGACCGGAGATGTTAACCTTTTTCGTACTCAGTGGATGAGCTGGTAAGAGTGAAGACTCATCCTCGTTCAGATGCTCTGGCGATCTTCACTGCTAAGTTGGCGCCGGTATATACAGGCCCATATCGTGTCCCACAAAAGCTGTTCGAGGAGACCTACTGGCTCACAGACGTGAGTACAGAGGCAGATGCTGGTGTATTTCATGTTGCAAACCTGCTGCCCTTTCGTACTTGGGACACATCTGGCGAAGCTGAGACTGTGCCCACAGAGGGTTCCGTTCCAGAAGCATCAGTTGACGATAGGAATAACGTGCCTGATGAAATGAATGGCGGTGCTACAACCATGACCTTGACTGACCTACAATTAGAGAAAGAAGATAAACCAGATCAGTCAGGAAGTGTGGACAGTGTTAACTCTTTGCCTGACATGCAAGCCGAATTTGCAACTCAGAATGATGACTTGGCTGTTGGTGGTAATGATCCAAACAGATGTCACTATAACTTGAGACCTCGATGTGCACCACGAATTACCTCAGACTGGTCAACTAATAGTTGGACTAACATATACCACATGGACAGACTTGACCTTAAATAATATGTTGATTGTGTTTGTGGGTACATTATATTTTCTTGACTACTGTAAAGTCAACAACAACAACAAAAAATGATTGCTTTATGTGGAAAAAGTGAAGTTTAACATTGAATATCCATTTTTTACAATGTTTTGTAATTTGTTACATGCTGTTGTTGTTTCTCTCAGATTCGCCGCTGCGAACTATGTACTTTGGTCTATATACAACTATAAGGTTGTTCAAAATGTTGGAATACTTAGTCGTGTATGGCTGGGGACAGCCTTACCTGCCTGGGGGGGATCTGTAACGGCCACCTAATGTTTAATGTTATTCAGGTTAATGTCCCTTTAAATATGTTTTGCTGTACGTTCGAATGCTATTCCATGAGCATGCATGTACAGAGAGAGGGATGGTCACTCTACCGTTGATTATCACAGCACTGTGTTTAACTTCTTTTGTTTCTGTTTGTTACGTTATCAGAGTATTTTATTTGCCATTTTGTACTCGCCCTTTCACATGTGTGTGAGAAGAGTATGCTGTGCAAACGACTATAAAGGCTCGTGGAACAACTTTCTGATCGCCTCAAGTTTTCTTCTTTTGCCTTTTGTTACAACTGTCATAGCAATGCAAATACCCATACAGATTAGATTGTGTCCATTCTTTCATTCGACTTGAAGCAGCACTGTGCAGACTGATCGTAGTATGACCTCAAAGCGATTAGAAAGCATAAGGAGCCATCTGTTCTCTATAGCTCTCACGGATGTCATACACCAATCGGCCTGCGCAGCACAAACAGCCAAAACCTGGATATTTTAGGCAATAATAGAAATCCTGGCCAGGATGTGTCCTGTAAAAATGGCACGTATGGTCACCCTAGTCACAAGGGAAGTTGTCAGTTGTGGTATTTTCATTAAACAAAGGTCAAAAATGTATGGATGAACTGTTCACAATAAGATCTATCACATACATGTAGAAAATAGACAGGATGGTTTTGGTTTTAAGCCAATTGCTAGGTGTTTGTCAGAGTTTTCTGGGTAAATGCTCAGCTCAGCTTAGATAACTCCATGCAAGCGTGTTCTGTATGCTTCAGATTTCCATTTGTTACTACATCACTGATGCATTGTGGTCATCATCAGCCACATGTGTACAAGCTCTACAAATCCAGCCCAGATTTTCTATCCTTGCACATATACATATTGACTACATTAATTGCTAGGCACACTAGGTGGCAACACTTAGGGTTGGAAAATGGCAATATATACAATACAAGGCGAAGGTGAAGACAACTTATTTTAGCTGTGCGAGGTGGTCAGTCGATACTCATTTTGTATCATGGTCAGGGGAGTGTTTTTTGAAAAGCTTCTTTGTGTGATTCATGATGTTGCTATGTGTTTAAGGTGTTCTGAGTAGTGATAGGAGAACACTCTGGTTACTAACATAACATTGGTTCCCTGAGATAAGGGAAAGAGTGTTGTGTTGAGATGCTTATGGGACCATTCCTGTTTACTCTAATACTGAAGCCTAATTTATTCACATTTGTGTAGTTGCACATACCAAAGGCGCTTCAACCCACCAAATGGGGAGGGGTCGACTTCTATATATTTTGTCTTTGAGCGCTATTTTGTCAGATTCTTTCAATTGAAGCGACAGTCATTGATTTGCATGCAGCCTTATACTGTAGCACAACAGCCTACTCAAGGCTCATTCCCTTATCTCAGGGAACTGAGGTTACATTAGTAACCAGAGCGTTCCTTTTCGAACGGTCTCTCCCATTGCATTGACACGCTTATGGGGAATGTGTCCAATAGCGCCATACTATAAGCAAGTGCAGTTAGAAGCCTCTCTGCGAGCCCAGCCCCAGATCACTCGTACTGAGGGCTCCTGTAAGCATGAGCCAATAAAAAGACCCAAGAGGACTACATAACATAAATCTCTCCACTTACATAGGGGGTTAGGTAGAATTAAGCGGACAAAATCCATGCCTGAAGAGCAGGGATGTCCAAGTTATAAAACCCGGTGAAGGTAGATGGTGACGATTAGCCTGCTCTGAGTGTCTAAACAGGCCAGAATGCTTAACATACACGCTAAGAGCCTGAACTGCATAGTGCATTTGGAACAGCAGAGTGCATTTGGACCCTGCTCACCATCTGGATTGGGGAGCACTAGAAGGGTGATGACTTGTGCTCAAAACGGAGTGCCGACACATTGCCGTGTCTCAGTTTGAGGATGACTGTACAGTCATTAGGCCCAAACTCAAGACAGGAAGCAATGACTGACAGTGTTTGCAGGTCACCCATTCATCGTTTCTGCCAACTGACTGGCCAGCCACAAGAGCATAACTCATCGCAATGGCAGCCACATTCACTTTGAGTATGGTGTGTCCCTTATCCAGCAGCACTTGTAGAAAGGTTAGCACGTGGTACACTACACAAGAGGATGGGTCCTTGTTCCATGCTGCACACCAGTCACAGAAGACTGACCATTTAAGGGCATAAAGATGTCTTGAAGATAGAGCTCATGCCTCCAAAAAGGTATTAGTTATGTCACGTCACTATCACTAGTTACACTCATGGGGAGCTGCAAATACTCCCGTCAAGGAGCTGAGCATGAAGGTTCCACAGCTCTGGCCGAGGATGCCAAATCATGCCCTTTGCTCGTGTGAGAAGGTCCTCCTAAAGTGGTATCGGCCAAGGGGCTGCCGATAGCAACTGAATCAACTCGGGGAACCACATCTGATTCCTTCAGAGTGGGGCCACCAGGAGAACTGAAAATCTGAGTTCCCTGACCCGTCTGATAACTTGAAGAAGAAGGGCAACCAGGGCGAAGGCGTACAGGTGATCGCTGGGCCAATCATGGACCAGGGCATCTTGCTGTCTCGAAAAGTAGATTGGCACTGAAAGTTGTCTTCTGAGGCGAAGAGGTCCACCTCTGCCCTCCCGAAGAGAGACCAAATAATTTGAATCATTTCGTAATATTGTCTCCATTCTCCTTGAGCTACATTCCCTTGGACAGCATGTCTGCCCCCTGGTTCAGTCTGCCCAGCACATGAACTGCTCTCTGTGTGAAGAGTTTGCCCTGTGCCCATAAAAGGAGGTGTTGAGCCAACCTGTGAAGGGAGCATGACCTGAGACCACCTTGGTGATAGATAAAGGCTACCATTGTCATATTTTCTGAAAGGACCAGGATGTGGTGAACCCGTTAGGCCGGCAGGAATGATTTTAGGACCAGAAATCCACCATCATCTTGATGCAGTTGATGTGTAATCGCTGCTCCTGGTTTACCCTCATGCAGAGCTCCCCAACCCAAGTTAGAGACATCTGTGGTGACCACCTTCCTTCTAGAGGTCAGTCCCAATGGGTCACCTGATTGAACAGGCGAGAGGTTTTCCAAGGGGCCACAGTTCTGATGCAGCAGTGGGTTACCCTAAGATTAAAACATATCAGGTGCAAAGCGTGGGACTGGACATGAGCTTTGAGCCAGTACTGAAGGGGCCACATGTTGCGCAGGTCCAAAGGAATCAAAGAGGAAGCGTTCTGACATAATCCATGCCTGAATTCAGGCAGAATCAATAACTGTCCCCAGAAAGACCACTCACTGACTGGGAGACAAGGAGCTCTAGGCTAAATTGATTCTCAACCCATGAGTTCCAGTTCCAGTTTTGACCAGGTAGTTCAGAATGCAGATTCCTATCTGTCTCAGAAGGGAAAGATCCACGTCTATGCACTTCGTAAAAGTGCGTAGGGCCAGGGACAGTCCGAATGGGAGGACTGTGTACTGATAGGTCACTCCCTTGAATGCGAATCTGAAGAACAATCTGTGATGGGGGGCTATATGGATGTGAAAGTAAGCATCTTTTAGATCTACTGACAGAAATTAGTTTTTGGGACATACTTGCGCAAGGATCTGTTTCAAAGTTCACATCTTGAATGGCCGTCTCATGAGCGAGTCGTTCAGATACCTGAGATCGAGAATGGATCTGAGCGCTCCATCTAGTTGTCCCAAACAGAAGTCTGAATAATATGTCTGAAGTGAGGTTTTTAAGCAAATAAGCAAAATATTCATGCACATAACAGAATGTGGGGCCCTTTTCCTCAGGCACTACGATGTCTTCTGATATTATCTTGATATTTATTAGCTGCACAGCTTTTACAGTTTGCATTCCAATGTGCCTCCAGTGTGATCGGGTAGAGAGGCAGTCACACTTACTTGCACACATACTTGCGTGAGGATCTGTTTCAAATTTAACATCTTGAACGGCCATCTCATAAGCAAGCTGTTCAGATCCCCAAGCTCAAGAATGGGTCAAAGCTATGTAAATGTAACAAAAACTCAGGCCAAACACACATAAAATTAGCTTTTACAAACTCATTGCAAGTGTTTCATTGGAAGTTTAAACTATGATTTTTATTTTTATTTTTATTTATTTTTTAATTTTCATGGCTCGTTTTTCTTTTTTTTATGGATGGTTCACATGAAATCCATAGACACATGTTCAATGGTTTGCCGCTGAGGGGTGATCTTAGTGAACCTGCATGATTCATGGTTTCACAGAGATCGCCCCTCAGCAGTAAATTATTGAAATTTCAAAACAACTATGACTTAATGAAGCCTTGTTTACTGAAATAATGTGGCTATGGATGTTTGATACATGCTCCGAACCACCCATTGGAAACAAAAAATTCATAAAGGTTTCAAAGCTTCATGAAGTAGTGTGGTGAAAGCATCCATCACTAGTTCTGAGTAGTTTCGTACTGTCCCATGTAATTTCTGTGCTATTCTGATTGCAAGTTCAGTCACTTAACTGTAACAACGCAAACACATAGAAAAGTCGGTTATGGGTTTGTTCAAATTATACTACAGTTTTTTTTTTTTTCAATTGCTAACATCCATTTGTCCAATCTGTAGTCACAATTTCAAAACACTATACACAATTAGCACAACATCAGTGTGTTGGGACCATACCTTTAACACAATTCATGTTGTTTTCACACAATATTCAGTAAATTAACATGTTTCTAAAATGCTTAAATTTTCTTTTCACATAAGCTTACCCCATACCAAAATAATAGATCTTTCTTACAGTATCTTTTTTTTTTTTTTACAAATGCTTAAACACAGCATGTGAGAAATGAAGACCTAATGCTCCAAACTTATAGATATAGTGTAAAGTCTCTTATAAGTCAAACTTATAAATATAGTGTAAAGCATCTACTTCTGCAACAACAGCAACTCAAAAGTATTTAAAAAAAAAAATCTCTATATAAAATATTGTAACAACTGATGAGCATTTTTAAGTAACAGATTACTAAAATATTTAGAATTAGCTTATTCCAGTCTCAGTTGGAGGAATAGTCAGGTGTTGATGCTCTTTCCATTACATCAACATAGAGTAAAAAATACCTCTTTGAATTGGTTTTGTGGATGCAGAACAACACAAAGAATAAGAAAGAGAGAAAAAATAATGACTGGGAGAGGGAGAGGAATAGTTGGATCAGAAATATTTCTTGCAATTGTGAATTTATCTCACAATTCTGATAAAGTTTGAATTGCAAGATGTAAACTTGCAATTCCAATAATAGAAGTCCAAATTGTGAGATAAAAAGTTTTTTTGTTTTTTTTATCCTGTGACGGAAACAAGCTTGCATAGTAACCAAAGGCCATGCATGTTGTAATTTTTGTTGATCACTAGCATCAGCTACCACAGAGCACCATCCACATCCAACCCCCACCCACTGGAGAGCAATTTCAATCAAGGTTCCAATTGAATTTCTGCATAGAGGTCCCCATTTTTTTTTCTATTGTACATTCTGTAAAGTAATGACTCATTCAGTTTTAGACATTATGTTGCCAAGAATGAACACATTCAACACTTAAAAATTTAAAATGGTTTTCAGTTGAAGGTAACTAAATTACAAAAAAACATGCAGGTAGAACTGAAACATGCATGTCAAACATGTACAAGAAAGTAATGCAGTAACGCTGTGACCAAGTTAAACATAGATTGGCCAACAGAGAAAAAAGGCTAAACCGCAGAAAAGCAAGTTGGATAAGCGTTTTCTGAAAACTAACCTGACACCTCCATGCTGGAGCCTGCCTTTTTTTCCCCGATTTGCACATCGAAGTGTGTAAATAGTGGGCGGTGGCGGTGTTACAGGCGTACCAAGTCAACCTGCTAAAGGAATTAGATGAGCATGAGCACGTGAAATCCAAGGATATCATGGAGTTTAGGAGGACCGCTGATTTGTCTCTCTGTGCTACCAAGGAGACCGCCTGTGCCATTGGGTGGTCTATGGCAGCTATGGTGGCTGCGGAGAGACATTTGTGGCTGACCCTGTCCGATATGAGGGACAAAAACAGGGTCTGCCTCATGGACGCTTATGTCCTCGGGCCTGTTCAGAGACGCTGTTAATTCCATCGTCGACAGGTACCAGGAGGCACGCAAGCAAGCGGCGGCCTTCCAGCGGTTCCTCCCTTGTCGCTATCTAATTCTGCCATGCGGGGGCAGCCTCCACCGAGTACCAGCTCCTCATACAGGGAGGCACAAAAACAGAGCGTCACCTCACATGCTCCCCCATCTCGGGACCGTGGGTCAAAGCGGCGCTCTGGGTCGGGGGCCTCTAAGCCTAAGCCGGATCTGTGGACCGTCCTTAAGGCTAAGAGGTCCTTGGCCAAAAAGTCCCCACTGGGGTGCAGCGGGTTACACCACATTACACGGTGTCCATCTTGCCTCAGTGCCCTCAGGAGATAGTCTTGTCAACCCTGCCGGAATTACAGGGCGCAGTGGTCTCCTGTGAGCAACACTCTCAGTTACCGCCCGGAAATGTAGCGGTGCTGAGAGGCTCGCCACCTTCGCAGAGGTCTCTAGAACAGTTAGTTTGGCTGTTTACTGCCAATCCACCATTACAGGGCACCAAACTAGCTGCTCTGATTACACCAGAGGTCAGTCTCGGGAGGCTGATTCCCTTAGTAGATCATTTGGCAGCGTTGAAACTACTGCCAAATGTGTCTCAATGGGTCCTGCACACTGTAGAGAGGGGCTACAGAATCCAGTTTGGTTATTCCCACTCTGGTGGGTCCCGAGCAGGCTCTGGTCATGGAACAGGAAGTAAACGCTCTCTACGAGCACTACAACACTTTCTCCCAGACCTAAGAGGTCACCGTGTGTTGGTGCAAACCGACAACACAGCGATGTTCTTTTACATCAACCACAAAGGAGGTCTGTGCTCATGCGGTTTGTACAAACTAGCGTACCAAATCCTTGTGTGGTCCCAGGATGAACTCCTCTCGCTGAGAGCAGTTCACATTCCTGGGCATCTCAATATGGGAGCAGACATCCTGTCGAGGCAGGGGCCAAGGCCCGGGGAATGGCGGTTTCACAACGAGGTAGTGATGCAGATTTGGAGACTTTTTGGCCAGGCTCAGGTGGACCTGTTTGCGACTCGGGAGACATCGCACTGTCTACAGTCTACGTGGCGGCCATTGCAGCCTTCCTCCACAGTGCGCTGAGGCTGAGGCCTCCGGTACATTCTCGTGTCCCCATGTGGGACCTGGCTGTGGTGGTAGAAGCTGTCTGTAGGCCTCCCTTTAAGCCTATCGAGGAGATCTCCGATCACCGCCTCACTATAAAGACTGCTTTTCTGCTGGCGATATCTTCTCTTAAGAGAGTTGGGGACCTACAGGCCCTTTCTGTGGCCCCATCCAGTATAGAATTTGTGCCCTGTCTGGCCAAAGCTTTTCTTTACCCTCAAGTGGAGTATGTTCCTAAGGTCCCCTCTTTTACACCACAGCCTGTCATACTCCAGGCCTTCAGTCTTCCTCCCTTCAGGGAGCCAGACCAGAAAAAGCTTAATTGTATACTGGACACATATGTCCACAAAGCTGCCCTGTGGAGAAGGATAGAGTTGTGATAGAGTTAGTATATGTAGAAAAAGGTATTCAGCATTTTGAAATGTATAGTTTGTATTTATTTAACAAAATGTAATTTTGGCCAGAAAATTTACTATTTGGCTAACTGTGTGATGTAGGTGTGTTGCTGTGTTAAGAGTTTAGAAAAAGTACTTTAAGAATTGGTAAACGCTTGTTAGCAATTGAAAAAACTATATATACAATATGCTCTAAATACAAAACTCTAAAACTACACTTTATAATATCTTCTAAAACTATTTAGCTTGTGTTTTATACACAAACTCTGTGCCTGATTCTTTTTAAAAGACAATTTCCGACAGCTCCAGCAAAAATCAATCAGTGGACCACATAACAGAGTTTGCGACAGATATTTATTTGAGCATGCATGAGGAAAACCAGCTAGCTCTACACAGGCGTTAGTTTGCACAAAGATGGTTTAGCCCATCATGTAAAAGGCTCACGCTGAGAGGTCACAAGGGAACCAGAATGGGGCTGCCTCTGCTGTCAAATGGAGGTCACAGGGAGGTTGGCCCGACAGCACGAAAGATTGGGCCAGCCGGCTGAGTGCAGCTGCAAACAAAGGCCCTTCAGACTGCTGCACATGGACATCTGCAATGAAATCTCCATTATTTTGTTAAACTGTGTCTGAGGCAGTGCCCTCTCTATTATGTCAATGTCTAGGCTTAATGCTGATTCATATACTGCAGAGAAAATTTCAGATTAGATCTAGATGGCAGGACCGGCTTTTAGCTGTGAAACTGCAACACTTTAATGACCAGACATGATCTAAATAATGAGGTCTTTTTTTTTTTGTTTGTTTTCAAGTTTTAAGAAAATTAGCAAAATATTCATGCACCTAACAGAATATGGGTCCCTTTCCAACTGGCACTAACATGTGTTTTGTATCATGATATTATCTGAATATTCTTTAGCTGCACAGCTTTTACACCTTGCATTCCAATGCGCCTCCAGTGTGATCAGGTAGAGAGCCAATCACATTTACCTGGCGCACACTACATACATATAATATTTTGCATTTACTAGAAATTTTCCATCGTTTACTGAATTTTACACTTTGACTATAAAATGCTTACTGTCATTTTGAGAGACAAAAAAAAAAGGCTTGGTCTATTGTGATTCTCCATTTTACATTTCCACAGTAAATGTTTCCAAAAGGTATTAGAAGTGTAGAAAAGATGTGAAAATAAAGTTTTAAAGCAGCCTATAAAATTAAGCAGGGAGAGATGTGAGTGAGTTCTTAGAAATGACAGAATCTAAAAGTGGTCACGTAATAATTTATGGGATATTTTTTTCATTAAACCAGTGTTAATTTGTCCTTTCTTTTTCTTTTTTTTTTTTCTTTCTCAAAAGCAATACCTGCAGAACAGTGCAAGACTAAAAGAACATCATGTATTATTATATTTATTTTATTACAATGGCATTGTAACTGAGTTTGTTATAACATAGATTCAATGATTTGTCGAATCAAATGTTATTGTTTCCCAATTAATAAACAGAAGATTTAATAGATTATAAGATTTGTAATTCTTTCATTGTAGTCTACAGGAAGGTTGTGTGTGTGTGTGTGTGTGTGTGTGTGTGTGTGTGTGTGTGTGTGTTTTATTTTTAATTTTTCTAAATTATTTTACTTATGTGTGTATGTAAGTCAAGTCACCTTTATTTGTATAGCGCTTTTGACAATACTGGTTATGTCATAGCAGCTTTACAGTGTTGTAAATGTATGTTGTTGTTTTTGTTTTTCGGGAAATGACAAATGTGGAAAAAACATGCAACAAAAATATGAAAATGTGTTGGTGAATTTACTTAGTGCTGTCATTTTGTAAAGAAACAGTACACACATGTGAACATAACAATAGACTGAACTTGTGATATGCATGATGTTTTACACAGAGTCGAAAACTTGCTCTTTGAAAACCCATTTTCAAAAGTATGCATTTTCAGGCTTTCAAAACAGTTTTGTCATTTAAACGAATGGCTGAAACACAATACATAAATAAATAAATGGTTTTTAGTTGAAAATGGTGTTCGGTAAACTTTTTTTTTTTTTTTTTTCCTGAGTTCTGTCCCCTGATTTGTCCCTGATCACCCCATGATTGGATCAAGATGCATCTTTGGTGCATTTACAACTACCTTTTATTACAACTGCAATCCAATCACCAAATAATAATAATAATAATAATACAGTTTTTTTCAATTGCTAACATCCTTTTGTCCAATCTGTAGTCACATTTTCAAAACACTATACACAATAAGCACAACATCACTCTGTTGTTTCCATACCTTTAACACAATTCATGTTGTTTTCACACAATATTCAGTTAATTAACATGTTTCTAAAATGCTTACATTTTATTTTCACACAAGCTTACCCCATACCAAAATCATAGATCTTTCTTATCTTTTTTTACAAATGCTTAAACACAGCATGACAGAAATGAAGACCTAATGTTCCAAACTTTAAATATAGTGTAAAGCCTCTACTTCTGCAACAACAGCAACTCAAAAGTATTGAAAAATATCTCTATATAAAATATTGTAACAAATGATAAGCATTTTTAGTAACAGATTACTAAAATATTTAGAAATAGCTGATTCCAGTATCAGTTGGAAGAATAGTCGGGTGTTGATGCTCTTTCAATTACATCACCATAGAGGAAAAAAAGACCTCTTTGAATTGGTTTTGTGGGTGCAGAACAACACAAAGAATCAGAGAGAGAAAAAATAATGCCTGGGAGTGGGAGAGGAATAGTTGTAGGAGGGAGAGGAGTAGTTGGATCAGAAGAAGATAGGTAAGGGAGAAGAAGAGGTAAGGGAGGGTGTAAGAATGTGTGCTGGACTGTGCATTTTTATGTTTGTTTGTTTGTTTGTTTTTCCCTCTTACACAAGTGGAACCTATGAAAGCTTATTTCTGCCATGGAATATAAAGGGTAAAGAGTAATTGTGACTTTGTTTCATCTCACAGTTCTGACTTTTATTTCTTGCAATTGTGAATCTGATAAAGTCTGAATTGCAAGATGTAAACTCGCAATTCCACTAACAGAAGTCCAAATTGTGAGATAAAAAAGTTCACAATTACCGTTTTTATTATCCTGTGATGGAAACAAGTTTGCATAGTAACCAAAGGCCATGCATGTTATACAGTTTTTTTCAATTGCTAACTTCCTTTTGTCCAATCTGTAGTTACATTTTCAAAACACTATACACAATCAGCATAACATCAGTTTGTTGTGACCATACCTTTAACACAATTCATGTTGTTTTCACACAATATTCAGTAAATTAACATGTTTCTAAAATACTTACATTTTATTTTCACACAAGCTTACCCCATACCAAAAGCATAGATCTTTCTTATCTTTTTTACAAATGCTTAAACACAGCATGACAGAAATGAAGACATAATTTTTGCAATTCCAAGAATAGAAGTCCAAATTGTGAGATAAAAAGTTCACAATTACTGTTTTTACTTTTTTATCCTGTGATGGAAACAAGCTTGCTTAGTAACCAAAGGCCATGTATGTTGTAGTTTTTGTTGATCACTGGCATCATCTACCATCCACATCCAACCCCCACCCACTGGAGAACAATTTCAATCAAGGTTCCAATTGAATTTCTACATAGATGGCGCTATTTTTTTCTATTGTACATTCTATAAAGTAATGACTCATTCAGTTTTAGACAGTATGTTGCCAAGAATGAACACATTCAACACTTAAAAATGTAAAATGGTTTTCAGTTGAAGGTAACTAAATTACAAAAAACAATGGATTTTTATATTGTCTAAATGCAGGTAGAACTGAAACATGTGTGTCAAACATGTAGAAGAAAGTAATGCAGTTTTTGTAAAGCCATCAACTGTTAGTATTTTGACAGTCACTGTGTTATGATTGACTATATGTTCCTATTGGATAGAAATGTAGTGCTAATGTTTTGTCCGAGTGCTGTGTTTTGATAGAGTTAGTATATGTAGAAAAAGGTATTCAGCATTTTGAAATGTAGAGTTTGTATTTATTTAACAATATGTGGTTTTGGCCAGAAAATTAACTATTTGGCTAATTGTGTGATGTAGGTGTGTTGGTGTGTTAAGAGTTTAGAAAAAGTACTTTAAGTATTGGTAAACGCTTGTTCGCAACTGAAAAAAAAACTGTAATAATAATACAGATTTAGTTAGACCTGTATTAACTATGTCAGGAAATAAACAAGTTTGCTGTGCATTGCACCAGAATATGTAATATGTAATATATTAGCCGTTTGGAGTTGGAGTTGGAGTGCAAGGATTTATTTATCCATTTTTGTTACTCTCAGCTTTAACCAATAAGATTTTTGCTTCCAATCATCCATCTGTCCTTCAGTGCTGACCTTCCCAGGTGAATATTGTTGCATTTCCTAGAGAGAGAGAAGGAATGCTAGGTGAGCTTTCCAACAAGCAAAAAATAAAGATTAGCCCCTTGAACTGGTGCAGTGTAGCTTAATAACATTTTATTTGCTAGTATCAATGTAAATTGATATTGTGACTAACCACTACAGCAATGGCGAGGCTAGGCGAGTGCACATATTCAGATCAAGAACCCCTGACAGCTTTCAAAATGAGGGAAAGTCAAAAATTTGCTCCAGAAGCGCCTTTGAGAAATAAAAAAAGCTAATTTTCAAATTAAGCCGAGTGATTTGGGGAAGGAAAAAAGGGTCAGTCGAAGAAGAAGTGTGTAGTGTGAAAGGATCAGTTGATTTCCATATTAATTGAAGGAGATGTGTGTGAGCCGGAGAGGTGAGGAGCTCTTGGCTGTGCGGCAATATTATCCTCGGCTCCACTAGTCACTAATGGCTGGAGTACCCAAACTCAGCATGACTAATAAGACACAGGGGGGTGGAGAGGAGCTGCGGCACATCCTCTGAACACAGCAGCATCAATCACATGAGGGAAAAACAAGACAATTAGTGAGACCACAAAAGAAAAAGAACAACAACAAAATAATAATTATTTTAGTAGTCATAAGCAACAACCTTACACATTGGTTGTGCTCCCAAAGCTCGCAAATGTTGCTAATGCTAAATATGATTAGCTTTTAACATCCATATGGATGTGTTTTGGTCTGTGCTGCATCGCTGCTGTTTACTCAGATTATCGGAGCGCTGAACCTTTAGGCCATCACTGAACTCAGCAGCAGGTCTGGGTGAAGTGGGTGCTGTTTTTAAAGTCAACTTGATATCAAAACCAAACTTGTCCATAGTTATTGCCTGGTTATTGTTAACTGATGGCCACATTTGATTCAATATTTTAGGCTGCAGTTAGATCATATAATGTAAAGGACTTTTATTTGTGCCTTTCTTAATGGCATACATTTTACTGCAGCTCAGCAGTTATGAAATATGATCATGAAACACAGTTAACGAGAAGGCCACCAGTGGATCGTTGTAGTCTACTGGCAAAAATATAAATCTAATTTATTATTCAGGAACTCAAAACGTTGCATTTGTAAAGGAAAATAATACATATTTCTAGGCTCATGAAACCCTGAGGGTTTGAATCAGGTTTGGCCTTTCATGGTGACATTTTACCTGAAAATCATATGTTTTCATATGAGTGAGATCATAAGAATTTAAATGAAATCGCCATCTACAGTAGTACACTATTTATTTATGTATTTTTGTTTTGTTTTGTTTTACATTAGTACTATTTTTATTTTATTTTTGCCATTTGCTGCCTTTATTCGTAAATATTATAGTGATTAGGCTGCAAATTATTAGTAGTGCATACAATCTGATTATGCCCAAGGTTTTTAATTAGTTTTTATTTTTTTTATTTTACATAGCTATGTTTTTACCCTGAAAATTTTCATTATACATCACAGACCTGGCAATGAGGTTATCGGCTCTGAACATACTGAACATACTAAATAGAATAAGCCATCAAATATAATGTATTGCTTATA
Organism: Cyprinus carpio; assembly: GCF_018340385.1. Taxonomy (NCBI): domain Eukaryota; kingdom Metazoa; phylum Chordata; class Actinopteri; order Cypriniformes; family Cyprinidae; genus Cyprinus; species Cyprinus carpio. The sequence goes on from NC_056585.1 coordinate 7,273,384, forward strand.
CCAATCATTATAATTACAAAATGGCCATTGGCAGATCCAGAAGCTATTTCCATGGTTTTGTTATATCCTCTCTTGTGTTTTGTGTTATATCCTCTCTTGTGCCCCCTTTCAATGACAACATTTGAGATTGTTATTAAAAACATCAGCTGACATCCACATCCATGTTTTTATTAGTTTTTGTGTTGGTAAAGGAGGATCCAGTTATTTCTTACACCACACAGGATATTTCAAAGCAATAGCAGAGCTCTTCAACAGCCAGGCTGCGGTAGAGCTTGTAAAAGGAGGTTCATAACAGGTGCGATAATACACAGCAGAGCCGGGGCTTAACTTTGTAATTTTCTGCATCTGATTGTGCATGACAATCCCACCGAGCCCCCATCATTGAACTCACTTCTATCAGAATCCCCATCAGCTCTTGCAGTTGCTGACTCAATGCCCGTCTGGTCCCAAGATGCAGGAGACGATTCAAAGTTCTTTCACTTTGCAATTGATTAAAGCCAGAATAAATTTACCTCAGGGCAGTTACACAGAGGGAATCCAACCTGTGCTTCAACGAAACTTTATTGTTTCATAGACAAGTCTAGGGTAATGTTTCTTTTGTGTATGCACAACCTTTTTGAAATGGGAATCTTTAGTTTTTCTGTGACACCGGGAGATAAGGGCGCATTATGAGTGATTTACATTTTTTTTCTCTGACACATACTCTGATAACAGTTCAAAAGAAAGACATTCTTCAAGCCCACTCCTAGTGAACCTTGATGTTTATCTTAAAAGCTTTGACTGAATATTAAAAGCAGTGTTGATATGTTATACTGATACTTAGCAAAGGAAACTGAGCTCATTCGGGATAACACGAGTTCTCTGATCTGTTCAAAGCCATGATGCATTGTAGAAAAAAGAATTATTAATCTGCTTTCTGACTATTTTGGATACAGTGCAAGATTAGATTATAAATGGACACCTACATACTTGACACTGGACATAATAACACATAAACAGGCCCTTGATCTTTTCAACTTAATCCATTTGAAATAATCAGGATGAAAGGGGGAAAATAATTCACAGCCCAAAACTCTGGCTGCATATCCTCTAAATGAAGATTGTGGCCTTAAAAGAGTGATTTGTTACTATAATGTTGTCAAATAGATTTCCATCTAACCCTCTCAATCACAAAAACAATATATGACAGCTCCATATGGTATACAACCAAACCATAACAAGCTGTGTTTACACAGACTTTTTAATGCTGTTTGGCGGAAGAAATGTGTCACACGGTAGAGGAAGTCATTTTCTATCTGTATCAAATTAAACACTGATAAATGCAGGCATACACAGATATCCAATTAATAGGGTTAGTAGAATAAGTTGATGTAGCTGCAAAAAAAAAAAAAGTAGAAGACAAAAAATGCTACAGTATTTTATTTATTTATTTATTTATTTATTTATTTATTTATTTATTTATTTATTTATTTCCTTTTCTTATCATGCATATTAGGCTTTTATGTTTGGTAATATGGTACTTAGCATTTGTGTGAATGACACTGTGTACCTTTTATATATTATTATTTATATCCTCATCTTATGAAAAAGCTGCTCGTGATAAGCTTTGTTCCCTATCTGTCGGTCACTACGAGTTATGTCGAACGACATATGGGGTCTCACTTGGGAGGCCAATCATCTCTGAGTTTAAGAGAAAACGCCAATGAAAATTGGCTAGTGGATTTAACATACCTGAGCCACTCCCCGTGCCTACGGGTATAAATAGGCGACAGGTGCATCCACTCACTAGATTTTTGCTTCGGAGCCGAGTGGTTGTATGAAAAGCTGTTATACTCCACGAAGCCATTCATCTGCTGTGTGTCGGGAAGCTGTTCTGGTTGGCGGTATGGCGCGAACAGCGGTGTCCCTTCAGCGATTCCCCTGGGCGCTTCAACTAAAAGAGCGGATTTCCTAAAAGAGCAAATCACGGACGATTCGCGTCTTTTTAAAGACGCCGTTTCGTCCGTGTACTTCTGGATGCGGTCGTTTCCTGTCCTCTGACAACGGCCACGAGCGTTGTCTTCCGTGTCTGGGCATTCAGCACGCTGAAGACGCGTTCGTGGATGGTTCATGCCCGCACTGCGTGTGTGAGCATGGCAACGCTGTGATCACGTCTCTTCTTTCTTAAAGGGAAAGGAGCAGACCCCTCTGTCACTACCCGTCCCGGTTTCTCTGCCACGAGCAGAGGACCGCCGGCTAGTGCTCTGGGAGATTTGAGGGTGACAGTGAGAGCTTCTCCGCCGGGCCACGCCCCACGGACCTCTCACCCCTTCCGCAGTGCTTGTCCTGTGCAGCTGCTGGGTGATTTTGCTGGGCTGTCTTATGGCGGTCCCAGCATGTCATTCGGTTTGCCGCCGGTGGATCAGATGTCGATTGCAGCATCGGGGGATGGGCTGCTGACCTCTGTGGATGAAGATTCGGCGGGGCTGCCCCCCTCGGGTGTTGTAGCCACTGCCGAATCGGACCCAGAGTTGACAGCCATGCTTGCCCGGGCAGCAGTGAGCATCAGGATGGAGGTGAATACACCACCCAGCCCTGAGTGCTCACAGCTGTTCGATTGGTTATCGGTGTAGAGCGCGGCTCACAACCGCGTTTTGCTCTGGTTCCTTTCGTCCCGGATGTGCATGGGGAAGTGACGTAGTCGTGGATGGCCCCTTTTTACGGCCAGAAGCCGCTCGTTTCCTTTCTCCGTCCTCACTACCCTCGATGGTGGGGCAGCTAGGGTGGGCGTCGACATTCCCCAGCAGGAGAGTGCGATTGCGGTGCACTTGTGTCCGCAAAACGCCGCCACTGGAGGAATAGTCTGCGTCTCCCGTCCAAGGCCTGTACGCTGTCGGCCGCTCTCGCTGCCAAGGCTTATGGTGCTGCGGGCCAAGCTGCCTCTGCCCTGCATGCCATGGCAATCCTGCAAAAATTCACCAGCCAAGGCTTTAACAAATGCACGAGGGTAGAACCAACCCGAGGTTGATGCAGGAGCTGCGCACGTTGACTGACCTCACCCTTCCGGGCGACGGGAGTCACGACGCAGTCCCTCGGGAAGGCGATGTCCGCTCTGGTGGTCCAGTAGGTCCATCTCTGGTTCAGCCTGGTCGAGATGAGAGACGTCGACAAAGCTCGCTTTCTCGATGCTCCCATCTCCCAGGCGGGCCTGTTCGGCGACACTGTCGAGGACTTTGCCCAGCAGTTTTCGGCAGTGCAAAAGCAGACTGAGGCCATTCAGCACATCTTGCCCCGACGTGATCCTCCGGTTGCCACCATTCCGTCGCGGGCAGTGCCTCAGCCTGCTTGTCGCCGTGGGCGCCCCCCTGCGTCCTCCACACCAGCTCCGCCCCGTGCTGAGAGTTCTTCGAGGCCGGGCTCCGCCCCGTGGCGCAGGGAGAGCGGCGCCCCCCGTGTCACATCCGGCCGCAAAATCCTCTAAGACGACGACAAAGCGGCCCAGACATGGGCAACTTGGAGATGTGGGAGACTGCTCTTCAGGAGCTGGCGGAGACAGCGCCACTCCTTCCCCCGGAGGAGGGCCGGGTGGAGAATCCTCAGTTTTCTTTTCTTTCTGTTCCGCCGCTGGTCCGACGGTTGGCGGCACCCACATTTTCAATAAAAGAGCAATTTCCCTTTCCTCCGAGTTGCAAGGCTCGTGGGTTGACAATGAGCGACGCACTGCCTCCTCATTCTCACTCACGACGCACCCTTTCGCCAGTGGCCAAGAGGTCACGGGTCGGAGACGCAACGCCTCTCCACGTGTCTCTGGCCAGTTCCTCCGGGAACAGGGCGAGTTTTGCTGTGATGACTCAGAAAGCGATGCTTTCTGGGCCATCCAACACAACTCCCCATCGCTGCACCACTGCGGGTATGTCGACTGTCCCTTTTGGTGCCACTTGTACGGAGTTTGGGGGCGTGGCTTGCGCTGCCCAACCCTGTCGCGCTGGCTCATTCGGACGGTTCGACTCGGTTACGCGATTCAGTTCGCCCGGCGACCTCCCAAGTTCCATGGCGTTCTCGAGACTTCGGTGGCAGCCCAGGACGCCTCTGTCTTGCGCGAGGAGATTGCTGTCCTGCTGGCGAAGGATGCAATCGAGCCGGTCCCTCCAGCCGAGATGAAGAGCGGGTTTTTACAGCCCCTACTTCATCGTACCCAAGAAAAGCGGTGGCCTTCGACCTATCCTGGATCTGCGAGTCTTGAATCGGGCCCTGCACAAGCTCCCGTTCAAGATGTTGACGCAGAAACGTATTATCAAATGCGTTCAAGCCCAGGATTGGTTTGCAGCGATCGACCTGAAGGACGCATACTTTCATGTCTCGATCCTCCCTCGGCACAGACCGTTTCTCTGCGGTTTGCATTCAAGGGTCGGCATGGCAGTACCGTTTCTGCGGTCCCCTGTCCCCCCGTGTCTTTCGAAGGTCAGGCATGGCATACCCCACTCTGGGAAGTGGGCATCAGGATCCTCAACTATCTCGACCCCTTCCCGAGAGGAGTTGTGCGATCACAGGGACTTCGTGCTCCGGCACCTCAGTCAGCTGGGGCTTCAGGTCAACCGAGAGAAGAGCAAGCTCTCCCCTGCGCAGAGAATCTCTTATCTCGGTATGGAGTTAGACTCGGTGAGTATGACGGCACGTCTCACCAGCGAGCGTGCCCAGTCAGTGCTGAACTGCCTGAGTTCCTTCAGAGGCAGGACAGTGGTACCACTGAAACACTTTCAGAGGCTCCTGGGGCATATGGCATCCGCAGCCGCAGTCACGCCGCTCGGGTTGCTTCATATGAGGCCACTTCAGCACTGGTTGCACTCCCGAGTCCCGAGATGGGCATGGCGCCGCGGTACACATCGTGTCACCATCACACCGATGGGTTGCCGCCTAATCAGCCCCTGGTCGGACCTTGCCTTTCTACGGGTCGGCGTGCCCTTAGAACAAGTGTCCCCATGCTGTTTGTCACAACAGATGCCTCCAACACGGGCTGGGGTGCGACATGCAACGGGCAGGCAGCTTCAGGGTCCTAGACAGGACCTCGACTGCTTTTGGCACATCAACTGTCTGTTTCGTACATCAACCGACACAGGGCGGTCTACGATCACGTCGCATGTCTCAACTCGCCCGCCATCTCCTCCTCTGGAGTCAGACGCGGCTCAAGTCGCTGCGCGCTATCCACATCCCAGGGGAGCTCAATCGTGCAGCCGATGCGCTCTCACGACAGCTCACTTTCCCGGGGGAATGGCGACTCCATCCCCAGACGGTCCAGCTGATCTGGAGTCGATTCGGGGAAGCCCAGGTAGACCTGTTTGCTTCCCACGAGTCCTCCCACTGCCAGCTGTACTATTCCCTGTTCCAGGCCCCCCTGGGCACGGATGCACTGGCACACAGCTGGCCTCGGGCTCTACGCAAGTATGCGTTTCCCCCAGTGAGCCTGCTCGCACAGACACTGTGCAAGGTCAGGGAGGACGAGGAACAGGTCCTGTTGGTTGCGCCTTACTTGCCCACCCGGACCTGGTTTTCGGAACTCATGCTCCTTGTGACAACCCCTCCCTGGCGCATCCCCCTGAGGAGGGACCTCCTCTCTCAGGGGCTGGGCACCATTTGGCACCCGCGTCCAGATCTCTGGAACCTCCACGTGTGGCTTCTGGACGGGGACGCGGCAGACCTAAGTGATCTGCCACCAGTGGTGGTGGACACTATCACTCAGGCTAGAGCCCCCTCTACTAGGCAGGCCTATGCTCTGAAGTGGAGTCTGTTCACGAATTGGTGTTCTTCTCACCGAGAGGACCCCCGGAGATGCTCGGTCAGAGTCGTGCTTTCTTTCCTGCAAGAAAGGTTGGAGCGTAGGCTGTCACCCTCCACCTTGAAAGTGTATGTGGCTGCCATTGCAGCCCATCACGATGCAGTGGACGGCCGGTCCCTGGGGAGGCATGACTTGATCGTTAGGTTCCTGAGGGGTGCCAGAAGGTTAAATCCTTCTAGGACACCCCTGATTCCCTCCTGGGACCTCTCTATTGTTCTGGCTGGACTTCAGAGGGGTCCCTTTGAGCCGCTAGACTCAGTCGAGCTTAAGTTCCTGTCTCTCAAGACAGCGCTCCTGGTCGCGCTCACTTCCATCAAGAGGGTCGGGGACCTCCAAGCATTTTCGGTAAGTGAAGAGTGCCTTGTGTTCGGGCCGGCCTACTCTCACGTTGTCCTGAGACCCCGGCCTGGATACGTGCCCAAGGTTCCCACCACTCCCTTCCGAGACCAGGTGGTGAACCTGCAAGTGCTGCCCCTGGAGGAGGCAGATCCAGCCTTGGCGTTGCTGTGTCCCGTAAGAGCGCTTCGCATATACGTGGACCGCACCCAGAGCTTCAGAAGCTCTGAGCAGCTCCTGGTCTGCTTTGGAGGTCAGCAGAAGGGGAAGGCTGTCTCCAAACAGAGGTTGGCCCACTGGATAGTGGATGCCATCGCCTTGGCGTACCATTCCCAAGGCGAGCCGTGCCCCCTGGGGGTGAGGGCCCACTCCACACGGAGTGTGGCCTCCTCCTATGCGCTGGCGCACGGCGCCTCTCTGGCAGACATCTGTCGAGCTGCGGGCTGGGCGACACCTAACACCTTTGCGAGGTTTTACAACCTTCGTGTAGAGCCAGTTTCTTCCCGTGTGTTAGGTAACAGGTAATTGGCGGGAAGGACTGGCTCGGTGTCACGCTTGCTGCGCCATTCCCCCTTACACGGGGATACGAGCGCCTTTCTTCTCCCAGGAGAGTTCCCCGGTTGACGTGCCCTGGTCGAGCATCCTCCAGCACCCTCGGCGGTCAGACTTGGCGGAGCAGTCTGGCGCCAGGCCCAGTACTGGTGTTAGCATGCCCGGAGTTCTGGTCAGCCCCTGTACTGGGCTAGGTGTCCATATGGCTTGATTCCCTACGGGTAATCCCATATGTGTATTCTTCCACGGTAAGGCTTTCCCTCTTGGTAAACCCGTGTCTTCCCTTGACAGACCCGCTCTGTCAGTCTCTTCTGGCAGCTGTTCCATCCCTACTCCAAGGTAGGACCTGCCTCAGAGACCCATTCCATATGTAGTACTGCCCCCTGGGCCAGTCCATATCAGTATCTCCACATGTCACCTCCCTATGGGCAGGATGTGGTCTCCGTAGCGACCTTTTCCTAAGGCTCGCTTCCCCATTGTCTTGCCAAGCTGTAAGAACAAATAGGGAAGATTTGAAGCAATCTTTCACTGAAGGTTGAAATCCCTTCCAAAAATTTTTTTGTGGACGGAACAGCAGCATGGCCTTCTCCAGCAGTTATGTACTCACCCTATTGGCCCCTTCGGTACCAAGGTCAGTGAATTTGCGCTGGGGCTTTGGGAAGGTTACGACCTTAAGCGTAGCTTTTGTGACACGCCGCAGCTTGTCAACAATTTCAGCGCCACATGGTTGTGACGGTGTTCGGGTTGTGGCGTTTTCCATAGGACCCCATATGTCGTTCGACATAACTCGTAGTGACCGACAGATAGGGAACGTCTTGGTTACGTACGTAACCCTCGTTCCCTGATGGAGGGAACGGAGACGTTATGTCCCCATGCCACAACCTTGAACCATTCGCTGTTGCCGGGACAGGTTCTCGGCTCCTCAGCGTAAAACCTAGTGAGTGGATGCACCTGTCGCCTATTTATACCCGTAGGCACGGGGAGTGGCTCAGGTATGTTAAATCCACTAGCCAATTTTCATTGGCGTTTTCTCTTAAACTCAGAGATGATTGGCCTCCCAAGTGAGACCCCATATGTCGTTCGACATAACGTCTCCGTTCCCTCCATCAGGGAACGAGGGTTACGTACGTAACCGAGACGATTCATCATGTGACTTTCTAATGACAACAGTTTTTTGGTGGGTCTCATAGTATTAAAAATGAAAAGAAATACCAGGCTGGTATATTAACATTACATCAGTTAATGAAATACTTTTTTTATTTGATTTAATTTTTAGTTGTGTTTTTTTTTTTTTTTTTTTTTTTTTTTTTTTTTTTTTTTTTTTTTTACTCTAAATTTAAGTTAAATATGTAAAACCTAACATATTTATTAATTGTGAAGTTCTGGCAACCACAGCTGCTAGTTATAAATTGCATGAAATATAATACATTACAAAACAGTTATAAATATTTAAGATACAAAACAAACAGAATTACAATGTACAGAGGTGCTATTTATATACAGCCCATGCTAGTGAAACCTGATTTAACAGAAGGTCTTTTAGCCAAAAAAGCTAAAACTGAGTTCATAATTTGACCTTATGACGGCTTCACCCACTCAAACTGTCATGTCACTGCAATCAAAATAGGTGCTGAAATATCTGATGGAAGTAATGCATCATAATAGACCTTTAGCTCCACACTCAAGCATCAACAGATTCATTCCAGTCAACAGATTTGCTCTCCTTTATCATTCACGCTTTTGAAATAAGTCAAATGGCAGGTCGAGGAACCTGGCTCGCACAGAAACCAGCCTTCAAAGTCAGGCCAATGTCATCTTTCCAAGTTTCCCAATGGCTCATCTATCACAATTTTTAGCTTGTAGTCCTCGGTTTGAATTCCCTATTAAGGCAGCATATACCTGATGAGGAAAGGACTGGATTTCAAAGTGAATTGTGATTGTCACATTAAGAGGTGGAGCTCATGCGGGAGACCTAGTTTTGCCCCCATCATTGCTTGTAATCTTTCTACTTTGCAGAGAGACAATGAACAATCTAGTCATCATTCAGCACATTAATAAAAGTCAGTCAAACGCCCTTTAATTAAAGTAATTACTTTGGATCTCAGCCTATAACCCAATCATTGTCAAAGCTGATCGTATTTCTGGAGGCAAAAACTAAAAGCTGACTCAGTCTTTTGATTTCCTTCCAGAAAAGCATTTTTGGGAATCTGAAAGAGACAGGAATACGATCACTGCAATTGTAATTCAATTACTATTCATTTTTGTGTATGCCTACTACATATTTATATAGTATACACACACCCCATTGCTAATACTTGTGTGTATGTAATAAGGTTGTTTGCTGTACGCTTTAGCTCAGTGAAATCTAACAAATGTATTTTGACCAGAACCTAATGGTCTTTAGACAATAAAAATAATTCACTGGGACTTGTTCTTATTATTATTTGTATACTGCATAACAATATGGCACATCTTCCAAACACTTTAGTTAATTCAATCTGCAGGTTTCAGTCAACAAATTGACTCTTCTTTGCTGTTCAGGCACTTCTCCCAGTCTAAACCTCATAAATTATTCATATTCAAGTTAAAATGAATAAATGCAGCAGTCTCTCCTATTAATACATTATTTTTACTAACTTGTTTCAACTTCAGCATGTTCTTTGTTGTGCAAGCCTTTTCTTTCCATGTTGAAAAAAAAAAGAAAAAAAAAAACTTTTAACGAGAAAAGCATTTCCAAGAAATGTCTCTGTATGTTATACCATTTTCACAAACCCATTAATATTACTTTTTATAGACAACTTAGAACATGTTCATTTCAGCTTGACGGGAAGTACTGTACTTAGAGCTGCAGTTGAAACATTATTACTTTACCTACAAAGTGAAGTCTACAGCATATACCATATACACATATTGGTATATGGCAATGATAACCGTATAACTAATCCAAAGGGAATGTAGCAAAGACAACAGCTGACATAAAGTACAGAGAGTTAGGACAAAAGTTAATGAGCAACATTTAAGTGCAGTAAATCTGCCCAGATTTTGGAAAGAGTGTTTGCAATGTATATTTGAGATGTACCGGACTTTGTAAACATTGTTGTTAACAAATTTGGTTCCTGCAGACAAATATGTACATTAGGTCTTGCAGTATAAATGCATGTTAATAGATCTGCTGCTCTCTATTGTGTCAAACAATACTGAAATGACAAATACAGTTTAAAAGCAAATTATGGGATATGGCAAAAAAAATTAAGACAATGGAAAAGACAAGGATACAAACAATTCCAAACACTTATTTTAAAGTCTGTGTGAACCAGAAGTTGCTGCTGACTTTATTTCAGTGTAGTGACGTATTTCCAGCTGAAACGGAATATTGAATAGAGGACATGGTTTTATGTTTGCGCTCCTCCTCTCTGTCTCTCAATCATAGCAATCTAACTGTTGGAGGGGTGTGTTTAAGGATGTTTTGCTCATGTCTTTATATTGATGTCATCAGAAAAGGAATGCCATTCCAGAGCGGAAGTAAATGTTCAGATTTTGATTAAAGATTACGAAGACAAACAATTTTTTTCAGCAGATTAACTTACACAGATTAATTGTTTACATCAAGACTAGCAATGTGCACTAGTAAAGTAAATAAAGTCATTTTGATTTCATGCAGACTTTAACAATTCTAAAAATGAAATAAACAAATAAAAAATAAACCGCTTAATTTAATTATACATTTATTGCAAATTATTATTATTATTATTATTATTATTATTATTATTTTGATTTGACATCAGCTTCAACAGAAACAAATAAATTCCTAGATGTGCATTAGAAAAGTCGTGATTTTGCCTGAACAAATTATGTGACTAATTTTTACATTTTTACATTACATTTTTAAAGGCTTAACTGAAAAAAAAAAATATCTATATAGCATTATATATATATATATATATATATATATATATATAGTTTATATAGTCTATAGCATTTTTTCAATATGCATTACTAATTTCCATTAATATTTAATGTTTTAAACAGCTAAATAAATACTATATTTTTCTTTTTTTTCATTTTATTATTATTATTATTATTATTATTATTATTATTATTATTATTATTATTATTATTATTTACATAATATGGCATGCATGCACTTGTACAGTATTTCTTTTTATTTCCATTTCCAAAAAGTAAACTCAATCTGCTACATTTAGTCAAGTAATGATTTTGCACTGTTTAGGCACTACAGCCAATTTAAACTTAATTCATTATTCATGCCAACATTTTAACATGAACAAATATAGCAGCTCTCTCCTCTAAAACATTTTCACTAACTTGCTTCATTAGCTTCAGCATGCTCTTTGATGTACAGTAAGGACCTTTTCTTTTTATGTTTTCCAGGAAATGTCTATGTGTCTGTTGCACATTATCATAAGCTTTATTAGATCATCACATCAATGCAGATATCTGCTAGTGCAGACATTCAAAGTGGAATGACTCTATTAACTGGCTACAAAAGTTTCTTAAAAATATTTACAAAAATGTTGCAAGATATTCAATGCATGAAGTCAAAATGTGTGGTTCAGACTGCATAATAATAGCTTAAAATATATATAGTAGAAAAGATGCCCATCCAAATTGACAGCAGATGCTAGATGCAACACTAACTTAGGTTTTTCAGTAGCATGACAGTAGTTCACCTGTTTTCACAACAGTATAGGTTTTTCAGTAACACCCTACCTTTTCACTCTTTTCATCTCAGAACTGAGGGAATAATCAGATGCTCACCCAAAATGTCCTCTCTCTCTCTCCTTCTCTCTAATGAAATGTTGGAAAGTCAGATTAATTGTATTGAACTGGTTAACCCTTAAAGTTCCTTTCTCCCTTTCTTGTAGTGGCAGAAAGTCTGAATTAATTAAAGTAATTAATTCATAGTAGCCAGTGCTCTCTCTCATATACTGCATATAGAGTTATCATAAAGTTAGCATAAAATCTGATTCATTTTAGTGAATCGGTTCATCCTAAACAGTCCCTTTGTCTCATGTGTATATTCTTGGCACCACCACAGCTCACTCACTCATCCGGCCTACCAATAGACATTACCAAAGGCTGTGAATGTACCAAGAAAGTTTAGTCATATTAAGATGAATGGGGCAAAGTGCAATGCGCAATATGTCAGAATATGTCCAGCTTTCTAAATAAAAAAGCCATTTGCCAATTGTTGGAGTCATTGCATCACTACAGCTGCAGTTAGAAGCTCTGGTTGCCATAGAAACAGTCGATGAGACACGCTCTGAGACACGCTCATACATCATGGTTGTGTCCAAAATCGCCCCCATATCCTTACATAGGATACTGTTTGAGGGGTCAGCCATTTGTAGAAGTATCAGAAACCATAGTGGACATTATCAAATGCACTTATTCAATCCCATAATGCATCGCAATAACAAGCATACAACTACACTCAATGGCTAGAGAATATCCATAATGCACTCTGATGGTTGTGTCGAATGAATTCCCATGTCTCGCCAGAAGATGGCACCTGCAGCTGAATCATTCATCCATCTTCTAGACCGCTGGTCCAATGTGGGTACAGTATAATAGCATACAGGTATAAATCATTTTTAATAAATTATTAAATAGTTTAATTAAGGTTTATACATACTATTTGTCATGACAGAGTTCAAGATAAATCTTTCAAACAATTATTAAACAAACACACAAGATACGCAAAAGCGGCAGCCCTTCCGGCGCACTAATGGTGCTTTTCCACTACGTGGTACGGCACGGCTCGGCACGGTCCAGTTTGCGTTTCCACTGAAGTTTAGTATCGCTTTAGAGTGGGCGGGATTAATCTCATGTCATTTCAGTTGTGCCACCTCTACTGCCGCGTCTGATAAGCTCCTCTGCTATCAACGAGAGGAATGTGTGTACTTCCTCAATAGACAATGAAACAGCCACTTTTTGGTTGTTAAAAAAAGGTTTGCTCCTTCAAAACAGTTGCGTTCGATCCTTCGCTGGCTGTGCTGATTTAAATCTAGTGGTTCTGTTGTGTTTATGTTGCAAGTTCAGTGACGCAGGTAGTGATGATTATTTCCGGCCAATCAGTGCTCAGCAGAGTTTACACATCTCGTTTTGGTAACGGTACGGTTCATTTGGAACCTCAACTGAGGTGGTACTAAAAAAAAGTACCAGGTACCAGGTACTGTACCCAGTGGAAACACAGACGTGCCGAGTTTAGCCTCAACCAGCTCCAACAGATTTGCCTGGAAGTTTCTAATGAGTCTGTTGACCTTGATTGGCTGGTTCAGGTATGTTTAATTAGGGTTGGAGTTAAACTTTGCAGGACAGTGGTCCTCCAGGAGCAGCTTTGGACACCTCTGCCATAACCCTAACCATACCGAACCTGATAATTAGCAAAGGTGTTCTTTATTATCCCTGAATTGATCCACGACTTTGAGCATGGTAACAATATGAGTCACAGTTGACGCAACATCCATTTTCAATTATAGGCCTATAAAATAACTGTTAAGCAGTTTATTTCTGCTTTTAGAATATTTTCTTCATTTTGATTTAAAATAAACACATATAAGCTGATATGCAATGGGAAAGATAGAAAATGGGATTGGAAACAGGTGGATTCAGTCTTGGGTCAAAAGCTAATTCCATTGCTCTCCACGACACTATAGCTGGTGCTGGATGGGTTTCTTCTGGATTTTGTAGTAGCGGAGTAAGTGTAAATCACCTCTGCCAATAAGGCAGGTTAATTGCACTAAGTTTAAATAAAGACTTTGCTTACATATACTCCATTATAGCAATATAAAATATAAAAAAGTTCTAGGCTAAACAAACTTTTTTTTCATTATGTAATAATATATCTTGGTATTATAGAGATTTAATGGAGTGGCTGTGTAGCAGAAGATATTGCAATTAAAAGTTTTATTATATACACTTAAATATAAATATATCAACAATCTTATGGAAATGATATACTGGGCTCGTCAGCTTTTATTTTTTGTAAAACCATTGATACATATTCACATTTTCTAATTAACTGTTCTCTCCTCTGGAGATCTAGAATGATCTCAGCTCTCAAACCCTGAAGCTATTAATTAAAGCATACAGACTCAATGTACACAGCCACTCATATTATCTGGCTAACAGTATCTTCACTGAGGAAATATGACAGACCATTTGATAAATATATTAAGTTCATGAAATGAAATCTCACTATAGGCTTTTAATTAGCACACAGTCACTCTGCACATGTTGTCTGATTCTGTATTTACAAATGAAAAATCATGATTGTGAAGAGTCTTTTGTGTGCACATCTGTTTGCATAAACAGACATGACAAAATCTGTTAATGGTCCCGGAGTTGGCACATAAAACTCACAGTACAATAACACATATTCAAACCCTTCTCTGTCCAAAAATATTACATAATTCTATATAGACATTTTTGATTTGATTATAGCTAACAGTTGGGTTCAGACAGCTTCAATAATGAATAAAGACACAATATAAATGTTTATTGACCATATGCAGGAGGTAGACTAAACACAAGCCAAAAGCTGAAAGTTAATAAAATAAAATATCAAATAAAATAATAAAAGACTGCATCATGTGCATTGCTGTGTACTGATTTGCTTTTGTACCTGCAACATGCAGACCTCTCACACTTAGAGTTTATTCACACTTGCTTTGTTTCAGGGGTCTCTTCAAGGGCATATACATATATTGTGCATTAATAGCCTGTCAACAAAGGATGCTATTTTTGATTTAATCTCGGTGTTTTTTTGTTGCATTCCATTACATATCATCTAGCTTCCTGCGTGAACAGTCATCATGCAGAACAGGACTCAGACAGTGACATTATTACTGAGACGGACCACTTGTATTACAATGTAAGAAATTGGGGGACCCAATATTGCAACTCTAGTATGCAGTATTTTAGTGTTATTTGAGGGTAAGAAACAAAATTTATGATACCTTTTGAGTCAGATGTTATTGCTAATTTGAAACACTGCATGCTTTTGAAATGTGAGTTTGTAGTTTCAGTAATCCCCAGTTCAAATACATTGGAGCTGTTCTTGTAAGACTGATGAGAGCTGGCCGAGTACGCAAGATGGCCACTGAACAAACTTTGGCTCGGATAATAAATGCTGATGTGTATGATACAATCACCTTCCCAATCTTAGTTCAGTGCTCAGTGATATTAACTACTAGCCAACAAAGATAATTAAGGTCAGTAGCATGTTTAGTCACCACACAAACCATGCAACTGCATGGGGCCCCCAAAACACTAAATACTCCCCTGATTAAGGTATTACAGTATTGACAGTGCTGTAACACCACAAGTATTTTGAGACTTACATTCCATGATGTTCACACAATGTTAAAAACAAACATGCACTAAACTAATTAAAGTTAAAATTCACATCAGATGTATTGGTATAGCACTTTCCATTGTTTCAAAGTGGCTTTATAGAAAGTCATGATGCTAATGTTTACAATATCTTAATATCTTGCCTTACAGTAGCATTTAGCATAATAGAGCTGGGTGACAATATAGTACCATTTAGTGATGATACACAATCAAGCAGAGATTTTCTAGTTATTGTACATGTATGTACACTGTATGCACACGAAAAAAGTTGAATATTCTGTATATACAGTATATCCAACTTTAAATAAACAGCTGGGCAATAATATTGTTTGCATTTTGCAACAATATAAACAATCATGGAATTGAGATTGCTATATAGTATATGTCACTTTAAGTTAAAAGCTTATTGTATTATGTGGAGTCGAGTATTATGAGAGAGATGGACTGAGCGAGTGTGATTACCTGCATCTAATACAACATTCATTCTTCAGCTCAATCTCATTCAATAAAACATTAGTTTGAATGTCCGCTGAGGAAAGCAATATCTTTGCCATACTATCTTTCAACTGTTAAGGGGATTTTCCACGATAACGCTGGATTGGAAGTTGCACCTTACAAGGAATTTTTTGGAAGTAAAAATAGCGTCCATATTTACAAACCTGTTTCGGTCTCTCTCAATATAAAAGTCTTTGCTGTGGACTCACTCATAAAGACAGTCTCTTGCAACTAAAATAACCATCACTAAAACACACATACCATTTCTCAGTACCAAATACTATTATTAAATAGACTACTACTATTATTTCCATAAAATAATGTTTATTGAGCAATAATATTTAATAAACAACAGAGGCCATTAAAAAAGTTGCTAAGCAATTCAGTCAAAAGTACAAAGGCAGCACTCTGATACAGCATTAAAGTTATATAAAAAGATAAAGTTATGAAACTTTGCTCTCAGCCAAAACTATTTGCTCTGGAACAAATAATAGATTAATGAGACCAAAGACTGCCCGTTAGATTTACCCAAAACGATATTACAACTCATATTTAAACTCTAGATAGCACACGTGTGTCTGAAAGATGTCTGTTAAAGATTGCTTCATCTGAAAAGAATCTACTGTGTACAAACATCTGATAGACATCTTTTAGACATAATTTTTACATATAAACATCTTTCTAAACATCTATTTGACATCAGATAGGAAATGTTTTATAGACGTATTGCAGATGAAAAAACACTCTGAAAAAACATGTCTTGCAGATGTAAATGCAGACATCAGATACAGTAGATCATTGAAAGTGATAGTGATAACGCCCACAGACCACTGGCTGAACATCTGATGCATATGGCACACAAAATTAGAAACACTTAAGGAGTTTCGAAGTTGTCATCTGATTGGTTGAAATATACTGGATTTCAGGGAGACATGTGTGTCGCGTTCTTTAATGTTCCACTTGGAAACAAAGATGCCGTGACGCCAAACCCCCTCATGGATCAACTAATCATTGTATTTTCAAAAGTATGTGAAATACAGTATGTAAAGTTTGTGGCATGGACTCTTTAAAATACGTCCAAGAGTTTTACACAACAGTCTGTTACATTTCCACACCCCTAAACATGATGTGGCACAAAACAAAACATGATTAGTTGATTTATTTGTCAGACATATGGCCTCTTGGGCGGTCCTTGACTATTCAAAGCGGCCAAGCTTCCCAGACCGTCTGCCGTCAGTCTGAAGGTCTGGCTATGCAAAACTACTTAATAGACGTCTTTGTGATATACATGTGCTATCAGGGATCAGAACCAGCAGGGAATTCCCGAATAACTGGCTGAGGTAAGGCTGTCCTCGGCAGGTTCATAGGCGCTGACAGCCTGGAGCTCACATCTCCAAAAACGTCAAAGCCAGAATTCAAATTTCATCAATAATAAACTGCATATTTGAAATCTACACAACTACATTTTCACATACCCCCCAATAATAATCTTAACTGTCATTAGTAACTTTCAGTGTCAATGTTAATCCAAGAAAAAAAGAGAGAGAAAATCACTCACTCCTCTATAACCTTTGTAGGTTTAAAAAGGATTAATCTCATTAATTAATTTCATTTATACAGTGAAGACTATGCAAAACTAATTTATATTTGACTAATCAATTTTTGTACCTGACCACCCACAAACCTGAAAAAAAAAATATATAATAATAATAATAATAATAATAATAATAATAATAATAATAATAATAATAATAAAGCACTGTTTAATTTATATATTTGTTCTATTTCTGCTATTAAATGCACAATTTCCAGTAGGGCCAACAGGTACAACCTGCACTGCAGCCCTGCATAACCCAGCTACGGCCCTGATAACTAAGCTAATATTTAATTACTATAATATTGATTTTTTTGCTAGAAGTAACATCAAAAGTGGAAAAAGTTGGAGCATACATTTACACACAAACTGTCCACCAAAACACAAATTTCAGACGCCATCTTTATTTTTTAGCTCAACTGTCAAGCAATGGAATGCACAGGATTGTGGGATATCAAAGGCAGTGAAGGATACATCTATGCTGCCCTCAAAAATCGATCAGATGACGGTATCTCAGGAGACAAGAAGTGAAGGTGACATTTGATTTGGATTCGCCTTGATGCTTTTCTACCTTGGAAAGCATCCTCCGAAGGCAGCATTTTTTAGCTTTCGGACATAGCCTGTGAGAAATGCTACAAGCAAAGTAATACAAACAGTGAAACAGTTCCTATGGCAATACTGTTATAATACCGCACGCCTGGAAAGACCTTTCAGCCAATCAGATTCGAAGACCAGAAGTAACTGTTGTATAAATACTAATATATTCAACTATATATAAAGAGTTGTGTGATGAAGTTACTGATAATGTAGTTATGTAAGTAAACTTTAAATATGTAAATAATGTTGGATATAAGTTAGATATCCAACTTTATATAAAGATTTGGCCAAAAGAAAAATAAATAAATAAATAAATAAATAATAATAATAATAATAATAATAATATAAATATAATAAAATATATATTATTATTAATATAATAACAATATTTATTTATATTTATATATATAACAATATATAATAATAATAATATAATAACATATATATATATATATATTAAAGTTATATAAAAAGATAAAGTTATGAAACTTTGCTCTCAGCCAACTGAAAATTTGATGTTTATCTGCTTACCCCCAGGGCATACAAGATGTAGGTGACTTTGTTTCTTCAATAGAACACAAACGAGATTTTTAACTCAAACCATTGCAGTCTGCCAGTCATATAATGGAAGTGAATGGGAATCACAACTTTAAGAGTCAAAAAAAACATACACAAACAAAACCAAATTAAACCCTGTGGCTTGTGACGATACACTGATGTGTAAAGACATGAAACGATCTGTCTGTGCAAGAAACTGAACAGTATTTATATAGTTTTTCCCCTGATTCACGCATTGTCCAAACTGTCCAGAGTGCGTTCAGCCGGCGCATGATGCGTCTTCTTCTTCTTCTTGCTTTACAGTGGATAGCTGACTAATAAGTGCATTACCGCCACCTATCTCTCAAATGGACCATTGACACTCTATCTGCAATCTATGTGATATTAGAACTGCTTCATGTTCCTATTAAAATTATAGCAAATGGGTCATTTCTCAGCAGAACACAATCTTAACACAGCACTATCGAATCGCTGAGACATTTAAGTCCACAGATTCAGCTTAATTATTATTTTCTAATGGCTGAGTTACTCTTTGGGAATTGTTGTGTTAGTGTTTGGGCAATTTTGTTTGATGTTTTGAGTAAGTGTGTTTTCTAGTTTTAGTGTGGAGCGGTTCGTATTTTAATTAGCAAATGCATTTGTGCCCATTTGTGCACGCATTTTCGTGTTGGTCTCCAAGTAGTCTGTTTGTTTAGTCCATTTGCTAGCGCATTGCTATTTTAAGGAGCTGAAAATAGACTGCGCCATAGACCAACTCAAACCTGATCTAAAGTCTGGCGCATTGTTTTTTCTTTGTTATTTAAAGAGCGTTAGTATAGGCGGGTCCACAACGCGCGTACACGCTGCTTATTAAACACAGGGAAGCCCAGCAGCACACAAACATGCCAAATATTAACAATTAAAGGATTGCAATGCATAAGAATTTCTGTAGGCTAATTAAATATAAAAATGCCTACATGTCATAGTAGATAGTCATCGCATGTATCAGAATTAGGCTACCTATTTGCTCGCACACGAGCAGCTCCGTTTCATCTCGGAGACGCGTTCTGTCTTTGCGCTTGCCAAATTCCGCCGTGTAAATAACAAATCCGTCATGGCACGAGCGCAACTGGCTCTTAAAGGGAATGGAAGATGAGACTCTGATTGGTTTATTCCACGTTACGCCCAAAAAACACCCATTACTCATTAAGAGAATAGGGACAACCTATTTAGACCATGTGCCCGGGCGTGCCAACCGTTTTCCTTTTGTTAAAATTGGTTAAAATAGGTGGATTTGGATTTGGACATGAGTTGAGTTGAGCTGTGCGGTTTGCTTTTTGCTTTTAGTTTGTTTAGTTAGGGTAGTTTGATTTGGTTAAGTTGAGATGGTGTATTGTATTATGGAATGCCGTTTTATTGGCTTTGGAAGGTTACATAACAAGCTGAACCTGGGAGCTGACAGCACTCTCATCTCTAAAGTGGATGGGGTTTAGGTTTATTATTCCCCAACTCTTTAGCATAGAAGAATGATATAAATGCTGCGATGTAATGAAACCGAATCCTTATATAAGCTCTTTGTAGTGTCATTGCCGCACTAAAAGCACATGGATAGCATCGTTTCCATAATGTGAAGTGGCACACATCTCACATGATCCACTAGCAGAAGCACTTGTGATGTTTCAGACAAGTGGATGGAATGTGATTTTTAGTTTCACATATGGGTAGGTTTGATAGAGTCTGCTGGAGTGAAAACCACAAGTCTTTCATCACTGTTGGACAAGTCTTGTTATCTTCCTCCGTTTATAATGAGTCTGCTCAAAAGACCGTGTATTTCACTGTTCAAAGCACCATGCATGTACTTGTGCTTTTGTAGTTGTTTTTGTAATGTGCTGTTGAGCTGATTTGATTGTAATATATTTGTAATGTCTGATTAGAAATATCTCCTGACATGATTTTATGCAAAACAAACATGTATTTGCAAACTTTTTACATTTCATTTACTTCATGAAACAATAGTGTGAATTACTCTAAATGAACATATGGCAGAAATATGTCTATAATTCCATATAGACACATAGAAACATATCTAGAGACCAGAATATTATAGTTTTGCACAGGAACTCCACTCACATTTGCTTCTAAAAATGAAAATTAAATCTACTTTCAGTTGTTCTGTTAAATGGTATGTACTGTATAGCCCTGTCCTTATACTCTCTCTCTGCGTTTTGTGTCTGAACACATGGCTCTCTCTTAGTTTATGTTTGCATTTTGCCTCCTTGTTTCATTGATTTTCAATAATCTTTTGATAGTAAAATTCAGTATGAAAATATAGTGCATATTGTGATTAAAAGTGCAGCAAAGGGCTGAATCAGTTCCCATGTGAAGAGGTCATTCACTTATATAAGTCTTAAAGGCACAGCAGCAAATAACAGCTCATTTAATTCAAAGAAAACAAATCTCGCCAATAATACTTGCTAAGAGCCATTCAGGACACAAAAACACCTGGGCAAAGTGCAACATGCAACATGCAACAGAGTATCCTACAGATATAAGAATTATAATAAAATAAGTATTTTATCTTTACACGCATCTTAAAACTGCAGCACTTGTGGTTTGAGATGCTGCAAAAACATCAAGATAATGAAAAAGAAGCCTCATTTTTATGAGTAAACAACATAGACTAATTAAATTAAAATATAAATAAATAAATAAATTGGTCACACTTTATTTTAAGTTCCAATTTTCACTATTTACAAACCATTAACTACGAATTTTGCCTCAGTAAACTCCTTTAGGTATTTAGGTATTTAGGTATTGGGTAGGATTAGGGATGTAGAATATGGGCATGCAGAATATGCACTTTATAAGAACTAATAAACAGCCAATATTTTAATAGGCATGCTAATAAGCAACTAGTTAATAGTGAGAATTTGTCCCTATCCACCTTATTTATTAAAGCAGAAGTAAGAAGATTTCTGTGATTGTGCGAGACATTGGCCGCTGTAGGGAAATAACGAGAAAAATAACAAAGTGCAGTAAACAGTAAAACTGTTTGCACTACAAACCAATGTGTTCATGATTAAGATAATACATTCAAATAATATGGTAAGACACACCAGTCTGGAATATCAAGCGGCAAAATTAGGAGTTTTTTTTTTTTTTTTTTTTTAACAGCTAAAAATAGCTGGAAACGGATGACACTGGAAGCCAGACACATAAAATTGACAAATGGGTTACATTTCTTCACTTACATATACATTTCTCTTATGGGAAAAAATAAGGTGGATACAAAACTGTTTAAAAAAATAAAAAATATATATATAGCATTACTTAGGATTCTGGGATAAAGATTGAAAGTCTAAAGCCACTTTTTTTATTGGTCTGCCACAAAAAAAGTTAATGTTTTCCATAAATATTGATATTTAATTAATTAAGTAATGATTAATTTGATTATTTAAGTAACTAAATAATTAATAATGTATTTACAGCCCTACCATTGAAAGCTCCAGTGATTCTCAGAGGGGCAAAAACAATGATTGCTTCAGTTTCCTTTTGCATGTAGAGGAAGTTGATTTGTATGTAACTTGAGTGGAATATAACCTTATAATCCAAATGCTGATGAGATACCTTGAGCATCTCCTTTTACAGCCTGAGTGGGTAAAAAGGGTGGAACGGTTAAAAGTTTGAGAAATACAAGATGAGCGAAACTGATGAAGACATGTTAAATGGAAAGCATTTGGTTTTCAACAATCTGGAAATGTTGAATGTGTATGGAAATCCAACTTGGCAAACTCCCACTTCAACCTGCTTCCTGATGCAGAAGGCAGCATGCTTAGTTTTTATTTGAGGTGTTGGGCTATCAAATACCCTTTCTTTTGCTCGAATACTGCATCCCACAGACAAAATGGCGAACATAATTGCGTAATGAATCTTAAAGGACTCTGCCAAGCGTTAACTAGCTTTTACAAGCAAGCTACAACGTGATTACAGCGCATTTCATTTCAGCCGTAATAACATTTCATTACCACACAATCCCAAATCAAGACCTCTGTTTACATGAGAGATGATGCCGTCGCCCCAGTAAAATAACAGACATGAAGAAAACCGTGATCACGTTCTAGATAGCATTTGAGTGTTTGCAATAATACAGTATGTCCTCTGATGTGAGGGCACAAAATTCCTTTTGACAGCTATGAAATACTGTAAACCCCTGCCTGCTGCAAGCAAGTATTTATCTTTAAAGCCTCACATTTTGATGCCACGAATGTTTAAAAGTGATGACAGGCTTTTATGCCTTGAACAAAATATAATTTCATGCTGAATTAACTGTTTTGACCAGTTGGAGGGCAAAATGATGTGTATGAGTCTCTGGGTTGTAAGATCTTCATAAGGTCATCTCTATCTGTGGTGAATGTGAGCTTGTTGTTGTTGTAAATATATTCATTCATGCATTTATTTATTAATTTATTTATTTAGAGAAAATATGAGTGGTCTTGCTTTATTGTTAATTGTAATTCTAATATTTTAGCAATAGCACAACCTTCCTCAAAAAAGCCTCATGTTTTGAGGAGATCATGCATGTCTTTCAAATACTGAGCGATGCAATACACACTGAAGTTTAATACTTAGGTTATGGGTTTCTCCTACAAATATGTACAACATTAAACATGCCTTAGGAAGCACTATCAATAAAGGAACAGAATGTAACAAACTTACTGGCAAGTCTCTTAAAAGTGAGAAAGACCAGTGTTGCCTGTCAGAGTTGTGAAAGGTCCAGGATTGATGGGGAATTGTGTAAGTATGAAGAGATATCATTGGTATATCGCCAACTCAGTCGTCCGCCAGCTCGCTCTCTCCCGCTACTCGCGATCTGTTCAGCTGGCTCATTTGCCAGACACCAACACAAATATACCGTACACACACTGCCTGTAAATACTGTACAGTGATCATCCAGTCATCATGAATCATATCCCCTAAGAAAGAGTATAGAAGGAACAATAGTCCTTTTTCAACAGTAATTTTAAATCAAGTTAAACATGCAGACAAATATGATTAAATATGTTGACTGAGTCCTCCAAAAAGTCAAAACACTGTTATTTCTGTGGTGTTACAGTACCAAATCGCTTATCTGTTTGTCTGACTCTAACATAGAGACAATAGTTAAACCAATGGCATGAAATTGGGGCAGGACTATCTGTTTGCTCGACCAGTAACGTACAATATTATATTATATTATATATTATATATTATATTAATTATATACAATAATTATATACAATATTATATTATACATTAAACATAACTTTTAAAACAAACTTTTTTTGTATTGTCTATTATATTAATATTGTTGTTGTTTACTTGGGTTTCCTGTTTTTGTTTGTTTTTGTTGTTTGTTTGTTTTTTTTCTCAGCAAATATTGATATTACCTGTGAATAATTAGATGAATTTTGTAAGTAAAGCATTATAATTTATATGCAATGTTTATTTAAACATTCTCTGGAGATTTGTAACAATTAATAATAATAATAATAATAATAATAATAATAATAAGAAGAAGAAGAAGAAGAAGAAGAAGAAGAAGAAGAAGAAGAAGAAGAAGAAGCATGCATGGTCATTTATATTCTCATCACTGTTTTATGTGCACTTAGTCTTGTGCATTCAGCCCTTATACATAGAGAGCTAATGGCAATATCAAAACAGAGAAAAATAATAAAATAAAATAAAATAAAATAAAATAAAATAAAATAAAATAAATTGGCAAGCTTTTGAAGCCATACATTTCCCTGGTGAAATTTATATCTGAAGCTGTAACGTGTGTGCTTAATGCATCAAAACAAACAACACTGGTTCTTGCACATCAAGCACGCATGTTTAAGCTTCTGTTTACCATATTTAATATGCTTAAGATGGAAGAAAATAAAATTTTATGAAATGTAATCAAGTAAAAGTACAAGTAGTCAGTTTGAAATGCACTTGAGTAAAGTACAAATCCCCTAAAGTAATACTTAAATGCATAAATCAAGTAAAATTACTTAAGTATTTTATACCCCAGAATAAAAGATAGAGGGAGTGTTCAGAAACCTGTATAAAAACAATCATTGTGTTTGAAATTTTGTTGATGCTAGTGCTGCAGAAATTATTTGATTCATTTTTAAGAGACACAATTTCAACTTCAAAGCTCTTGATTTATCTATTAATTATCAACATGTCAGACCTGACCATGATACCTTTGCCATCACACTTTTATGCCTAGCATAAATCTACAGTATAATTTTTTTCAGTTAGCGCTCAGGCATGATGCTGGCGTGGAGGGTGGTGTTGTCTGTCAGTGGTATGACTGGCACTCTTTGGCCTCTTGCCTGGACATGTTCACTCACCCCAGCACTGTTGAGATGGCCAATGAGGGATGATTTATCGACGCCATCCTTATGTATGCTGACCCATGCAGTGCAAGAACAGAAGCTAAATCAGCAGGGCTGGAGCCCGCTGTGAAGCCATTTTCCAGCAATTAAACTGCACTGGTACTTCATGGCCATTGGCCACTGAAAGAGAAAAGTTACAGGGTATATGCAAAGGTGATATTAAGATGCTATTGAACTAATTTACTGAAATAAATCAAGAGAAAAAGCCTGATATGCTCAGATTTAAATCATGTACTCTAGGTATAAGCAATAGTAGTGATAGTTGCCTTTGCAAACACCACTTATAACACATTTCACAGCGGCCCAATCTGTTGGAACCCTCTGCATACTATATATATATTATATTAATAAATTGACCTGCAGGATATAAGCTCATTAAAGCCCCAAGGCCTGCCATGTGTTGCCAATTCGTCAGACCATTGAACACTTTTCTCCCTTTCAGCTTTCTTGGTTGGTTCATGCATTTCTTTGGGATCAATGATGATTACAAATCAGGTCATTAATACAGGCACATTTTCCTCCAAATTAGCTTGAACACAGCTGTAAGGGTTTTGTGGTCTTTAAAAAAAAAAAAAAAGCATAATATTCTGTTTATTTTCACTTCTGTGTTGCAGATGCATTATTTGAAAAAAAAAATAAAATAAAAGAAAGAAAGAAACATTGTTTATTCCATGCATTCTAAGGGATGCAAAATACATTTGACAGAAAGCATGGATCTTGCTTCACAACATTTTATGCTTTTCAGGCAATCCAGTTATTCAAATATGAAATCTATTTTTTATGAGCTATTCAGAGTGAGAGACTGTCATGCAACTAGCAAATGTTATTAATAAAAGAGTTATTAAGTTCTGAAGCCTGGAAATTCAAATAGCAATAACAATTATTTATGCTTTGTCAGCAAAACATTGTAGTATTGAAAATTTAGCAGGAGTTTTTCTGTTCATAAAGAAAACATTACTACAAAACAGACATCTGTCTTTTGAAGACCTGTGGTTCATTGTGGTTCACTGTAATAGCACTATGTGTTTAAAACTGGAGTGTTAAATGTATGGTTTTATGGCTCCATAATCACAATGCGTACAATAATCAAATCATGTGTGTGGAAACTGAGTGTAAACTAATAATATACGCGAGATGCCTTCATAATCTACAGTTTCAGTTGACCATCTGTTGCCAGAAAGTCATTTGTACCTCCTATAGTAAAAGTCTAACAAGTAATGGAGCGCTGGGGCTCTTTCCTATTATTCCCAATGATTGTCACGGCCTCTGATGTACGGACAGGCTGAATACACAGAACAGATGGCTCCATATAACTAAGGTTGAATTGTGTATGAAGACCCCTGTTAAGCAAATCAAGAGCTGGGATGAAATCGAGTATAAATTGAGCTTGGACCTCCTTTGTCAGTTTGCAATAGAAAAGTAATAGATTTTATAAGACAATATATCGCTAAAGAGTCTGCTCTATTCTTACAGAAAGAAAACATGTTATTGTTAACTAAATATTGTTTATACATATTTCTATCGTGAAAACACTCTGAATAGTTTAGCATGGTGATGACTATGACACTGCTATGGCAGTGTTTCTCCAACGTGTCCTGGGGACCCTCACTACTGCACATTTTGGATGTCTCCCTCATCTGACACACCTGATTCAACTCAACAGCTCTAGTAGAGACGGCAAGACTTGAATTGGGTGTGACCGATGAGGGAGACATCCAAAATGTGCAGTGATGTGGGGTCTGTAGAACAGGTTTGAGAAGCACTGCTGCTATGATGCTGATATGGTCGCTCCTGTTGATTATTGCAGAAGAAGTACAGAGACTTGCTGCTGTCATACATGCCATGTAAGACATTCTGCAGATGCACACATTGTCATACATGAATTGTATGAATATGATTGTATAAATACACAATTGTATTTTTTAATTTTAAAACTACTGACATGTCTTGTAAAAATGGTAATAAATGGACATGAAGTGTATCTGGGACGACCACCATGGCATTCTGGTCCATTATGAAGAGGTCTGCGCTAATCTTTTATTAATAAATGCTGTAAAGCTTGTCTTTTGATGGTTTCCTCTTCAATATAACTGGCACATACACAGCTTTCCTTTTATCTATTAATAACAGCTAGCATGGGATGCCACTCAACAAAGGTTACTTCATTAAATTGTTCCATGTTCTGTTGTTGATTATTTTGAGTTTTTTTAGTATTTTGAGTTGTATAACTGTACTTAACTGACCTGTGCAAAGTGTTTCATAATTGTGTGGTGGTAATACATTTTTCAGGTTTCTTCTTTTATTCATCGAATTGTGGCCACAGGACATTACTGACGTTTTATGCATTTGACACTTTGATAAGGATATTTCATGTTCCTTCATGTTTCGCTGTGTTGACTGTGCCTCTCTGGAATACTGAAGTCTGTTGCTGCATTGCTCTTTCTGGGATGATTGTTGTCTCATGGTGAGGTACAAGTAGCGGTGTGCGATCTGCACATTGCTGATAACAAACACACGCAGCGCATGTTCAAAACATGCTCAATCTTATTTTCTCACAACAGTCAAATTGTCCCAGTTCCTTCATACACGTCTCTGTGTTTAGATGCTGCACTGTATAGTGACACACTTAAGCCACACTTAAAATGTATGTATGTCATTGCATTAGATAATGAAATTTCACTTTAATGGAACATGTTCATTGTTGTTACGATGATCTACTCTGCTAGGACACCTGTGTGAACTTGAGGCTCACTCCCAACCATCTACATAGGCAGTTTCCTAATCGTCATGGAAACTCAAAAGTGACTTATATGGAGCACTTTACATAGGCTTACAACTTAGTGTGCCACAGAAATAGCACTCTTGCATGTTACATTAAGGTAACAATCAACTAACTGATCATTTTGAGCAGGTCACTCTGACATCAAAAGACAACAAGTAAGTAAATGTGACAGTAAAACAGCAAACAGTTAAACAATGTCACCATTTGAATGATTCATGCTCCTGTGCACACTGAGAAAAGGACGAATGCTTTTCCCCGGAGTAGGTCTATTTGAACTAAAACAAATGCATCAGTCCAACTCACCCGCTGTGCTTGCTGGTTCAGGAAAGAAAGAAAAAAAAAGGTCAGAATATATCATAATATAAAAGGTTGCGGTTTTTGAAGCTTTGCAAGACTGGGTAAAAAAGCACATACTAGATATTTTTTTTTATTTTTATCATTTTTTTTTTATCTCAGAATTATTTTTACTGTGACAACATCCTTATAACTTTGATTGATCCTTGACTTTGAAACAAATTATTAATTTATGTTTAATAAAATATGATCATATATCTACATGCTTTTAAAATATATTTGCAAAATTGAATTCATCTTTTGTCAACTGTTAATTACATTTAAATTAAGATACATAAGACACAGATGTCTTAACAGGTTTAAAAAGGTATACACTTTATTCTTTATTTCATTTATTTTCTTGTTATATTTGCTGCTTTACCTCAGAACTGCTTTTTCTCAAAGGACCAACTTGTCTTTAATAGTTCAGTGAAGGGCAGTGGAGCATGCCATCTCTCCCGGAGGTGCATTGTCTATTAATAGGTTTATGGGACATCAAGCACCCTTCCCCCTATTTCCACCAGTACACATGCCTCAATGCAGCAGCACTCAGCCTCCAATACTAGAAATACTTACAAAGTGTCTCCTGCTGTACCTCGAGCCTCAGTGTGCCACTTTCACATCTGTTTGTCGCCCAGGGGGATCTTTTCCCAAAGAAACAGGAATAAAAGGTTTAGTGTCTGTGACAGTTAAAAAAGGCTGCCTTTTAAAAGATTATCTAAGGTTATGACTGACAGAATGAGACGCTGCAGTGTTTTCAGGAATTGCTTGATCAACTGGCTGCAGAGAAAACAGAGAAATCTAATTATTTGGTAATATATTCACAGATGGTTAAATATATATCTTACACAAACAAAACAACCCTTAATACTAATGAAAGTAGGGACGATTCATTAAAAGTGATATTTCATTCAATCTCATTCACTAACAAATCCACCTGCAAATTTAAAATGCACACAAAAGCAACAGAGACAGCCCATTTCAATGAATAACTCTATCAGCAGGTGCAATTCAATTTTACAGACTTACCCCTATAGGCCCTTATTTACTAAATTCTTAAATAAATTTGCTTGTGAAATCTAAAAAATTGCAAATGCCCTATGTGGGCCAGATGACTTATTGTGTTTGCATGTGATAACTGCACCAAATGTTAGCCATGCCACCATTTGTATCATATGTACTTTTTAAAATAAATTTATACTTTTATTCATGTAGGATCCAATTTGATCAAAAATGAAAAAAAGAAGTAAATAATAATAATGAAAAAAAAAAAACCTTCACACTTTCCACACGTCATTACGCAGCACAAACAGTTTCAACTAATAATAAAATGAAGAAAGGTTTCTTGAGTACCACATCAGCATATTACAACGATTTCTGAAGTATCATCACCGGAGTAATGGCCCGCTGAAAATGAATCTTTGCTACTACAACAACTAAACTAAACTAAACTAGACTTAACAAACAAACAAACACAAAAACATACTGTACATGCAATACTTTAAAATGAAAAACAGTTATTTTAAATTGTAATAAAAATACTGTTTTTGACTATTATTGATCAAATAAGTGAAGCCTTGGTGAACATAAGAAACCTCTTTCAAAGACATAAAAAAAAATATTTAATGGAACCGTAGTGTATATTTATTAAAGAAAAGTTGCAAAAAGTGACAGTGTTATTGTGCATGCATGAAATTTCCACATTTCCCATAGACTGTTTTGTAGATCAGCTCTGATATTTTTGTGTGATATAATGCATGCAGTTAATCAAGGCTGCAGTGTTTAAGTAGAGTTTAATAGCCTTATTCAAGTACTTATATGTTTATACATTTTCCAGCGATGAAGTCAGTGTACTTTGTGATATTTGGTAATAACAGTGTTTTTTTTATAACCTGTTTGTTCTGTGTCTTAAATACGCCCCTGGAACCTTGTTACGTTATGGCAGCTCTATGACAACACCAGTGTCAAAAGGTTCAACCAACTGCCATAACAACCTAAGATATACAACCAGCAGTCATTTTACTTTCATGCCTGACTCTGAACTGCAACAGTAGCTGTAAAACCCTATGCCAAATCAGTCTTTCTACACAGATGGTTTTAACACTTAAATACACTTACAAATCCTACATGAATACTATAAAAAACATGTATTTTTGCTATGAAATTAATGTTAACATAGTTTTTCCTGTCCCATGTAGCAAATTAGCTCAAAGGGGAAATCTATATAGATAATTACAATTAATTATGATTAATTGCAATTATTTACCTCAGCTGCCAATAGTAACTGGAGCAGAATTAATATTATAATCAACTAATCTGTTCGTCCAGTGAACATTCAGTGTAATTTCATATCAACTGAAAATTATTTTCGTGACCACAGAAAATAACTTTCTTACAATACTAATGTATTAGAGCATGTAGCTATAGATCGGATTGTAAAAGGGACATTATTGATAAGCAGTGACAGAACCAGAAACTCATGTTATTTGTGCACAAACGTTTAATTAACTAAACGCTAACACATAAATAATCCAAACAAACAAACATACAATCACTCATACATGGGGGAGTTAAAGTGGATGAATGAAACCAGCTAGGGAGAATCAAGAAACTTGCAGTTATGGAAAATGACCACACAAGTTTGTTTAGGTGAAACGGAGACCAAGTCTACAGCTTATACTAAAACTCAGGAACTCTAATTTTGCTTAGTTAAATGCATGAAATAAAACCTTGCATTGCCTAACCAACTTGACCGTTAAATTACAAGTAAATAAAAGCAAGAACAAACAGATTACCAACCTAAGGAGCAAGACGTCAAGGACTAGACAAAACAAGACCAACCAGACAGGGATGCATTCTCAAGGGGTAAGGACTATGAAAGTCAAGAGGGTGACGTGATGGAGCACATGGCCGAGACAACAATTAAAAGGTTTGGTGGTGTTAGAGTTTAAAGGTTTGGTGGATCAGAATTGGTTTGGTGGTGTTAGAGTTGAGACTGATGAACTCCAAAGATGTTACTCTGTCTCGGTGGTGATTGGGAGAGTTTTCTCCCAGATGGAAAGTGAAGACATGGCTATAGTCGAGGCCTGCAATGCGCAGCTGTGCCATCCCAGGAGAAGACAGGAAAGTGATGAATGGGAGAGCCAAGATACAAGAGCCAAAAACCAAAAAGCTATGCAGGTCACAAGTTCTGTGGGGGTCACACCTCTGGAGGATCAAAGAGCCAATGGTGTCTTGAACATTTGGAGGGAAAGTTTATGACTCTTTTGCTACGTCCCAATTTGCCTACTTATAATATGCCCTAAAAGTATGTACTCTTTTTGTGAAGAAAAATTACATACTTTTGAGTATGTAGCAGAATAGTAAACAAGCTTTGGGACAAAACATCTTCCTCATAACTGCGTCTTTAACAGACATTTTGTTGCTTCGTTACTTGCATCCTGTCACCATTTAAACTGCTCTGTCAATCATGTGTCACAGTTAACATCATCCAGATTTCTCTTAATTTAATTTAATTTACTACTGTATTGGACAGAGATGAAGAGGCTCGTTGATCTGCCAGTCACGGGTCTTTCATGCCAAGAACTCTCCTCATGTGTTTGCATAATGATACTTTTAAAAGTAAATGACCAAAAGTATCTTTATAAAAGTTCACAATGTTGCTGCAGGTGAAATATAATGTGGATAATATTAAAGGGGTCATATGAGGCGATTTCAATTTTTCCTTTCTCTTTGGAGTGTTACAAGTTCTTGGTTCATAAAGAAGATCTGTAAAGTTGCAAAGACTAAAGTCTCAAATCCAAAGAGATATTATTTATAAAAGTTAAGAGTCAACCACACCCTCCTAAAATGGCTCATTCTAACACGCCCCCACGTCTGTGGGAAGGTTTGGATAACACCGCCCAAATGTTCACACAAAGAAAGAAGGCATAACTTTTAAGAGTCCATTTCTATGGGCATTGTGTGTCTTTCCTATGAGGAAAATGAGTGAGAGTTGCTTTGCCCGCATTCCTTTGAGCAATAAAACCAGTGTTATCAGATGATTTGTCTTTGGTTGCCATGGAACCAGAGGCCTGTTCTGCCTTTTTGAGGTGTTAGTTGCATTTCGGGGTAAGGGTCCATAGATCCTCATAGTTGGCTTGTTGGTTAGGTAAGGGGTGTTAGCAGTGTTGGGGAAAGTTACTTTTAAAAGTAATGCATTACAATATTGCGTTACTCCCTAAGAAAGTAACTAATTACGTCACTTTGTTATTTTTAATGGAAAGTAATGCGTTACGTTACTTTTGTGTTACTTTTGCATTACTTTTAAATATGAGCAGGGCTTGATTGTTTTTAATATAAGAAGTTCTATTTGTAGCAAATGTAAAAGCCCTTTCACACCAAAAAGTGCAATGAATAAACTTCAGGCTGAAGGAAAAGTAAATTCACATCTGTACAGTAGAACACAGGAAAAGAAATTCCAACAATCTTCAGCAATAAAAACAACAACAACAAAAAAAAAAAACAATGAAGCACAATTGTTAGTTTATCTAAAGTCATTTTGCTTATTAATATGGTTAAACAGGAACATCAAATGTTAGCAGCAAAGACATTAGTTAAAAAATGGGACTAGATAAATTTGTGTTATTTAACATTTAATTATTTAAATTTAATTGCAGGTTTTTGTCATATTCTGAGTTTGCATTTCACGGTTTTAATTAATTTTGTTGAATACTATTTTTTTTTTTTTTTTTTTTTGCAAGTGGAATGAATTAATGCACATTCAAATTTATTCTAGAACTACATCTTGTTCACACAGCACACACAACGCCTCTGTACTTCTGATTTCTCCATATGGGGACAGGTGAATTGTCAGTCAATAAATGGGAAAACAAAGTAATTTTAGTAACAAAGACACTGGGTATTAGGGATTATTAGGGAATATTTGTTGAATTTAACAAATAATTGTGTGGCTGGTTGGTCCACACGCTACACCCATTCAAACACAACTATAAACTATCTATAGGCTGAGTGAACAACTGCAAAATTGGGTCTCATTTACTAATGGTATTTACAGATGAAGTCCATGATTCATCATGATTCCTTAACAGAAACCACATATACTCAAAGATCACACTATGGATTATATACTGTGTGTGTGTGGGTCTCATTTTGAAATAGAAATGTAATTATCTAATATATGTTGGCCACAATTGAAGGTACCCTTTTATTCAATACTTTTTGCAACCTCCTTTTGCCAAGATAATAGCTCTGAGTTTTCACCTGTAATGCCTGATGAGTTGGAAGAACACCTGACAAAAGATCAGAGACCATTCCTTCATACAGAGTCACTTCAGACCCTTCAGATTCCTAGCTCTATGTTGCTGCCTCTCCTCTTCAGTTCACCCCACTCATTTTCCATAGGGTTCAGATCAGAGAATTGACCATTTGTGCTGATTTTGTTGGTGGTTTTTTTTCTTTTTCTTTTTTTTCTTTTGGATTGTTGTCCCGATGGAAGATCCAAACATGGCCCATTAAAGGTGACATGTGTCATGTCTGGCAAAAAAATCAAGTCATACTCCACATTCCATACCAGATGGGGGCAGTATGCCTCAATAAAGTGAATTGGTCTACTCTAGAGTAACAAACGAGAAACGGCATAGTCTCTATGCTCCGCCCCTACCTTCACAACAACCCTAGAGCCATAGCAGAAGCCTAAGAGGACGTTTTGCCTCCAGAGGAACGTTGGGTGATGTCAAGTGATTTTGAAACATGACATCTTCAAGCTACTCCCCTTCACCTTTACCAGTGAATATGTTCATATTACATTTTGAGTTGTATATACACATTATTTGAATTAAATTAATTTGACAGACAGCATTCTGTCAACATCATTGGTCAACATCAGACAGCTTTTCTGAGGTATGCTTGTCTCTGTAACAGGTTGAACACAAAAAAATGAGTGGACCTAAGAATAAAAAGGTAATGTGACATTACGGTCTGTGGCAGAAATGTGAACTTTTCAATTAGTCATGATAATGACTAATGAATCTAGTTCACAGTAAAACATGCCTGTGAGGAAACATGGGCAAAGTAGGACTTGAGACAAGCCAGGCACACTCACTTATCAGAATCACTTGACCCGATGCTCGTTAGAGTGAGATCTGTCAGTACTGGCCGTTTTTTCATGGGAGTGGATGACAGTGGTCCTTCATACCTAAAAAAATTAACACAGTTCAACACTACAGTAACAAATGTTATGCCTAATGCCGGAACTAGTCTCAGATCCCAAAATCAGCTAGCCAGTCGATCGCCAATGCATAACTTACTTCACCATCACTTTACATAACATTGTCAAAACTGTTGTAGTTTAGTTAAAAATGATAAAGTATTCTTAGCTGCACATATACAAGTGAAAATAGGGACAACATCTATTTAGAGTGTTACGTATGCTGCCCGCCTGATGCTAATTTAGCAGCATATATCAAGTTTGATTTTCATTAGCAAAAACTTGACCGCTCTGAATATAGTGAGTGAGTGCACGTGCGGCCGGGGCGCTCTCTCTCTCTCTCTCTCTCTCTCTCTCTCTCTCTCTCTCTCTCGGGTTCATTATCATTGAAGACATTTCAAGCTTCTTAGGTAATGTTACATTTTAGCATCAGCTTGGTAGAGACGGGCTTTGGTAGATAACAGGTGAAAACCGGATCGGATCTGTGGGTAAGTTATAGCTAGCTAATTATCAAACGCAGATACGGTTAGCCATAGCTAACATTAGCACGTTTATCGAACAGCCTTCGATACATTTCTATGTTATAACTTCCCGAAAAAAAATACGCAAACATATAAAACAAACTTCTAGCGAAATACTAACAGCATCTTACTTACCAATCCAAAAGAAATGTTGCAAGTCCGGAGTCGAACCTCATTTCTTTCAAGTCCATCAGTTGTCTCCAGCGATGGAAAGCAGTGCCGATGTTTACTCTGTTTCGGCTCCTTTTCCCTTATCGGGTGGTGGTGGAGGTGTCTCTTGCCAAGGGCTTCAGCCATCCTTGTGATTCCGAGCGTGGGTTTCCACACTGATTTGTGATTCCGAGCGCGGTCCCAAAAGCCGTGCGAGTTATTCGTGTATTGCAGGTTGGCTGGTGGTTATGTTGCCCGCATACCGCCTCCCATGGCCAAAACTGGTATTATGACACCTGTCGGGCCGTGGCTAGTAATGCTAATGCTAATTAAGGTTGATATCTCTGCAGCACTATAACTTGACATTTTTTTAATGAAATTATCGCCCTTATTTCTTCTCATTCTTTTGATGCGTGTAGGTCATTTTTTGGATATTTTTACCTAAATTTTTACACATGGCACCTTTAAATGATTTCTAGCAGGGACTATCAGGTTTAGATTGTTTATGTGTTGGTATTTGATAGAATCCATGATGCCATGTTTCTAAACAAGATCTCAAGGACCTCCGGCAGAAAAATAGGCCCACAACATTAAAGATCCAGCAGTAGTTCCAGGGGTACTTGTTTGTCCCTGTGTGTCCTGTTTGAAGATCCAGATGTCTGCTGAATATGCTGGAGTTTGTTTTTGGATGAGAGCATCTTGATTGTTTTTTTTCTTGATACCCTCCCAAACTACTTGATGTAGGTGCTGTTTGATCATTTTTTAAAGCCTTCTGACCCCAAGACTCAGCTATTTTCTGCAATTCTCCAGCTGTGATCCTTGGAGAGTCTTTGAACACTCAAACTCTCCTCCTCTTTGCCTTGCTTTAAGACAATGTACAGACATCTTCTTCCAGGCAGATTCACAACATTTCCTGTTGA
The DNA here is from genome assembly GCF_018340385.1 of Cyprinus carpio. Lineage (NCBI taxonomy): Eukaryota > Metazoa > Chordata > Actinopteri > Cypriniformes > Cyprinidae > Cyprinus > Cyprinus carpio. The sequence continues at coordinate 7,309,022 of NC_056585.1, forward strand.
TTGGAACTTCTTAATTATTTCCCTGATTTTGGAAATTGGGATTTTTAACAGGTCATATGATGCTACATGCACTTCTACAAGTTGTTCGAACTGAAATGTGTATTGGCATTGTGTGTACACAACCACCCAAAAATGATAAAAATCCACCCAGTGTTTTTTTTTTTTTTTTTAATCTGCTCAAATCTTTACCCATTTCTCAAATCAAGCCAAACTCAGATGCCTGTCTGTCTGAAATCACAGAAACAGGCCCCTCCCACAATAGTTTGATTGACAGGAGCGTTTCAGCACAGACTGGACTGGCATCTTACCTCAGACCCCCCTGAGTGACTGTCATCAGTCCACCATTGTTTCACCGCTAGAGCAGATGTAGACAAGAATGTCTTCTAAGTGATTGAGGTGTTCTGTTGTTGGATGTAATAATAAACATAGCAGTAGTCATTTAGTCCCGACATCTGAGCCTCTGAAGACGCAGTGGATTACGTTTGTTTTTGAAGAGAATGTGCCCCTGATCTACATAAATGTGTCTGTGTCCGTGTCAATCATTTGTGGTCCAGCTTCACCTACAGAAGAAATGAGTGTAAGGTTTTTTAATGAATCTTTGCCAATCGTCTTTCCTAATAATGTGCAAATTCTTTCATAAAAAATAAAAAAAATCTAAACTTTAATTGAATTAATAAATAAATAAACAAACAAAGTGGGGGGAGATCACATTATGAAATAAATAAATAAATGAATAAAGTAATGGATTTTAAAGTATGTGATATTATATATTAGTATGAAAAATATATATATTTTTTAAAATATTAAAAACTTAAGTATTGAGAGTAAAAGCACAAGTAACATCTTTTTTAGTCCAACATAAGAAGACTTTTCTAGAATCTGCATCTGAAATTGCTTTTTAGATTCATTCACACAGTTTAATGCAGCTCAGAGGAGTCATGGATGCATTAAACCTGCAGTTACAAATGCATAAATAATGTTTTGTTTCAAACATAAAACGTTGAATATTGATTTTTGAAATTATTTAAAACATGAAAAAGTAAAATTAAAACAGCAAGTCACTGTTAAAGTCCATGTGCAATCAAAATTTGCCATTTTTATTTTGTTAGGGTACATAGGCTTAAGGTGAATAATTTATCCATGCAAGTTAATCCACTGAAACATAAAATGTTTGTCTTGGTAATCGTTTAATCAAAATCTGATCATTTGCTTCCCACTGTATATATATATACAGTATATATACAGGGTTTGAAATTAACATCTGCCAACCCGCCAAATGCGGGTAAAAAACAGCTGTGGTGGGTAACATTGTCCAATCACTAGCCAATTTGGCAGGTTACATTTACTCACTCATTAAATTCTTGGGGAATAATCTGCGCAGATTTAGTGCAAATACTGAATTTGTGAGTCATCACAATATATTAAACATACACCCTAATTTCACAGCATCTGTACATACCTAGCTTACTTGAACATACCCTTCACTATACAACAAATAAATGAATGTGCCAGCGCGGTGGTTTCCTTTGCATCGAAGCAAAAGCAAATAATGTGGACTCCATATATCATTTGGTTCTTTGGTGTACGTTTGAAGTCTACAAGCATCCTTTTTTGGAAAGACAGCTAAATTTATCTTGGAAAAAAAGCTTGCAGACAATACAGAGAATTTGTGAATCACCCTTCAATCTTTTATTCAATTCAATTGAATAAGATTCAATCTTTTTCAATCTACCTAACATTGTTCAGGAGGCAGACACACTCTTGCAGTTTAAATCTAGATTAAAGACCCATCTCTTTAACCTGGCTTACACATAACATACTAATACACTTCTAATATCCAAATCCGTTAAAGGATTTTTAGGCTGCATTAATTAGGTAAACCGGAACCAGGAACACTTCCCATAACACCCGATGTACTTGCTACATCGTAAGAAGAATGGCATCTACGCTCATATTAGTCTGTTTCTCTCTTATTCCGAGGTCACCGTAGCCACCAGATCGAGTCTGTATCGAAGTCAGAGGGTCACTGCAGTCACCCGGATCCAGTATGTATCCAGCCCAGATGGTGGATCAGCACCTAGAAAGGACCTCTACAGCCCTGAAAGACAGCGGAGATCAGGACCAGAGCCCCAGAGACAGATCCCCTGTAAAGACCTTGTCTCAGACGACCACCGGGACAAGACCACAGGAAACAGATGATTCTTCTGCACAATCTGACTTTGCTGCAGCCTGGAATTGAACTGCTGGTTTCGTCTGGCCAGAGGAGAACTGGCCCCCCAACTGATCCTGGTTTCTCACAAGTTTTTTTTCTCCATTCTGTCACCAATGGAGTTTTGGTTACTTGCCGCTGTGGCCTCTGGCTTGCCTAGTTGGGGACACTTCATTTACAGCGATATCGTTGACTTGATTGCAAATTATTGCACAGATACTATTTAAACTGAACTGAGCTGCATGATGACATCACTGAATTCAATGATGAACTGCCTTTAACTGTCATTTTGCATTATTGACACTGTTTTCCTAATTAATGTTGTTCAGTTGCTTTGACGCAATCTTTTTTGTTTAAAGTGCTATATAAATAAAGATGACTTGACTTGACTTTTGGTTTACTTTGCTGGATATAGTAAATATCAAAATGAATTTGTTAAACAAGAAAAATGGTGTATGCTTAATATTACAGAAAAAGGGTGTGATTAATCCGATTAAAATATTGAATCTATTGACAGCCCTAATATATACAGATGCAAGATTTCTCTTCATAAAAACATACATACATGTATGATGTATAAGAGGTTAATGAGAGGTCTGTAATTTGGCTCTGCATTAAAGGTATTTATTGAGTTTGAACTGGTTTTTGAGAATGAGTGACAGAAAGTTTGTGACAGAAAGCCCTTATATGGAGATGTTTAGGTGTGTTTTATGCTAATGACTAACCTTGGTGTGCGGACACTCATTTATAATACACCTAGTTCATTAACAACAGAGCAAGGTTAAGAACAAATTAATGTGCATAAAAAAATACAAATTACTAGTAAATTAGACTCATTATTTCCTTCACATTTTTCTTGTTCTGTTCAAATCAGTGCAAAATACTGTGCAAACTATTCCCCAAAATAAACTTTTTGTTGCTGTGTACATGAATGTGTGAACTAAAGAAGGATCTTGTAATTGATATGTGTCATAACTCACTGATCATTTTCACCTTCACTGTAGCTCTTAAATAAAAAAATGCTGCCTATGGCAAAGGCTGGGTGTCAGTGACATCAAACATCAATTCTCACAACCGAACGTCATGATGTCAAAGCTGCAGCACACGTGCCATGTTTGATTAGAGACTGAGAACATTTTCAGTGAGTACTTCAGTCCGTTTTTCACATAAAGCTTTAGGATAGCTTAAGAAGACTTGAAATAAAGTGCACAGGTTGTATGGTGCTTTTCCATACAATGTGCTTCTTTTGTTTATTTTATCTTATTTGAAGCTGGATAGTCCATGGTCAACATGAACTTGTATGGGCAGATTCATAAAAGCAGGACGGATTTTGGTCTGTTCTTCATCTGAATGATGTTTTTAGTCTGTACAGTATGATGTTTTGTGATGTGTGCTTGGCATTAGTAACCAAACACTAACATGTGGTTTATTTTTGTGCAGGTTATTTAGCAAAATAGTCTGTTCAGCTTTCAGATAATAGCACAAATACCATTTGGGGGGAAGCTGTATTGGTGTAAAGAACAACTTCAAGACTCAGTGACACTACAAGCAGAGAGTTTGAACAGCTCAGTGTGTCTATCACAGGTCTGAGGTCAGCTGAGAGCCCTGGAACAAACAAACAGAGCATTCATCATTTTCCTCAGAAATGGTCTGCAGTCTTCTTGGCCGTCAGCCAGTTCGGCTTCCTCATTTGCATTTTTTCCTTCACAAGAACTCAGTTTACTTGATCTCCAAAGCACATGAAGGTCAGGTTATGCAAACGGCCATTAGTGTTTTATTTATTTATTTTTAAAGAAGAAGAAGAAGCAGCAGTATTCACCAATGCCATTTCAGGCAGTATAATGTAATGATTGGGCGAGTTTGTTCTCAATCTTGCCTTGGAGCCTGAGTGTCTTTGAGAGCTATGAGGAGCAAACATCATGATTTGTCATTCCACAATGGAAAAATACATTGATCAAGCCATCAGCTCACAGGATTCCTGTTGTGTTTTGTAGTTGAATGCTTTGATTAGAAGGATTGATTACTGTATACCACAGCCATACCTTCCCAAGACAAAGCATTTGAGCTGGATGGAGGGCCAGTGCTGTTCATTTCTTCTGTGTTGTGGATCTTTATCTATTTGAAACAAGCTTAACCAGGATAACTGTTGCTAGTGCATGACAAAATATATAATGTACTGTATACATGCTGCAAATGGTTGAGACAGAGTAATAATGATGGCTTAAAGAATGCGTTACTTTATTGGCATGCATGTTTATGTTCAATATAATTTATACACTTAAGGATTTGTTAAGTAGCCTTCCATTCCTTTGATATATGATACTGAATGTTTTATAAGAAATACATGTTTGTGTTCAATATTATTTATTTAATTTATGTGTTATTTATTAGCTTTCCTAGGAAATCCTGTGTATGTTGTGTTGTAGGCGGTCACCGGGTCTTTGCTACAGTATGTGGTTGCTAGGCTGTTCTGGTTTGCTGTTTTGTTGTTGTTGTTGTTTTATTGGTGGCTATTGGTCAAAATATTGAGAAATCTTAAATTTTATGTGACAAAAAAAATGCTGAATGGTGCATGCAGTGATGTCTGTTACTAGCATTACAATTTAATGTGTATGTTTACAGGTTAAGGTTACACCTTCATGTTTAATTTTTGTATGATTCACATTGTACAAATTCATATGAAATCACTACTTCATAAAATAGTTTCCCATAAGATTAGGTTGATATAAATGTGCTATTTAGCACGTCCGATCCCCTTGAAAGCAACGTGTCCCACCCTAAACTGATGTCGGCATGTCAAGCTGCTCAGTTAAACAAATCAACATTTGATAGCATCGCCGAACCACAGTGTTTACACTCTTCAGGAAGCCAACCGCAGTATATTAATCCGTTTTATGAGAGTGGATGTTACAGTCACTCAAAAGACCTTCAGTTGTAACTGCAACATGATAATCATCATCAGCTCTGTTTGCAAACCTCTGCAGGCTCTATAATGCAACAATAATTGCTTATCATCACTTCAGCATAAAGCGCATTAAAGCCCTCAATGACATATATTAGTATCATTGGCTAAAGTTAACAAGATTCGTCAAGAGTCGTAACTCATTTGATTAAGGCACCAAGCCCGTCTCCTAATAACAATCACACTCAAATAGTCCTGATTAAAAAACTAATCAGACATATTTCGATTGCCTGCAACTGCAATTCTCAACTCTGTTGTCATGCTTGATCTTTTACACTTTCAGCCATTTTCATTCAGTCCCAATTAAATACATACAAAGTATCAAAGTGTTGGAGAGCAACTGAAGCAGAGTAGAGCTGCCTGACTACACTGCAGTCCAGTCCAGATAATGAACAGGTTCATATAATGATTTGCACTGGTCCCTGTGCAGATTCGTAACCCCCTTCTGAACAATTGGCCATCAGATGGGGTCATCACTAATATCAGTCACATCTGAGCCCTTCCTAGCAACCTCTGTCATTCTGCCATCCTTATTACAGTAACATATATTGCTCCCTGAGCTTCCCTGTGAAGCCTTTGGGAAGACACAATCAAGCTTAATTGATTGAATCCATCAAGACAGAACTGATATTGCAAGCGATCAGTTACACTGTTATGCTACTGTATAATGATTTAGCTGTTTTCAAGCAAACCACATACAAGCTGATGGTATTATATTTATTATTTTGATTGAGATTTTTCAAAAGTGTGCTTGAGAGGACAGGGGTCTTCATTTGCTGTCTACAAATGCCAGCCTCTCTGTCACTGTTGCTCTTACCTTAGGGTTAGGAATTTGAACGAATGCATTATGTGCTACAGACACGATTAGGAATTAACGCCGGCAACATGTTGTCATGTAAGACAACATCTGTATTGCAAACTGTTTTTCTATTGCTGTTTTTAGCATAGGCATACCAACACAATGACATTTCCATAAAAAACAGTGGAGATAGTAAAACGAAAATGCCACGGACACACAAATCACAGATCTGAAAAGATGATATACACAGTGTGGACAGTTAATCATTTAAATCAGATTCCAGTTGGATACACAAATAATCAGATTTGGACCGACAACATGAACAAGGCTAAAGTGGCCCAAATCAGAAAGATCACATTCAACGTGGTTTGTGCTGTTCACACCATCATGAATTAAACAATAAAGTTTTTGGGATTTGGGACACATTTTCCTGCAGTGTGAACGTAGCCATAGTGATGCACTAAAACACCGAAACACCTTAGCAACCATATTGCAACGTACTATGCAACCACCTAGAGATGTGCTACGTGTGCTAAAAACATTGGAACTTTGTAGCAATTGCCCAAGAAACCATGCAAATCACTCCAGCAATCACCTAACGATGAGCTAAAAAAATTGCAACTCTTTAGCAACTATATTACAATGCCTTTTCAACTACCCACAGTGCTCTGGCAGCACTCGAGCACCAACAAATGTTAGCATACAAACAAGAATGCTAGTTTTGAGCTGAGTCACAGAAGCTCTTGACGGCTTGCTAGCAGTCCAGAGGTGCAGTTATATTTTTTTTTCCTGAGGTTTTTCCTAAATAACTAAACTATTGACCCTTCAGGTCAGGAGGGAATGTCTTCCTCTTTTTTTTTCTTTTTTCTTTAGACTTCCTTTAGAATTTGGTTTGAATTGAGGGTTGAATTGGGATTAAAAATCTCCTTTTTGTTCTTACAAGGAGATGAACTAAAGGTCATCTTTTCAAGGTTTGATCAGACTGTCAGTATTGTGCATTTAAAAGGGCATGGCATCTCAGCAGACCATCAGGCCAGACTATCTCATTCCCAATCTGTGCACTCCATTTCATTCACAGTGGGCTCATGTCCTGCTCATGTAATCTCGTCTGCACAGATAAGCCCACCCTTTGACATCTGGGCCACCTCAAAAACACTGAACCATGACCCAAACCTCGAAAAGAAAGGGCTTGCCGCAGCCCTCGCTCCAATTTGACCTTAGAATCTGCTATCAGTCACCCTACCTAGTGCACCATTTTTAATATGCATGGCTCTTTTTTTTCTGTGCATGCACAAATGCATTTATTGTGCATTGCTAAGAATATATTTGTATCTTTTTATTTGGTACTTGTGTAAGCAAGGAGCTTGCTGTAAAGCTCCTTGCTGACAAATCTCAATATAAAAACCGTTCCAGCACAGATTTGGTTCAGAGTCCCAGCGGACACCATGAAATCTGGTTTTATTTAGAGAGCATTCCTGAGCCGCACTGAGAATAGCCATGAGATTATACATGCATCCAAGATTTGTCATTCAAGTGTGCCCATTGTTGGCATCAAGGACACAAACATCGTCATAGAAAGAAATTGTCTGCCGGCCTCCTGACATCAATGAGGCACAATCAGACATTACTAAAGCTGTCTGCTTAATTCGTCTTTCCAAAAATGTTTGACATGTATGCCAAATTTAATTGCTAAATGTGTGTGTTAGTTGGCATCCAAGGGTTTAATTTCATCCAAAGTGATTTATGGTACACAAATCCCCCTGCGGTACCTAGAGGTCAAGTACCTTTTTGGAGGGAACGGTGAGGAGAAAGCAGGTGTGTGATCTCAGTAATTCTAATTTCAGGCTTTGGGCTGAACCTGCAGCTCTTGCTTTAACAGCTGACATCCTGAATATAATGCATTTACCGCCATTTAGAGCATCACGCATGACTGAATTAGCTGTTTAGTATTGAAATTGCATGTATATTTGATTTTATTTATTTTTTTAAACAGTTTTACCATATCCTGTGATGGGCAGATTATTATTAATATATTTTTTTCCTAAACTGTTTTGCTTATTCTTGAATTGGCTTATTAATGTAAAGTGGGGCACAGATGTGACCTTAAACAGCAAGGCTGCATATTGGTTTAGGACTTTAAAAATAGGTCTTATTTAATTATGAATGGTATTATATGTAAGTCTGTTTGATAAGTTGTGCTTCCATTTTAAAGAGGACTAACCCAAATATCAGATTTAAGTAAAAACAGTGCCATCCAGTGGTATACATTTAACAATTTCTGTACATAAAAAGGTATACAAATTAATCTTATATTATCCTTGTTGTTTCATAAAGTTAGAGTGTTTTCTGCTATTGCTGTTTCTCTCTCTCTCTCTCTCTCTCTCTCTCTCTCTCTCTCTCTCTCTCTCTCTCTCTCTCTCTCGGTTCTTATCAGGAAATCATTTAAAAATCAAAGACAGCATAAATTGAGAATTAATATATATATAAATTATACATTATATATTTAATTTTTTTCAATATAAACATATATATTGCATGATTAATACACAATCTAATAAGTATATCTCACGTGAGCAGTTCTTGAACTCCATCACAATTGTTAATCGATTCAGAGCTCACCATATTTACATTCAGCATAATACAACATCAAAGTGATTGTAATGATCCCAGAGCTGTAGCAAATACTGATTCCAGCTCTAATATTAACAGAGTTGAAATTAATTTGTTTACATCAGTCACAGCCCTTTGCTCACCTTTAATGAGTTATGATAATTAGTTTGCATCTTAATGGGTCACTACAATCTAAGCTGTGCTAATTACTGTTACTGTTGTTCCTTCTGAGAGCCGCCTTTATCTCAGTAATTAATAAATGAGTGTCTGATAAAGTACACTTTATGTGTACTTATACAGAATAGATCACCTGTGAGCTTTGGATCTTTTTTTAACAATGATAAAATTGAAGCTCAAATGTGTATCTGCAGAACAGAGTCAGAGAAATGTGTGATGCAATGAGACATTCAGTTCACTTCAAACGTGTTTGTATTCGCCTTTCACAACATAAAACTTTCAAAAGCAGCTTCTCAAAATTTAAAGATACATAAACACATATAGACAGATGACCACTGACAAAATATAAGACAGACAGACGATTTTTTACATGAACTAATTCATTTGACTGTCAATAAATGTAACGTATTCTAGAATATTTTTATATATATAGGTATATATAGGTATATATAGGTGTATATATATATATATATATATGTGTGTGTGTGTGTGTGTGTGTGTGTGTGTGTGTGTGTACTGTATTATTGTAACATCTAGTATGCCCTTAATACAGTCCGCCATCCTGGATAATGTGTGACATTTAATCTGGTCTGGAGGAGATATAAAGACATCTTGAAAGTGAATATGATATGATCATCTTTTGAACAGTAAGACATTTAATGTGGCTGAGCAGTGGTGCAGTACTGCTCTCATTTAACTCACATAGGGAATACAGCATTGTGTTGTCTAGGTAACATTAACAATGCTGTTTAATGCCTATCAAGTGTTAAATGGCAGATAAAAACATCAGATAACATGATGCAGTTGCTTTCTTTGATCAAAACACTGTTTGTCTGCAGTGCAGATGTATGTTTGTTTTTGGCTCAAAGCATTTAAATTCCCTAATGCTCAAAGAGAGAATAAAAAAAAAAAAATAAAAAAATTCCTCCCAGGATGTGGGGTTGTTGTCTTGCCAAATGTATACAGGCTGGCAAATAACCCACATGTAAGATACATGTACATATTTTTGGTCAAGTAACAAAACTTTTTGCAGTTCCCTTAAAACATAACATAACATAACATAACACATCTTACCCCATTCCCCACTTTGTCATGAAATGACAGAGAAACCAGATGTTGGTGGACAAATACCAAGGCTAAAGAGATCAAATCCAGAATTAAAAAAAGTGTGATTTTGAACTGAATGAGCCACAACATATTGAGTTGGAGTGATAGAAGAGAAATTCTAGACCAACACACATTTTGATTACATGTATGTCTAATTTCTTAATCTTAATTATGCCTTGATGTGTAGAAATATATTTTTCCCTCTGATTTCATTGTACATATTTAGAAACTAGATTAAACAGTCAAAACAGTTAACTGCCATCATAACATTTTATTTTGCAATACAGCATGTTTTCAGATAAATCTACATCAATTAATTTTATCTATTAATCTTTTCATTTTATTATATTGTGTAAATTAGAGAACTCATAAAACATACAGTATATTGTTTGTATGACAATGGGGCTTTACACACTTGTAACAGTTAATTCTGGGTTGAATTACAAGTGTGAAACATACCTGTAATCAGGGTTAAAAGCTGTTTTTAGAACAACCATAACTAGGGGTGCGTCTCAATCAGCTCCCGAGCTCGTGAATCAGTATATCGTGCACACAAATTCAGTCACTGGTAAGTTCCCTGGGTCACTGCACACTGGGACAGTGATTATTTGATTTCTGGCATCATGACTATGTACAACGTCAACAGACAACATTGAAGAACATCATTGCTGGAATTAATCAACAACAGGCAGAACCAATCTCTTTTTGATATTATTTTTAATTCTCTTTAAACTCATTGTTCTGTTACATGTTCTTGCAACATTTCAGCCAAATATCTATCATAAATGTTATCTAGATGTGTTCACTACCTGTCTAGTGATGTGTGTTTATTATGTTGAAATATACTAATAAAACGCTTTGTCTTTTCAAATCTTCTATCGTGTGTCACATTTTGTGCATCAGAAATTAACGTAATTTCCGGTAAGGGAGCATAGTGAGCACCAATGCTCCTTGGTTTTTGCAGTGCATTGTGGGATTTTTCAGGGAGCGAGCGATCCAGTACACTGGAAGGATTTTGCGATTGAGACAACCCTTAAAATGGCCGACTCCCTGATCAGTGCCCTGACTACTGAACTAGGGAGCTGATTGAGACGCACCCTAAGAGTTCAGTACAGTGTGAAAAACCCTGTGTTAGTAATTCCAAAGTCCCTTGAAGACAAGTCACGTCACTACGCGCCCATCTTTGAAACGCCTCTTGAGCATGCAAGTGCAGCTCCTATCTCTTTGTATGGGGAAACATCAAATTCCAAGCTTAAGATTAAAATTCATATTTGAAATCACCAGTGAAATCTGACAACAACTGTCTCATAAATGGTGTTTCTTTTGCTCCAATAGTGTTAAAAAATTATTGTTAGAGCACTTACAATAATTAGTTTGGTAGATAACTAATTAAAATTTTGGATCTTGTTTACCATCTCAATTCAAATTAAAATTAATGTAGAGATACAGTACACCAGCGGCAAGGCCAGAAATATCCAAGTGTGTTGATATTTGTGTCTTTTTTTTTTTTTTCTAGATAAATGAACAATCCAATTAAAGGTGACAATGTCAAACTTGAGAAGATGCATTTATACTAAATTTAAAGAAAATAATAACAATAACATAAGTGGGTAACCGGCTTGGGAGCAGGTTTTATCCCGGTGTTCTGTCGATTTGTCCTACCCTGTCAGATTTTGCTACCTCCCATTAAAACAGTGGCTAGTACAATTCGACAACGAAAAATGCTACCTGTAAAGTTATGGTTTATTAACGTCTACACCAGCACAACCCTAAACCTACCCTTACAGTAATGCAAATACAGTAATTATGTGTTATATTCACGGTTGTAGCTAGAAGGGATACAGCTACGGGAAACCAACAATAAATAATTGTTTCTTCCTATTAGATTGTGTGTTATTAAAGTCTACACATACCCCAACCCTAAACCTACCCTTACAGTAATGCAGATACATTAAATATTGTTGTTCAGCATGAGAAAATAATACTGATGTGATACTGATGTGTGCATGCGCAGTAAACCCTGATAGGAAAATCTGACGGGTAGGATAAAATGTCAGGACATCGGGTAAGAGATCCCAAACCAAAACTGAACTAATCAACTGTACGTGAGCAAATTAAGCAACTTGAAAAGTGAATGAAACTGAAAGTCTTCATGTTTTGTGTGAATAGCTGTTTAATTTATTTGGATTTGTCAACTCTAAACCTACACAGAAATTCTGAGTTTGTTCCGCCTCATGTAAAAGGGCTCCTTTTACTGTATGTGGCCCTGCTATGGTAGTAAGACACCTCATGAAACTTCCTGTGGTAAGTGGTCACATACATTAACATTGACATCATATATGCTGTCTTCACAATACTGCATGATTCATTGCCATCAGTCTCCTAAGAAATGCTAAGAAAATACTTTTAAATAAATAGTATTGAATTCATCTTTCTGCATTAGCTTTCATTAAGTGCCATCAGTATGAGCATCAAAGTTGTATACATGATTAAACAAACAGGAGGACAGAACATTATAAATGTCTTAAATGATTTGGTGTTTGGTAAGTGAAGTAAACAGTTTTTCTGAATGTTTTGTACAGCATCCTTTTCTCAATCATTTTCCTGCTTAAATGGAGCAATTTGTTTGTCTGTGTGCAATCTGCTGATGCTGGCCTCTGATAAAAATAGAAAGTACATCAAGAAACTCACATTATCCTCCAACCCTTCTCTCTGTCTCTTGCAATTTTTCTCTCAATGTTTAGAAATGACAAGCAAAGTGTGACTTGGGCAAGCCATTATGAGACATAAGAGTTGTAATTAGCATAATGAATCTTGTAAGAGGCACTTGGTGACTGGCATGTATCAGTTTTCAAATGGTGTCCACCTTTCCAGTATTTATCATACTGTGCACAGTGGATCAGAGTAAGCGAGACGCCTAATAGTTTGCCCAAAACTGAACATTTTATCATTCACTCACAGATGCTTATTTACTCTTTATATTTTAACTACAAACCTAAATGGCTTCACTTTTCTAAACACCTGTTCGCCACTATCACTGCGTTGGAAAGGAATGGATTTGCTGTGAAAACTGTGTGAAGTGAGTCTCACACCGACTGTTCTTCACAACATAAACAAGAGTTTACCAGCTTTTTTGTGGCAATGTACCACTTTATTGAGATTGAGCTGCCCTTGTGATGAATTGGAGTGCTTCGTATTTCATCAGCTTTTATGACTGAGAGTGTGAGTGTGAGTTTGGGGAGGAACTATCTGTTTGTTCGACCAGAGGAGGCAAGTGTTCAGGAAACCTGTTTGAAAGCAGGGATTTCTGCCTGTCATCTATTTGCTGAGACTACTGACAGAAACTGCACACCGCAGCTTTAAATAACGGCTGTGGATTTGATGGTTGGTGTAACACCATTTTATGCAGGTATGACTGCTACTCCATGGCAAAGCAACTGACCAGAAATATCTTTTTTGGCTTACCTATAAAAGAGATTTGTCAAGTCAAGTCATCTTTATATAGCGCTTTAAACAAAAAAGATTGCGTCAAAGCAACTGAACAACATTAATTAGGAAAACAGTGTGTCAATAATGCAAAATGACAGTTAAAGGCAGTTCATCATTGAATTCTGTGATGTCATCATGCAGCTCAGTTCAGTTTAAATAGTATCTGTGCAATAATTTGCAATCAAGTCAACGATATCGCTTTAAATGAAGTGTCCTAAACTAAGCAAGCCAGAGGCGACAGCAGCAAGGAACCAAAACTCCATCAGTGACAGAATGGAGAAATAAACCTTGGGAGAAACCAGGCTCAGTTGGGGGGCCAGTTCTCCTCTGGCCAGACGAAACCAGCAGTTCAATTCCAGGCTGCAGCAAAGTCAGATTGTGCAGAAGAATCATCTGTTTCCTGTGGTCTTGTCCCAGTTCACGTGATTGGCGGGGTCTTTACAGGGGATCTGTCTCTGGGGCTCTAGTCCTGGTCTCCGCTGTCTTTCAGGGCTGTAGAGGTCCTTTCTAGGTGCTGATCCACCATCTGGGCTGGATACATACTGGATCCGGGTGACTGTAGTGACCATCTGACCTGGATACAGACTGGATCTGCTGGCTACGGTGACCTTGGAATAAGAGAGAAACAGACTAATATGAGCGTAGATGCCATTCTTCTAATGATGTAGCAAGTACATCGGGTGTTATGGGAAGTGTTCCCGGTTCCGGTTTACCTAATTAATGCAGCCTAAAAATCCTTTAACGGATTTGGATATTAGAAGTGTATTAGTATGTTATGTGTAAGCCAGGTTAAAGAGATGGGTCTTTAATCTAGATTTAAACTGCAAGAGTGTGTCTGCCTCCCGAACAATGTTAGGTAGGTTATTCCAGAGTTTGGGCGCTAAATATGAGAAGGATCTGCCGCCCGCAGTTGACTTTGATATTCAAGGTATTATCAAATTGCCAGATTTTTGAGAACGGAGCGGACGTGGAGGACTATAATGTAACAAGAGCTCATTCAAATACTGAGGTGCTAAACCATTCAGGGCTTTATAAGTAATAAGCAAGATTTTCTATCTATACGATGTTTGATAGAGAGCCAGTGCAGTGTTGACAGGACCGGGCTAATATGATCATACTTCCTGGTTCTAGTAAGAACTCTAGCTGCTGCCATTTTTGACTAACTGAAGTTTGTTTACTAAGCGTGCAGAACAACCACCCAATAGAGCATTACAATAGTCTAACCTTGAGGTCATAAACGCATGGCTAAACATTTCTGCATTTGACATTGAGAGCATAGGCCATAATTAAGATATGTTTTTGAGATGGAAAAATGCAGTTTTACAAATGCTAGTGGCTTTCTAAGGAAAGGTTGCTATCAAATAGCACACCTAGGTTCCTAACTGATGACGAAGAATTGCCAGAGCAGCCATCAAGTCTTCGTTCTAGGTTATTACATGCAGACCTTTTTGGCCCTATAATGAACACCTCTGTTTTTTCAGAATTTAGCAGTAAGAAATTACTCGTCATCCAGTTTTTTATATCGACTATGCATTCTGTTAGTTTTTCAAATTGGTATGTTTCGCCGGGCCGCGAAGAAATATAGAGCTGAGTATCATCAGTATAACAGTGAAAGCTAACACCGTGTTTCCTGATGATATCTCCCAAGGGTAACATGTAAAGCGTGAAGAGTAACGGCCCTAGTACTGAGCCTTGCAGTACTCCATACAATATGATACCTCTTCATTCACTGCTACGAATTGATGGCGGTCATATAAGTACGACTTAAACCATGCTAATGCACTTCCATTAATGCCAACAAAGTGTTCTAGTCTATGCAAAAGAATAGTGTGGTCAATAGTGTCGAACGCAGCACTAAGATCCAATAGCACTAATAGAGAGATACAACCACGATCAGATGATAAGAGCAGGTCATTTGTAACTCTAAGGAGAGCAGTTTCAGTACTATGATACGGGCTAAATCCTGACTAGAAATCCTCACAGATGCCATTTTTCTCTAAGAAGGAATATAATTGTGAGGATACTACCTTTTCTAGTATCTTGGAAAGAAAAGGGAGATTCGAGATCGGTCTATAATTAACTAGTTCTTTGGGGTATTGTTGTTGTTTTTTTGATGAGAGGCTTAATAACAGCCAGTTTGAAGGTTTTGGGGACATACCCTAATAACAATGAGGAATTAATAATAGTCAGAAGAGGATCTATGACTTCTGGAAGCACCTCTTTTAGGAGCTTAGATGGAATAGGGTCTAACATACATGTTGTTGGTTTAGATGATTTAACAAGTTTATACATTTCTTCCTCTCCTATCGTAGAGAATGAGTGGAACTGTTCCTCAGGGGATCTATAGTGCACTGTCTGATGTGATACTGAAGCTGATGGCTGCATGGTTACAATTTTATCTCTAATAGTATCGACTTTAGAAGTAAAGTAGTTCATAAAGTCGTTACTGCTGTGATGTTGAGAAATGTCAACACTTGTTGATGCTTTATTTTTCGTTAATTTAGCCACTGTATTGAATAAATACCTGGGGTTATGTTTGTTTTCTTCTAAAAGAGACGAAAAGTAATCAGATTTAAAAGTAGTTTTTAATACTTTTTTTTAAATTTGCATTTATATTAGTTGTCGGTTTCTTCTGATCTGGCAGCAGTGTGCTTTTCTTGTTTGCAAGGGCAGGTAACTCATAAACTATTGCAGTGAACATCCATCCATTGCCACAGCACAGTAGGAATTACAGAGCACAATGATTTCTATAAGGAATATGGGACTTTGTTTTTGTCTTCCCTAAGGACAGCATTGAAGTCCTATTACTGGTCATTGTAGCCAGTCTAGTAAAGGATGCATCTTTAATTTTTACTTCAAAAAGACCCCTTCCACCCCCACTGTGTAATCAAAAGAGAACATTACGCCAAGCAACCAACATTATTGCACAGCTAGAAGTATTCACGCACTGCTATGGACTAAATTGGTAATGGTACTGTAAGAACAGCATCAGCGAGCAGAAGACATGAGATGCAATCTGCTACAATCACTGGAGTGTGTGGGCTGCTGCAGATTTCTGGGCAATGAATGTTGAGTATGAGGTGAAAGGAAATACTGTAGCAAAAAGACAGGCAGATTTACATGCCAAGATAACTGTGAGGAAGAACATTAGCATGAACTACCTTGATACTGATGCCGTGTAGCACCTGCAGCTCTTTTTTGAATAATCCCAACATTAGACACAAGTTCATTTTTAACCAGATCCTTATCATTTCAGGCTGATTTTAACAGATAGCCCAACATACTGCAGCACTGATTGAGTTGCAAGCACGTAATGTAGGTTTGCTAAGAAGCTATCATTGAAGGATGGGGCAGCACAGACTATACTAGACCAAGTCAACAACCTATGTGTGAGCACGGTAAAGTGTGTCTCATTCCACAAGCACACTTGGTTTATAGAAGGTTGGTATATAAGACGGGGTGTCAAAGTGTTCAAAGTTATGTAAAAATTCATATTAACCTTTTTTTACTTAATTTTCATTGGATATGTATAAATATGTTGTCCACAAATTGTTGGTTCATTTTTATAAATAAAGAATGATAAGACACTACATATTTTAAATGGGGGAAAAAAACCTACATCTGAAGTGACATTGGATTTGTTATAGACTGTTTATTGTGGCTCAAGGGTAATATAAATGCATTTACATTTGCATAAATAATGTGAGATTAATGTATTAATTATATAATTAAAAAAGGAAAGAAATATAGGTGAAGTGATAGGCGAAGAATATTGTTTTTTTAGTTTGAAATGAAAAAAACCGTAGATTTTTAATTAGTGAGTTATCTTAATGAGTGAGTCATTGAATCATTTGATTCCTTCAAAATGACTAAATCATTCATCAATGAAGAAAGTGACTGATGACTAAAGACCTGCATGGGACTGTTTTCTTAATCCCACTCCTTCTGAATTTCTGACCATTACCGACTGCTCCCACGTGTGTTTCGCTCCTGCAATTTCCACCCACACCTGCAAACATTCGAATATATACCTGCAAAGATATAATTTTCAGAATCAGAGAGAGAATCAGAAAGAGATTTTCTGCCAAGTATGTTTGCACATCAAGGAATCTGTTTTGGTGACAGAAGCTTCCAGTACACAAGACAACAACAACAACAACAACACACAATAAGAAATAAAGATATGTGAATAAAATACACACAGACACACACACACACACACACACACACACATATATGAACAGCTGAGAATTCGGCAGTACACACTTCTCAATCTTCTATAAACAATATATATATAAACATCGAAACCGGTAGAAGATTGAGAAGTGTGTACTGCCGAATTCTCAGCTGTTCATCCCTGATTAAACTTATTGTGTTTGAAAAACAACAGATAGGAAAAACTAACAAAAACTTTAAAACACCAAGGCAGCCATACGTGGCACCATCTTTAGTTTTGTTAAACAGACCTGGCAACCCTGGCTGTATGGAGCAGAGTAGTCTCTTTCATCTTAGAACTACCGGAAAGTTCTGCCACTTTTCCGCGGCATGGTATGGCACGGCTCGCTTTTGGGGGGTTTTCCACTGTGTACAGTACCTGGTACTTTTTTCAGTACCACCTTGGCTTTGGTTCCAAGCAAGCTGTACCATTACCAATATGTGACGTGTAAACCCTGCTGATCACTAATTGGTTAGATAGAATCATCACTACCTGTATCATTGAACTAGTGACACAAGACCTGCTAGATTAAATCAGCACAGCCAGCGAGGATAAGATACAACTTTCTTTGAATGAACGCAACCATTTTGAACTAGTGCACATTTTTTAAACCTTTGATCGTTTGTGTCACGTTCATGATGATGTCACTGCGGTTGATTTGGCGAAACTGTATGGAAATGTTTTTAATGATGTTATGTGTTTGGTTGGACTAAACTACAGTGGAAACGCAAACCGAACCGAGCCGTGCAATGCGGTGGAAATGTGCCATTACTGTTTATGGAACCAGAATTAATTGAATAATAAACAGGACATGATAAATCAAGAGACATGTATAATTTAAGGGGGAAAAAAACTAAAACAAATAATGACTATTAACATAACACATAAGATGGATTGAATTCCAGAGCAAAAGCAAGTCTGAGCCAAAAAAAAAAAAAAAAAAAAAGTCGGAAAAAAATGTCCTTGATGCTGCAGAAGACTGATGACAATGGGGTGAGCAGCAAATCCATCGAAGGGGAAAAGTCCAATACAAATATTTCATAGTATTATGTTATATAATATTAAATAAGAATCATGTGCTGAATATCACAGGTGGTTATTTTTCCTCAAGTTTTATTCTCAAGTCCCTTTTTGCCGAGATCTTGTGCGATTTTGCAGAAACCTTTCTAATGCAAGTTAAATCCTGATTATGATTAGATATTACATATAATTTGGCAGTAAAACATGAAAGTATTGCACATTTTATTGGTACAAAGATTAGTGTTTATTTTGTATGATATTTGCAACTTCAGATGGAGTTTGTTATCCAGAAATGTCCAGATGTTGACACCAAGCCAGTGACGTACTTCAAATCTTGGGCCCTTCTTGTAAAACATGAACCGGTGTCACACCCACAACTGATAATATAATGTATAAACTTTTGTTCTGCAGTTGCCATATAAGCTTCACCTTGACCAGGTTCCAGGACAGGTCAGCGACCATGCTCCGTCAGCCAGGACCTTGATGAACCTTAATTATAGCATTGAAGGAGGGCTGGAAACAAGCTGATCAACATGCTCTGAGATCGGAGTGCTACTTTGTGCTGTGATGTCTTTTTATTGTAGAGTGAACAGTGTAAACAGTGTAAATGTGCAAAGGTGGTGTGAGAACGTCCCATTGTTTCCATGCTCTGTGGTAAGTTTGGAGAGCAAGCATGTTTATTTATTCATTTTCAGTAAATGCTTGTGTTAGGCGTATGCGATCATATTGGCAATGTGCGTTATTATCTGTTGTCATTGGCAACATGCTTGTTGCTGCAAAATGCTGTGCATTTTGTCAAGACACCTGTTTTTATATAGCAGTATACAGCACAGATTCAAGTCAGTTCAGCACTGATTCTGTTTGAGTATCAGACATGCTTGTTCCAAAGCTATCTGGTTGTTATTGGGAATGTCACAGTGTAAGATTAGGTTAAGGCACTGTGACTAGCCTCATTCACAGTTAAGCATTAATACATGGCAAACATTTTAACATCAAGCATGATTTGAATGCCAGCATATAAATGTATACATGGATCTGTGTAATGTTGTAGTGTATTGTGCATCTGTGTTTATTAAGTATGTTTTATGTTGTTTAATCGATTGTGATCACTGTTGTTACTTTCCAACCAAACTGATCCAAGCACCATTTCATATTATCTGCCATAAAACATTGAAATAACCACAGACACAAGTTCTTTATCTACTTTCATTTATTGGGCAATAAACACACAAAGATTGCAAACACTCACCAGTTTCCATTTTCCAGAACCAAACCTGTGCAATATACAACCTGGGACTTACACTTACAGTACCATGCTGAGCAGCCATTTTGCTGTGACATCATATGGGTCACCAGTTCGTGCCTGTATAAAAATGTATTGTTTCTGGTGTTTAAAGCCTTAATGGTTGTTTGATATGTGTGTTGAAAACTTATTTATTTTCATTAATGTATATTTTGTTGCCAAGTGATTGTATGTATGTTTCTATACCCAGAGGAGAAAACCCCCTACCAATTTCAGAATGGTTCCATCCTGGGGCGGAGCTAAGAGTATAAAATGACTCCCACACAGTCAGTCAGTGTGGGTTGTTGTAGGAATTTGTGTTTGTAGTGTGTATATGGAGTAAATAGCGTTTTTTTTTTTTAGTGGTGGGTAGATCAAGGCTTCATGAAGCAATGAAACAGTTGAAGCAAATGTGCCATATTGTGTCGAGGCTTCGAATCAATCCGACACCCGTCTCAACGGTGACACCTAGTGGTCACTTGCACGTGTTGATCTGAAACAACCTTGACAACGAGTCATTAAAAAATGTGTTGTTTTTATTATTATTGTATTTTTCTAATATGTGAAGCTTGTAACCAGGGGTGTATTCCAGAAAGCAGGGTTAACTTACCGTGAACTAAACCCTGAACTCTCGGTTGATTAACCCCAAACCTTGCTTACTCGAGGTATGTGGTTCCAAAAACGCGTCCGGGAGTAAGTTCATTCAGCTCAGAGTATGTTCCTGGTTAAGACTCAAGACATTCTGAACAGAGCGACGAATCAAAGAGACACTATAGAAACGGACGCTAAGAAAAATCGCGCCAAGTTGTTTCTTTCTTCTTCTTTTGTTCATTAGTTGTTTACATGCTTAGTGCATATTGCCACCTAATTGATGGCTGTGCAATCATTTTTTTTTTTTTTTTCCATTTAATCCTTGAGAATGTGAATTATATTGTTTGTTTTATGCTAATTATATATTAAGTCATATCAGATATGTATTTTGATTTAGAATTTAGACATTTTAGAAAATATATATATAAAAGGCTATATTACATATTGTAATAATATATAATGTTGTGCGCTATCTGTCATGCCCACTGAAGGCTCGCTGAAGTGAACTAACCCTGGAACATAAGTTCAGAGAGTGAGTTGCTATGACTACTAACATACCCTGAAAGTTACATCCATTTTTGGAACCGAAAGTTGAGGTTATCCGCTTACTTACTCTTAAACATACCCGGGTATGTCACATAACCTGCTTTCTGGAATACCCCCCTGTAGGCTTCTCACTGTGCATAATGTTATTTTGGTCATGAAAAATGAATATTAATAAAAGAAGTCAAGCCACAATGTCTCACTTTTTTAGAGATTTTTATTCAAAAATATTAATTTCTCTGCTGTGGAAGGACTTAGCCTACTTCTTTTTTTTTTTTTTTTACAGATAATTTCTCCAGCCTTTGAAAAAATCCTCTCACAAGGGACACTTGTTGCTGGCATGCAAAAATATTTTTTAGCAAGGACATACAAATGAGGAAAGATTACTGCTCTCTCTTTCCAGTAAATTAGGGGATCATGAGTTCTGGGCAAAAAATGCATCATGGAGGTATTTTTTTCATTTCCACTGCGGCATCAGCTGTAGCATTGCGATCATCTGGGTTTCATGGATACGATTATCAAAAAGTTCCCATAAGCTGTCCTGTGTTTCTACTGGTGTTGATGTTGATAGTGATGATGATGATGATGGGCCTGATGTGGACATTTGTTGCTCTGAATAAAAATGAAAACAGCAATTAGTAACAAATCCTACGCTGACGGCATATATGAAGTATATATTATATGAATCAGATTACATATAACATAGACTGAAGACTGATTATTATAAGATGATGGGATGTAGGAATTTTATAATTTATGAATCAGATTACATATATGTGGATGTGCTTTTCAGCGTCCTGGGCTTTGGCAGGATTTCCAAATGCCGCATTTTTGAACCTTGGGTCCAGCAGTGTAGCCAGTGCCTTCTTGCAGATGTGAGCCTGTGAGCCAAAACAGGAGAAAATCATATTATTTATAATAATGACAATAATATGACAGTTATGGCCAATTACATGGGTAGTATGGTCATTGTGGCCTACCTAATTGTACAGTTGATTCCTGCATTGCATTTCTTTTTTCTGTGCAAGCTTGTGCTGCAGCATCCTGTACAGTGGTATAAGCTTTGAAGCAGACACTCTCTGTTCCTCTGACATCTTTGTTGTTGCTAGTTTGAATGGTTGCTGTAGTGACAATGATTGTTGAATAATGTCATACTCAAGACTTGTCAGGGGAGCAGTATCATTGTTTAAATTGGAACGTGCAGCACCAACTGGCTCACGTTAGTCATTGTAGCATGTTGAATGTGCTGTTCCATCTCGTCTCAACCTCCTGTATCAGTTTCAGAGTTGGTCTGCCCATCAAGCCCTGCATCTCCTCAAGCTTGTCCTTTGCTTTGCAGCTGGATCTGAACAACCTAACTATCTTTCTGGCCTTCTGGCGTATTTCATTGATGACTGGTGTTTGATCTAGGGCCTTTTTCACAATCAAATTTAAGTTATGAGCAAAACATGGGACATGGCGAAGGTGGAGTAGCTGGGTGCTTAGGATCATGTTGGAGGCATTGTCAGTCACCATGCACTGAACTTTGGAGGTTATTCCCCACTCAGCCATTAGCAAAGCTTTAGCCTCTATGAGATGCTGGGCTGTGTGGGTTTGGTAAAACCTCCTTACACCCAGTACAACAGTTGCCATTTTTGCCTCCAGTGTTATGTAATTGCAAGTTACACCAAGATATCCATCCATATTAATGGAGGACCACGTCAGCCGTAAGGCTAACAAATTCTGC